>NC_056726.1:1183332169-1183494669 GCF_019279795.1 Protopterus annectens
ATGAATGTACAAGTGCCTGCTTGGGTGTATGACAGAGAGATCGGTGAAGGAATGAATGCAGAGTGTGTGTACGAATATAGAAGTGTTTTCATGTATGTATGAGAGAGCGATCTGTGAAAGAATGAATGCAAAGTCTGTGTATGAATGTAGAAGTGCCTGCTTGTGTGTATGAGAGAGCATTCTGTGAAGGAATGAATGCATAGTGTGTGTATGAATGTAGAAGTTCCTACTTGAGTGTATGAGAGCGATCAGTGAAGGAATGAATGCAGAGTGTGTGTATGAATGTACAAGTGCCTGCTTGGGTGTTGACAGAGCGAACAGTAAAGGAATGAATTAAGAGTTTGTGTCAACTCAGTGTTTCACATATGCTGTACTGTTAAAACTATTACAAAATGCCAATTTGAAATGGCAAAGCTTTTCACTGTTATAGACAGTGTCGAGTAAAGCCTTTTGGTAAGTTTATGGCCAGGGACTATGACACTCGGAAGTTAGTGCAACTTTGTGTAGCCAAGAAATTTGGTAAAATGATATGGACAGTGACAGTCAACAGTTATGTAAAGAGGTTTATTATTCAATGTTCCTTGAAGTTACACATTTCCCCACAATGCAGACTGTGTATATGAATGTACAAGTGCCTGCTTGGGTTTATGAGAGAGCGATTGGTGAAGGAGTGATTGCAGAGTATGTGTATGAATGTAGAAGTGCCTGCTTGGGTGTATGAGAGAGTGATTGGTGAAGGAATGAATGCAGAGTGTGTGTATGAATGTACAAGTGCCTGCATGTGTGTATGAGAGAGCAATCAGTGAAGGAATGAATGCAGAGTGTGTGTATGAATGTAGAAGTGCCTGCTTGGGTGTATGAGAGAGCGATCGGTGAAGGAATGAATGAAGAATGTGTGTATGAATGTAGAAGTGCCTACTTGGGTGTTGACAGTGCGAACAATAAAGGAATGAATGAAGAGAGTGTGTCAACTCAGTGTTTCACATATGATGTACTATTAAAACTATTCATAAATGCCAGTTTAAAATGGCTAAGCTGTTCACTGTTATAGACAAAGATGATGACAGGGTTGAATGAAGCCTTTTGGTAAGTTTATGGCCAGGGAGTATGACACTCGGAAGTTAGTACAGCTTTGTCTAGCCAAGAAATTTTGTAAAATGATATGGCCTGTGACAGTCGACAGTTATGTAAAGAGGTTTATTATTCAATGTTCCTTGAAGTTACACTTTTCCCCACTTGTATAATCAAAGGGTTGATATACATAAGTTAAGGGATCTCTGTCTTTCCCCACACTGGCAAATAAAGGGTGCTCTTATTAAAAAAAAAACATTTCATTTTTCCTGAAAGTGCCTTTTAGTATGTGTGACTTACAATAATAGCACTTTCCTTAAACCATAGGAGAATCTGCATGAATCCATGCAGCAGATGTCTGGAGCTCCAGAAATGCCTTATAAATGCTATAACATCTTAATATTAATATTTCATGTTACTGTGTCTGTAAAATTATTTTTAAAAGTGGAAGAATACTGGATATGTATTTTAGAGTACAGAATTATAGTCCTTGTAGGTGGCATCAGTGGTATGCATCCTTATGGTAATGCACCTATTGTTGTTATGTTTTGAAGCCTAACATTTTTGCATGTCCTGTTACTAATACATTTTGCTTCTTTAACTTCTTTAACCAGTTTTGCTCTTATTCTGCACATTTGGTTATACATATAACCACCAAGCCATGGATAGTTTGCACAGTCTTTGAATAAGTAAGACCTGGGCAGTTGTAGAGAGTGTCTTTTGATGTGGGTAGGGAGATTGTGATCAGTTGCTTGAAGCCATGTAGATTTATGCTGAGATTTGGAGATGTTTTTACTTATTTTTTTCCTATCTATACTTACATCACTGAGTATGACTGTTTCATAGGGTATGTTTGGTGAAATTCAAGAAAGTATAGGTTCGAAGATGGGATGTTATTATATGGTGAGATATAAATGGAAGCAATAGCAAATTTTTAATGGGTTGCTTTTATTGGTACTGACATATACTGGATATTGTAAGATTGTCATTATTTTTTTTCTTCTCAACAGAGCTGCTGCAGTCCTGAGTTTGTCCTCCTGTACATGACATACCTAGTAACTATGAACCTGTTTTCAGTTTTCCATCCATTCCCTATTGCAATATTGCCAGCAGGTATTGCATTTGTAGATGAAACATTGAAATATACAGTTGTTTGCTAGCAGCAAGCTTTACATTAGTTACATGTGGAATTACTCAGATGACTTTAATTTTTTTTAATTAAAGTTTGAACTTGGAGAGTGATAGGAACATTTTAGGGGGAATTTTATGTTTAAGCAGCTCTCGGGATATTTAGGGAGGGGAAAGAGCGTCCACTTTAGTAAGTGAGAGTGACACTGGGGTTCTGGCAGAGTTGCATTGTCTAGTGACATTATAGGCCGATGTTCTGTATGTGGTGGAGTCCGTAGTGAAATTTTGCTGTTGTGTGGTCATTGTAATTTTAGAACAGCAAGGGTGTAGGGATAATAGCATTTGTAATGGTTGTGTAGGCAGGGTCATTTCTAACCAAATCCTGACATCCCACGGTATACTTATATAGGTTCATGAGAAAGCTAGCTAGCCTTATGGGCCATATTTTTTTTTTGTGGTACCTGGTGGTAAAATTTAACTGTAACATTTTTATATGCATACCTCTCAACTGTCCAGATCTTTGCACAATGTCCAGATTTTTGTCTTGTATTTTTGGTCTGTTCCTTATAAAGTTTGTGGTTTTCTGGCAGATCACTGAGGCCGAAGTCACTAAATGACTTGCATTTGAGTTTCAGATTTCATGTCCTTCAGAAAAATGCATGCTAACACAAATCCTTGTTATTATAGCAACTGCAAAAGTTTGTAAGAAAAATATTTAAAATCTGTCCCTATTTTGGGGTCTTTATCCCCATTATTTTAGGCTTTCTCCTAACAGATGGTAATGACTCTGTCTTATATTACACCTGTACAAGGAATATGATGCATGTCTACTCAACAGATAATGTGATGCAATTTCCCACCTGCACATTAGGTGTTTGTTTCTGAATTTTTTATTTTGGTGGTTGTACATACCAGGAATTATTACTGAATGGCTGTTTCAGGGAAGTCTTTCATTCTGGTGCTTGTGCATAGATTAAATTGAAGGGCTCGCATGGGTGAATGCTTCATTTTAGTGGCTTAATACTAGCAAATCTTACAGACGTTTCATTTGGGGAAGAGTTTAATTTTGGACATTGTGCATACCTCAACATTCTACTGAAGGGGTTGCTTGGGTGAAGTGTTCATGCTGGTGGTTGCACATACTAGGAAATGTTACTGAAGGCTTGTTTGTGGAAACAGTTCATTTTGGGTGCATGTATACCTGGACATAATTATGAGGATGTTTCTTGGGGAAATAATTCATTGTGTATCAGGGAAGTACTTGTGCATTCATGGTCAACCTGCTGAAGTGACTGCTGGGCCAATTTGTGTCATTTTGGTGCCTGTGCCTACAGAATGCAAACAACTGGAGGGGCTAGTGGGGACATATAGAAAGTCAGCCTGCAAATTACATCGGGTTACATCACATTTGCTTGTATTATTCTATTTGTGATTATACTGCCTGAGTGAGATAAAGGTTATCACCAGGTGACTACTGACAGCATGGAGCTACCATATTGTTTGTGCATTTCTCCTGGCTTTGTCAGTCATGTGTGGAATTTAGGTGGGTGGAAGGGGTCAGTAATATCTAAGTGTTATATTGTTTGACTAATGACTCAGGTCTTCTCCTTACTGATGATAATGAGTCTGTGTTACATAACAGCTGCACAAAGTAATATAATGAATACCTACGCAGCAAGTTATGTGCAGCAATTATCATCTGTTTCTCAGCATGCATACCTTTGCAGTAATGAAAGGAAGGTCATTATCACATTAGCAATACATGCAGTTACAATATAGCACTAAGTCATTATCACTTTTCTGGGAAAATTCTCAGCTGCTGTCACTGTTATTCACATAAGTAGAAGTTGTTATCACTTTGATGAATGCACAAGCCAGGTTGTGTTTTTTTTCTGCTTGGAATCATTGCAAGCAACCCCCCTCATTCTTAATCAACTGCCTACCCTCCTAAACCCCTGAATTATTTCTTACTATACACACACACACACACACACACACACACACACACACACACACACACGCACACACATAATACAAAGCCAGAGAGGCAAGATTATGTTGGTTTGGACATGTGCTGAGGAGGGATGCAGAGTATATTGGGAAAAAAGATACTAAGGATGAAGCTGCCAGGTAACAGGAAAAGAGAAAGGCCTAAGATAAGGTTTATGGATGTGGTGAGAGAGGACATGCAGGTGGTTGGTGTGACAGAGCAAGATGCAGAGGACAGGAAGAAATGGAAACAGTTGATCTGCTGTGGCGACCCCTAACGGGAGCAGCCGAAAGAAGAAGAAGATATATATATATATATATATATATATATATATATATATATATATATATATATATATATATGTATATATATATATATATATATATATATATATATACACACATATATACACACATATATACACACACACACACACACACACACACACACACACACATATATATATATATATTTGTGCATATGTGTGCATATGAATATATATGTATGTACATAATGTACTTGCACATATATACATTAGTCACATGCATATATATATAATTTTGGTGATTGTGCTTATCTCAACATTTTCCTGAAGGGGTCATTTGGGTGAATGTTTCATTTAGGGATATGTGTATAACGTGCAGTAATGAAGATGTTGGTAGGAGAAAAAATTCATTTGTGTACCAGGGAAGTGCTTGTGCATACATGGTCAGACTGCTGAAGATCGTAATACAGATAAGGTGTAACAAGTATAGGTTATCTATAGCTCAGGTTTCAGTGATGATTATTATAATTGTTTGTGTATGTATCCAGCTTTCAAGAATAATTTATTATCTGTTAACAATATGCGCATACTTCATTGAGGAAAACTGATGGGTCTTATTGTAACCAGAGTGATGGTCAGATGTAATAACTGGAATTATTACTTTTGTGACTAATTCTTCCATGGATAACCCAGACAGGTTTGGCATTTCTGCTTGTATTACTGTACTTCTGCTTATACTCAGTAGTTGGACATGTTTCCATGCTTTGTCAGTCATGGGTGGGAATCAGGTGGTAGGAGGAAGGGCTCAGTAACATCCAAGTGTTATACTATTTTGACTGAATTATAATGATATAGTATTTCTACTGAATGATAATGAATGCCTCTGCACTCCACACTAACATGCATTAGAACAAGCTAATGCAAAGAATATTGTCCCTGTGGCTAGAATGGAAGATTTGGATGGGCTAACCAGGTAATGCATATGATATACATATATATGTAGTCTTCCAATACATCTGTCAAACATCAGTAGTAATCTGTTTGCAATTTCTTTCCTGTGCAGGTTTGTCCACTTTCTGACAATGACATGGCTTCACAACCAGGCGAACGACAAGTGAGAGTGTGGGTATGTGGTCATTCCTACATTCACTGGGCTGCCAGCCATGCCTCCGAAACTGAAAACCACTACAATTTGAGCTTTCCCACATCCAGTGTGAAGGTATACTGGATTGCAAGAAGAGGTATGCATTGGAGCGGAGTACTGCAGTTGTTTGAAGAGAAGTGTTCCATCTACCTTGAGCCCGACATTCTTGTGCTGCACATTGGAGGGAATGATGTCATCAGTCAACCACTCGGAAGGCTACGGTTTCAAATCACAGCAATTTTTGAACACCTGCAGTCGTGGTGGCCATGTTGTCATTTTGTGTGGTCTGATATAATTCCTCGACAGATATAGAAAACAGCAAACAGTCAATGCGCAGCTCACAAGGCCAGATGTTTGCAGAATGGGTTCATGCATGGCTTGATGAACAGGGTTGGTGGTTCTGCAATCTGCCATGACAGCATCACTGTGGAAGATGTTCACCTGTTCAGAAGGGATGGCCTTCACCTAACTGAGGAGGGCATTACATTGTTCTTGACTGACCTCCACAATGGCATGAGTAGAGCTATGCAGGATTGGTAACATGCAGCTTGTGAGAAGAATGGAAAACACCCATGACCAAGTAGGACCAGTATAGTAAGTAAAACTCTATTATGAAATATGTTGTGCAAAATATATTTATCTGAGTTTGGCAAATAACTGTGGTAAGGAGCTGGTGAAGATGCTGAGAAAGAACAACTGTTTTAGGAGAGTGCTACCACGTACAATCTAATATGTTAGTGACAATCCTGCATCACTTCTGTTTTAGTCTGCTTTTATCAGGCATGTGTAGAGTTTAGATGACAGGAAGGGCTTGCTAATACAGAACTTGATCCTTTAGGTCCATTGCTGAATGGACACATGTAAAGAGAAAAGGCATAGGTAAGGCAGACTGCTGAGACTGAAGAGGTTGTGAGACTGCAGTGGTATCAGCTGTCTGAGTGGGTAGCCAGCACAGCTATCAGACAGATCAGATGGCCTTGCCTGCCACTGAAGTCCCATGCCTGTCCTGGGTTAATTAGTGGAGTAGAGTGGTGGTCCTCACCTTGCTTTTTCTCTTTACATGTACCCATTCAGCAGTATGTTGGCTAGACCAAGAATGCAATCATATGTGTCTACATGGTAAAACAACTAGTTCTGAATGCTATACACATGCACAGATATCAGTTTTGTTAGGACTCAGGTTATGGCAATTATGATTTTTTTTTCATATTTTGGTAAATAACTTTGCAATGGAGCATCTGAATGTGCAAGTAATACCTAATTTTGAAGACAGTATGGATAGTTCCAACATGGTAAAATAATGGTCCCTGTACGTTGTACACATGTGCAGATATCAAAGTTTGTTTCGGACTTAGGTTATGGAAATTATGATTTTTTTTTCATATTTTGGTAAATAACTTTGCAAGGGAGCATCTGAATGTGCTAAGTGAGGCCTCATTTTGAAGACAGTATTGATAGTTCCAAGATGGTAAAAGAACTGTCCATGTATGTAGTGCATATGTACAGATATTAGTTTCGGACTTTGGTTATGGAAATTTTGATTTTTTTTTCATATTTTGGTAAATAACTTAACAAGGGAGAATCTGAATGTGCTAAGTAATACCTTGCTTTGAAGACAGTATTGCTGGTTCCAACATGGTAAAAGAATTGTGCACGTATGTTGTACACATGTGCAGATATCAAAGTTTAATTTGGAGTTAGGTTATGGAAATTATGATTTTGTTTTCATATTTTGGTAAATAACTTTGCAAGGGAGCATGTCAGTGTGCCAAGTAATACCTCATTTTGAAGACAGTGTTACTCCTTACAACATGGTAAAAGAACTATGTCTGTGCACTGTACACATCTACAGATATCACAATTTGTTTAGTCTTGTAGGAATATGAAATTTATACATTTCCAGTACTTCTCATTATTATGCCAATATCTTTGCAAAGGAGCATGGTGATCACACAAATGACATTGAGACGCACAACTTCTACACTGATATGTAGGCTTTGTCTGTTACAGGTGATGATATATTATGCTTTGTTTATTTACCAGTTATGAGAAATATTATATTAATCATATTTCTGTGAATATCTCCATAAAGGAGCATTACACAGTAATGGTTAAGGTATCATTTTAAAGCTGACATTCATACTAACAAATTAAATACAAATTGTATGGGTCTACATGATACATTGACCAAAATATTGTGCTTTGCTTTTCCAAAAAGGTAAAAAATATGCACAATATCAACATTCCTTGCCAAATATTTAATAATGACTTTAATATGCACTATCAACATTTACACTGTTGGAAAGGTCAGTGTCTGCTGAACAACTTTTGTATTTGTATTTGTGTATGTAGTGTCCTTGACCACCAATTCTAAGCAGATCTGGGTGCTTCCCTTGAGATTGTGAATATATATGTAGAATGTCTTGTGATTGTCTTTAGTAGATGTGGACAGTTTGGCCTCAATGTTTACTCAAGAGGATTTCACTAGTCCTCTTAGTTGCTTGTTCAGGCTTGTGAGAGATTGCTTCAAATTAGGTACCTGTGCCTTCTTGGTCCTGGACAGCAATTTTTTCATTTTATTATTGAGTTTATTTATTGCAGATGTCCACCAGACAGTTTTACTCTTCCTTGAGAAAGATGATTTTGTCCTGTTGGGTATTCCTGATTCCATGCAGCTATATAAATGCTCATATAGTAATTTGGTGTAGGTTTGGACATATGTGTCCATTCCTATGGAGGGGGGCTGGGAATCTGTTCATACCTTTCCTCAGGAGGTTGTAATCAGCTTTGGAGAAGTTTTTGTTTGACCCTATCTAGGGGGAGGTCAGGGGAGATGGTGGCCATGAAAGTGGCTGCTTTGTGGTTGGATCTTACCTGGAAGGATGACACTGTATAGATGCTGCAGTGGTTACTCATGTTGATTAATACCAAGTCCAAGATATTTTCACCTCTTGTGGGGGTGTTGAGCAGCTGGTCCAAGGAATCTGCATTGATGAAATCAAGGAATCTCTTGTCATTTGTGTTTTGGCGTGAGTAGTTCTTCCAGTCTAAGGTTGGATAGAATAAGTCACCCAGAATCAGGGTAAAGGGTTGAATCTTCATGGATCTGAAGAGGTTCAGATAGGTGGAGAGGGCATTTTAAGTCAATGTTGGGGGCCTATGCTTTGGCTAGGGGTCCTGTCAATGGTTAACTGCACCTACGGTGTCTCCCCTGTGTCATACTGTTTGATCAGCCTGGAGGTGTGTATGTCTTTTATATATATTGCTACTCCACCTCCTTTTGCATTGCTGCCCATGGTTTGGGGTCTGAACGTATAATAAGATGAGTAACCTGGTATGGTTGGGGTGCTCTACACAGCTTTGAACCAGGTTTCTGTGACTGTACAAATGTCAGCATCTTCCAGGGTTATGAATGCTTGCAATGAGTGTGGTTTCATGTTTAGACTGCTAGAATTTTGATGAAATTTTCATGTTGGTAATTTTGACCTTATGGCATTGCCTAAAAAAGGCACTATGGTGGAGGCAAAAGCCTTTTCCAGGAGCCTGAAGCTCAATTGAGACAGATGCAGGCCATCTCTGGTAAAGCATCATGGTTTGTCAGTCATGTCTTCCCAGGTTGTCAGGTACTGGATCCCCTTGGAATGATATCATAAACTAAGCCAGTTGTTAAAGTCAATCATTTTCTGTTTGTATTGAGGGATCATTCTGGGTGACTGTAGAATGCTGCTTAAGTCTAGGAACATACCTGCCTGGGACACATATTCGGTGAGCTTGATCATGTCTCTCTTCATATAGTCCAGGGAGGTACATCTCAAGTCATTCACACCAACATGGACTATGACAGAGTCATAACAGTACCTGTTATTGAGAGACTTGAGTGCATGGATGATATGGTGGATTCTGGCACCTGACAAACAACTAACCATCACTTGCTCCTTAGCCAATCTGGATAGGGACACATCTGTGTATCCCACAATGGAGCCTGCTATGACTAATATGTTGAGTTTATGCTTAGGCCTTACAAACTGCCCTCTTCTACAAGGCATGCTGATGTCATAGAACTTAAGACTACCAGCTGTCATTGTAATGTCAGACTTAAACCATACCTATCTATATCAAACAAAGCTCCTCATTAGTACTCTTCAAGAAAAATCTTGATGATTGGATGGGAAATAGGAAATTCACCCCGGGAATCACTTCTGTGGCTCTGCTCGACAGTGGCACAGGAAAATAATTTTCTTGGGTGGCAAAAGCCAGGGTACTTTTTGGCTGGACTTGTATAGGCCCTAGGGCTGATAGCCTAGTACCTATCTATGAACCTATGGTGTGTGTGATGAATACCAGGATCTAAAGTGTGTAAAAGTAGTTAATCGCACTCCAGGCCACTTGGTGTGTGTGTGTGTGTGTGTGTGTGTGTGTGTGTGTGTGTGTGTGTGTGTGTGTGTGTGTGTGTGTGTGTGTGTGTGTGTGTGTGTGTGTGCATGCATCCCCCTGCAAAACAACAGCAACTCCCTCAGTGACTAAGAAACTGCAATAGTTCCACACTTTTTGGCCATGTAAGTTGTTGCCCTTTTCCAAATTGTCCTCTTCTACAAGGCCTGCTGATGTCATTGACCTTAAGACTTCTAGTTGCCATTGTAATGTCAGACTTAAGCAGTGGCATGTGTGATAAGTACTGTGATCTCTAGTGTGTAAGAGTAGTTAGGTAGGTGTAATCTCACTGCAAGCCACTTTGTGTGTGTGTGTGTGTGTGTGTGTGTGTGTGTGTGTGTGTGTGTGTGTGTGTGTGTGTGTGTGTGTGTGTGTGCGCATGTGCATGTATCCCCCTGCAAAACAACTGTGAATCCCTCAATAAGACATTGCAATAATTCTGCACTTTTTGACCTTGTAAGTTGCTGCCATTTTCCAGTCTCCCCTCTTCTACAAGGCCTGCTGATGTCATTGACCTTAAGACTACCTGCTGCCTTTACAACATCAAATGCAAGTTGTGGTGTGTGTGATAAGTACTGTGATCTATATTGTGTACGAGTAGTTAGGTAGGGGTTCTACTCTCACTGCAGGCCACTTAGTGTGTGTGTATCTCTGTACAATGTAAATATGATCACCTCAGTATTTATTTTACATTTGTTGACCAGGATAGTCTGACTGGATACTTGTCCATTTTCAGCAGAGGCCCAGGGAGAAAACCTCCATACATACATACATACAGAAAAACTGTTACATTAAACAAGTTAAAGCACTATTACAGATACAATACATAGGATAAAAGTCATTAATTCTGTCATACATAAATCTGATTTGTTCTAGAGTAACAATTAGGAAGCAATGTAGGGGTGGCCAAAAGACCTCTTTAGCACATGTTTACATTGCCAGAGTTAGTCAGGATTAGAGCAAGGACATTGCCATTACCTTTTAAAGTACTGTTTTAGATTTTTTTTAATTGGGTTAGAACAGGTTCTGTAATAAGCTCAGTAAGAAGTCAGTTCCATATTTTGCTAACAGAGTTGGCATATAGAGAGTCTCCAGATGAGTTGTTGCTTTTGAGGGTTTGGACTATTAATTTGTTGGATGAGCGAAGTGTTTTGAGGTTTCTGTAAGGGTTGATAATATTTGTAAGTACGGGTGTGTTTTCAGGTTGGTAGAGAATTTTATGTGCTACTATTAGCTGATTGTACTGAAGTTGGATAGGCAATTCTAGCTACCCTAGATTCTTTAGGTTCAGACGGTGATGTGTTCTGTATGCTGCTCCAGTGGCAAATCTAGCAATATGATTAAATCAGCTAGAGAGTTTGTTAAGGTCAGACATACTCAAGTTTATGAAGAGAAGGGATGCATAAAGGAGGGTGGAAAACAGATGTGTACGGGCAATTACCATCCTAGCTATTGGAGTGAGGAAAGGTTTGATCTTGTATAGTGAATCAAGTTTTTTATTAACTTTTTTAATAGTTTGATTAATATGCATATCAACTGTTGCACCTAAGAGTTTGGTACAGGGATGGTACAGGGATCTGGGACAATGACAGTGCCATTGTTAGATTTTATAGTAAAAGTTGGAGTGGAGGCTTTACGAGTGTGCAGAAAAGCAGTAGCTTTGTTTTGTTAGGATTTAATGGGAGGCGTCGATTACAGAGCCAGTTTTTGAACAACATTAAAAACAATTTGGGATAGAATCTGCAGACTTAAAGGGGAGGTGGCAGAGCAAATCAAAGTGGAGTCATCTGCATATTGAATGCAGGTGGCTGTTGGTATGACTGTGTACAGGTTATTAATAAAGATAGAAAATAATAGGGGTCCTAATATAGAGCCCTGAGGGACCCCAAAGGTGATAGGTAGAAAGGAAGATAGTTTGTTCTGCCATAGTACAGCCTGTTGTCTACCACTCAGATAGAAGCTGAACCATTGGATAGCCTGGACATCTAGGGGAATAGTTTTAGGTGTGTGTGTATGAGTAGTTGGTGGTTGACCATGTCAAAGGCTTTGGAGAGATCAAGAAAGAGGGCTGAAGAAAGCTGATTCTTGTTTTGGTTTTGATTAATAACATTGGAGAAGGAGAGTAGGGCTGTGGTTGTACTGTGGAATGGTCTGAAACCGTGCTGCGAGTTAGCCAGGGGACTGTGCTGAATGAGATAGTTCTGGAGTTGTTTATGGATGCACTTCTCCATAATTTTAGCCAGGGGTGACAAAATAGCTATAGGTCTGTAATTTGACAGTTCTGTGGAACTGCCCCCCTTGTGGAGTGGAATAACATGAGATGTCTTCCAGATGGAGGGAAAAGTGGCTTTTGATATAGTTCTATTGATCAGGATAGAGATCGGGTATGGCATCCGCAGCTTTTTGTAGATACTCAGCTAGGAGAAAATCTGCTGCAAGGGTGGTAGGTTTTAGTTTCTTGATTAGGGCATGGATAAGTAATGTGGAAACTGGTTGAAAGTTAAAGGGGAGTTGAAAATTAGGTGCGGTGGCATTAGGACTTGGGCAACTGGAAGATAGTTGGTTAGCTAGTGCCTGGATAGTTTCTGTGAAGAAACTATTAAAGGAATTGGCAACATCTTCCGAAGGTTTTTGGATGGTAGCCGAGGGGATTGAAGTTGTGCATTGCCCTGGGTGAATATTTTTATTTATGCCTGCCCAAAACTTTTGTGGATTGTTTTGATGCTTCTGTTGTAAATGGCAGTAAAAGTATTTTTTATCTAGGGTGGTACATTTTTTAGTGTTGTTCCTTAGTTGTCTAAATATAAGTTGTTTTAAGGGGGATTTTGTGGTACGCCAAGTGGTCCAAGCTTTGTTTCTAAATAAGATAATTTGTCTAGTTTCTTTTGAAAGCCATGGAGCAACGTTTGCTTTAGTTCTTATAGAACGTGCAGGTGCATGGGTATCAAGGATGGATAGAACGTGCAGGTGCATGGGTATCAAGGATGGATAGAACGTGCAGGTGCATGGGTATCAAGGATGGATAGAACGTGCAGGTGCATGGGTATCAAGGATGGATAGAACGTGCAGGTGCATGGGTATCAAGGATGGATAGAACGTGCAGGTGCATGGGTATCAGGATGGATAGAACGTGCATGTGCATGGGTATCAAGGATGGATAGAACGTGCAGGTGCATGGGTATCAAGGATGGATAGAACGTGCAGGTGCATGGGTATCAAGGATGGATAGAACGTGCAGGTGCATGGGTATCAAGGATGGATAGAACGTGCAGGTGCATGGGTATCAAGGATGGATAGAACGTGCAGGTGCATGGGTATCAAGGATGGATAGAAGGTGCAGGTGCATGGGTATCAAGGATGGCTAGGAATTTGGTGTTGGAATATAATGCAGCTTCTTCAAGTGGTAGATGTTTTAGGACTGCCCAATTACATGCCTTGAGTTTATTTTGGAAATTAGCGGGGTTAAAGTTTTTGTTGCTTCTAATTGTTTTGTAAGTAGGTTGGTGGTAGATGTCAGTCTTATGCCTGATTATATAGGTAAGAAAATGGTCACGTATGTCTTCAGGTCAGGTACCGGCCCTATACATGTGGGAATGGCTATTAATGAGTATCCAATCTAGGATACTATCTTTGTTGTTAGGTTTACCGATCCTAATAGGGAGGATATGATCTGAGTAAATCCGTATAGATTTACACGGATGGTCTGGGATTCTGGGGAACAAATACTCTAGTTGATGTTGAAGTCTCCTAGAACAATGGCTTCTTGAGGGTAGTTACTAGACAGTCAAGAGAGGATATCTTCTAGGGTGTTTGTGTTATTACCTGGGGGAATGTAATACTTTTGTTTGTGTTAATTTGAAGCTTGGTAATGAGAATTTCAGCATTATCAACACAGGGTGGTTGTGTGGAATCAGAGGTCAAATCTAGAGTAGTTTTGTATAGTACAGCTACCCCTCCTCCCTTCCTAGTGGTATGGCCTAACCTTAGTATATTATAACCTGGGGGTAAAACCTCATTATCTGCCATTGATGGTTTTAGCCAGGTTTCAGTAAGACAAAGTATATCCGAGGAATGTGTATCTAAGTGTGCATGCAGGTGGTGGACCTTATTATTTAAGCTTCTAATATTTAGGTGACTGACCAGGAGTGACTTCAAAGGTCTATTTAAAGTTCATAAGTTAGTGGGAATAGTAGAATTGGGCTAGGATTGGCTAGTGAGGTTGGGCCAGGGATTGGATGAATGTCCCCATCCCTTTTGAGGTTGCCATGTAGTCTAATTGTGAGCTTCAGGAATTTAAATATTATTTCTAGGTAATTCTTGGTTTTGGGGTTGATATATCTGGATCTAATGGGTTGGTGGTATTTTGTATCCAAGGTGTTAGTTGTAAGGGGGATTATTAAGTGGTCTAATTTAATTTGTATTATTGGAGTGATCGTCTGGCTTCTTGGGTAGTGGTAGCCTAGGTAGGACAGATTTTCATAGGTGGGGAGAAGAAATGGAATTATCATTATTATAATATAATTATTATAATATAATTATCATCATCATCTCAGTAACTTAGAAAGAGGTAGGGTTTTGCAGTATTTTGGTTGTAGCAGGTGATGTGGGCCTCCAAATGCCTGAAGACAAATAGACCTGCTGATGTTAAGCATGAAATATCCTAAAGTAATAGTAACAGCAGACTTGAGGTGTAGCATGTCACGTACTGTAATCTGTAGTGTATACTATTAGATAGGTAAGTGTTTTAATTTACATGCAGCCAACTTGCATTGTGTGTATGCTGTGCTATGTCCTGAAAACAGTAAGTGGAAATTATGCTATTTTCAATGTAGCCAGGTTTGTGTGTGTGGCTGTTACAGCATTTTATATCAGCTTATGAAATTATAGGATCTTTGAACTTTAGTAGCACAATGGCCCTACAGCCCTCCCAATCCTAGCCAAGTTTATGACCTTATTTACATGATCAGCACATATTGCCCCTGTCCATGAAGGACACAGGCAGACGCTTGTGGTGAAAAGATGGTCATCTAGCTAATCATACAGATGGCATCTGATGAGGTCCAGTCAGGTGTTCTGTTTGCCATTAGGCAGGATTTTGTTTCAAAGATGTGTTAAAGTCTGCTAGACAGATCTCTTCCACCAGCATGTATTACTAATGTCACATAGCAGGTTAATGTCCTTAGAGTGGTAATCCATGTACCATGCCACCTACAGATATGTGCCATTTCTAATCAACCAGGGTCACACATTGCGCTGTATGCAAGGCAGAGATCACCTCTGAGTAGTCGATGTGACACAGGCTACAATGACCACCGATTTCAGATGAAGCCCATTGAGCAGATTTTGATGACATGAAGTTCCCTTGTGAGGGACCATTGTGGTGTGTGCACTTTCCAGTAGTGCTTAGAAAGGTGCAGTACCAAATGGCTATTGCACTCAAATATTGGCATGCTGAGGGAAGAGTACATGGAGGTTATGAGTATGTCAATTTCAGGTGACTGTGCCCTCAGTTATGACATATGATTCCTGCCTATCACTGGGGAGACATGGTGATCTCAGGTACATTAGGATTAAACCTGTGTGGCCAGGCCTTTGTGCCCAGGTCTATCACCCCTGAGTATGTACATCACATATTGTGACTGATGTGCATCTTACCAGGAACATAGGTGTTACCAATGGAAATGATACTGCATATATATTTGCATGGAGTTTACAGCCAATAGTATGTCAACACGCATTTGTTCATCAATGCTGTCTTGTAGATACTGACATAACTCACAGAGTCTATGACCGCATACAGTTTGCAGGCATCGGCCAACATTGTCAGTCACAGACAGTCAGTATTCACTTGTGTCATGGTTAAATGGATCCCAAGCAGTACAACAACCAGGACCCAGGAATAAGTGCTTTGGAACACTGCTGCTTACAGATCAGCTATTGGAGGTAGATTTCCCTATTTTGATTATGTGTGCCATCAATGAGCCACTTAGTGACCCCTATAACAATATTACCATGGATGCCTAAGTGGGTGCTTTTGTTAGTGATGCTTGAGTGTGGGATAGAGTCACATGGCTTGACTAGATCAAAGAGGTTATATGCCCTGATGTCCCCTTACCCAGGTCCTTGCTCACTGCCTTGGACAAGCCCACCATGGTTAACAGCCATGATCCCCCTGTCAGACATCCAAACTGTGTACATTCAGCTGTTTGTAGATCACATATATGTTCGCTCATCAGCCCCATGATGATTTGCCCCACGGGCAAACAGGTATTACTACTCAGGCAAATAGATCTATAGTTCTGGTGGCTGTTGGATGCACCACCTCTGTGCAAGGGGATAACAGTTGCTGTTGTCCAGTCAGTTGGGATGTAGCTAGTGGTTATAGTATGAGTGCAAGGACTCCCCAATGGTGTTAGTAATCTTTAGTGGATCCCATGTAGGATGCATCCTGAGATGTTAGCATGTCCGATAGATGCTGTGTATCCCCCATAGAGTGACATTAATGACCTGCGTTATAGATACGGAAGGTATGGGACAGGTTGTAGGAATGTCATGTGGCACATGTGGTGGGGACAGGGGAGTGAAGTTGACACAGAATCTGCGGGACAACAGGTTCACTATGAGTACAGACCCATTATATGTGGTATCACTATATACGAGTTCATTGACAATCTGGACCTGTCCTCTGAGGTTACACATGTAACTACACTGTGCATTGTGGTTCTGCTTTGTGGGAGAGGATGATTATGTCACATACTGTTTCTACATGATGTCACACAAACACTATGTGCTTGTTTTAGCTGAGGAGGTTGTGCCTCTATTTTAGGGGTGCCCTCACCCCAACTGTCACATAACAGTGTCCACCTCTTATTGTACAGCCTGCTAATTGCAGTTGTCCACCACACAGGTTTGTTGTGTCATGAGGAGCTTGTGTTCCTTCTATCAGGTACAGCCAAGTCTATGCAGTTGTACTGCTGCTTACATAATGCATGGGTGTAGAGCTGTGCATACTTGCCTGTCTCATCTGAGGAGGGGTGGTGCAGTCACACTATGTAAACTATCCCAGAGGTGGTACAACATTGCTTTTTGAAGTACACGTCTGTATTTTCTGCAAGGGGGGTAGGTCTTATCAAAGGATCATAGGAAGTTACTAGGTTATTGGCCCTGAGGCTCTTGCAAGCCTAGCCAAGAATTTAGCCCATGTTCCAACAAGTCAGCACCCTATGCCATTGTCCAGCAGGGACATAGGTGGAATGCCAGGGGTGTATTTTCTGTTCTCCATCCAGTTATCCAGGTTGCACTGAAAAAGGTTTAATGAGGTACTCTGCTTTACATGGAGAGGGAGTCTATTCCACAAATGGGGAAGTCTCTGGGACAGAAATCTGTCCCACCAACAAGTCCTATTGATGTCACAGAAGAGGTTGAGGTCTCACGTGCAGGTTACTTGAGTGGAGCTTGACTTGCAGATATGCAGTAGTCCCATCAGAGCGGGGTCTGAGATTGCTTTGCATGCCAGACAGAGGACACCTCTGAGGAGTCTGTAGGAGACTGAGTAGAGGGACAGGGCTTTTAGCCTATCTGTGTAGGGTAGATGTATATGGCCCTGGATTCTCCGGGTGAGAAATCTCTGTGGTCTCTCCAGCTGCTGCATGTGCTTTGCAAGGTACGTGCTGAAAGAGGCATTGCATTCAATAATCGGTCTTATAAGGGAAGAATACAGGGATGTTATGTCCACCTTGTCTCTGGATAAGATATCCTTACTAATGAGGTGGGCCATGTAGAAAGTTTTCCATACAATGGAGGCAATATGGTGGTCAAAAGTCAGTTTGCTATCAACCTGGGTTCCCAAGTCCCTCATGACTGATTGTGTACTTAGTGCCTTATTATCAATGTGATAATTTGTGGGGACATCAGTCTCCCCAAAGTGGATGATGATGCATTTTTTGGCATTCAAGTTTGAGGCCATGTTTCTGGCACCAGTCATTTGTTTGGGTGAGACCCTCTTGAAGGATGTCCACATTACTAGGTTAATTGATGACAGCACCCAGCTTGCAGTCATCTGCAAACTTGGTTGGCCGTAGCCCATTAGATTTGGCCTGCACCTCTGAGAAGTATATACCAAACAGCAGAGGCCCCAAGACTGATCCCTGGGGTACACTGCTTGTTACGGGTCTACTACTTGAGGTGGCTTCCCCTATTTTGGCTAGGTAGTTTCTATCAGTAAGCCAGTTTGCCACCCATCTGGTAACATATGGATTGATGCCTAGTTGAGAGAGTTTATCTATTATACCTGAGTGGGAAATAGTATTGAAGGCCTTGGTAAGGTCAAGGTAGGCAGCATGCACCATCTTTCCCTCATCTATGGCCTTAGTGACTGCCTCAAAGAAGTCAACCAAATTTAACAGGCATGACCTCCCCTTGACAAAACCAAACTGTGTTGGATCAAGTGTCTGGAGGTTGCCATTGTCCTTGTTAATGAGGCCCATGATAATCCACTCCATGGTCATGCAGATCAGGCTAGTTAGTCTAATGGGTCTATAATTTCCTGGATCAGTGGACACTCCACCTTTGTGCAAAGGGATGACAGTATCTGTCCTACACTCAGCTAGGAAGAAGTCAGTACTTGTGCTTGGATTGAATAGGGTGCCTAATGTTGCTGCAAGTTCCTGTCTGAGTTCATGTAGGATGCAGCCTAGGATGTTATCAGGTCCCATGGAGGCTGTATTTTTTGCCTTTGAGAGGGCAGTGATGACTTGCTCCCTAGTGATAAGGGGGGGGGTACTGGGGATGTCCAATTTTACTGATGGAGGCAGAAGAGTGAAGTTTTAACTGAACCTGTCTGCTACCAGGTTGGCTATATCTACAGGATTTGTGTATGTGATGTCCTTGACCACCAGTTCTGAGCAGATCTGAGTGCTTCCCTTGAGACTGCGGATATATATGAAGAAAGCCTATAGATTGTCTTTAATAGATGCGGCCACTTTGGCCTCGAAGTTTGCTTTGGAGGATTTCACTAGTGCTCTTATTTGCTTGCTCAGGCTAAGAAGAGATTGCTTCCAATTAGACACCTGCTCCTTCTTGGTCCTGGACAGCAACTTTTTCCTTTTATTATAGAGTTTATTTATTGTAGATGTCCAGCAGGCAGATTCTCTTCCTTGAGGAGGTGGATTTTGTCCTGTCTGGTATTTCTGATTCCATGTGACTATATAAATGCTCATATAGTACTGTGTTGTAAGTTTGGACATATGTGCCAGTTTCTGTGGGGGGGGGGGCTGTTAAGCTGTTTATACCTTCCCTTAGGAGGTTGTAATCAGCTTTAGAGAATTTTTTTTTTGTTTGACCCTAGCTACGAGAGGGAGGTCGTGGGAGATAGTGACTTCGACAGTTACTGCTTTGTTGTCAGATCTTAAAAGGAATGATGACACTGTAGTGATGCTGCATTGGTTACTCATGTTGATTACTAGTTTTAATGAGACTGATCTGTGCTCACATCTCACCAGGGAGGACCTTACAGTGGTGGGATGCAGTGGTCACCGATACTGGGAAATACATGAAGCACTACATCACCTCCCCTTGTGGGGATGTAACACCACTGCTCCAAGGCATTGTAGTTAAAGATGTTGACTAACCTTTGGACAAGTGAACTTCAGCATGACTAACCAACACAGTTGGTGGTTATTAATGTCAACCCAAACCATGGTGTACTGATATATCTTGATAGACACTCATACATTTCAATAAGCACAACTAGTGTCTGGATTCATGGAGCTGCCCCTGTAGCTGGCAATGGCTTGATTAGGTGCCCTTCCAGCCATGAATAGTACCTGAAGTGTCTCCAGGAAAGCATAGTGTTTCACTAAATCTGGATGTGTATCTATCTTTAATGAATATACCTTGCACACTGTCAGTTTGAAGTCTGAATATTTGGAAGGATGTGTAGTCTGGTATGGCTGTGATGCTGTCCATAGCCATGAACTAGGTGTCTTTGACTGCACACGTGTCTGCATATTCCAAGGTGGGGTCACCTTCCACAGAGTGGGGTTTAGTGTTGCCATTCCCAGTGTGTAGCAGCATAACAATGATGTTGTATGAAGATGGTGGTCCCATTGGAAAGTTTTCCCTCCAGATAGTGCCTTTAACATGCACTGTAGGGGTGTCAGCAGCCTTGGCCAGTACTCAAAATCCAATCCCTGGGGTGGAAGATGAAGACCATCTCTGACAAAGCATTGACATTTGTTGATCAAGTCATCCCAGACAGACATGCAGTGGAGCTCCTTACAATGACACTACACATTAGGGCAATTATTGAAGTCTCTCATTTTCTGTGAGTATTGAGCCATCATCCTAGGAGAGGGTCAAATGCAGCTGAAAGTTATGGGCATACCTGTGAGAGACACAGAGTGTGTAAGCTTAGTCATGTGTCCACATACAGTCTGGTGATGTATGGACCATTCATTCACACCTGCAGGAAATATGATGTCATCATTATGTCACCTGATATTCCTTGAGTTGCAGAAATTTGTGGCATGGCGTATCATGTCAACCCACAGACAGCTAACTGTAATGTTTCCCATATGTTGACTGATGACACAGACATCAATGTGTCTCAAGTTGTACTCATCTATGAATAATATGCTTTTGTGTTGTACCTCAGGTGTGTGACTGGTGAGACAGTGCATTCACTATTATGTGTACTGTGCTCTCCAGTGGTAGGATTGTCTGCAGTGTCTGTTGCTTGGGAATGTGTCTGGTAAGGAGTTGCACACATGCAGGTGTGTGTGATGTGGGTGTGGGTGGTGCATACGTTGAGCTGTGCATGTTGGCAAAATGCTCATTGTCATATGTACTGACTGCTGTGTGAAACACTATGGAATCAAAGTTTGAAGTACAGTCACATCTGTCACACGTTATGTTTGTGTGGCATAGGAGTAGAGGGTTAGGGACACTTTCCACATCTCATCAGCAGTCACTGATAGTGCCATTAGCAATACAGTCATGCTTGTGTGTACATCGCAGCATGGCATCTTTAGACAGTGTCATAACATATTGTGAAATGTAACATGTCACCTTTCTGTAGGTCCCCTAAAGTAACACAGCATCTGACAGTATGCCATACAATGCTTTGCCAGCCATATGGACCTTGGATTGACCATAATCTTGTCATGGTCCCAATACCATACCTACAAATGTGATACCTTGCAAGTCCTGCAAAGTTAGGGTCATGATGCCACACCCTTGGGATTGACAGCCTGAAACACAGCGTTTGTAGGCATGCCTTGCAGTGAATATGTGGATACCCATGCATGCACAGAGGACTTGTTCAACCTTGCTGACATTACATTGGCCTTGCAAGCATTCAATGCTTGTCAAGAAACCAGACAGCAAATTGGTTGTTGTGTGACATGATGTGGGAATACAGACATGTGTTCTGGGTACATAACTGTACAATATGACATACCTAGGACATGTGGCAGGTGGATACACTTTGGCCAAAGATGGCCAGTGTTCTGCACTAGGCCTCACAACCATGTCATGCAGATTGTAACGCCTGTGCCCTGGCCCAGCAGTCAAGGCAACTCAATCCTCACCACTGACACCAGAGAGGGTGACTCCTAGAACAGGAAAGGATAACTAATACACACAGTAAAGTACAATTTCCCTTAAGTGCACACAGAGATCACAGTCAGTCTGGGGCTGGTTGCTCCCTTGCTCACCAGATTCCTAATAAGACTCCTCACTGGCACAGTTATAGGATCCAGGTCTCAGCCTAGCTGGGCAAGCTAAAACCTCCAGTACCCTCTCTGTCCAACCAGTGCTTTGTGTCCCTGCCCAAGTAGCTGACACAACACACACACACTTTGAGAAGAGGTTATACAACCACACAGACCCTCCTGGGAAAAGACTGGCACAGGTTCTTCAGCTGTGCCCCTCTTACCCAGACCATACTGTAGTAATTCCTGCCACCACCAGCTAATAATTATCAGCTACTAAAAGGCCCTTAAAAGGGTGTTCAGTTATTACTGTGCAATATTATAATCCAATGGTAGTATGACAAAACAGTCAAGGCTTAATTTGGAGTGACTTAGACATTAAAATCTGTAAATATGTAATGTACTTTAGAGGTTAAATTATCTCTACATAAACCAGCCACAGGTAAAGGTTTTAAAATATTTAATAATAAATAATTAAAACACAAGACAAAACTACTACAGTAAAATGCTACTCAAGTTCCGAGATCACACAGAAACTTAAAACAATATTGTAGGAAAAATCTGATTTCAAAGTAAAATACTTAGTCTAACTTTCTTCTAAGTTTAACTATTCCTAAGAGAAATCACAGTGCTATAATCCTACTTACATACATAAAGCATAAGCAGTGCTGGGTTAGATATCCAAGATCAAAATGCTCTTCAGTCTCTCACTCATCAATAGTTTTTAAACACTAACCAACAGCTCTCTAAAACCCTCCCAAATTACATCATTTTGACACAGTCTGGAGTTCCCAGGCCACAAACTACATTATTTAGCAAGCTAACAACTGCTCAGGAGACTACAACAATAAAATGAATTTTACATATACACTCTAGCAGAAACCAGAGCACTAAAGTACCTTCCATATGTAAATTCTGGCCCTTAACTTTAACCTTAAAACAATGGGCATGAAACCTTCATCCAGACTCACTGGAGCTGACTTGTAAAACATCAAAGAGATTCATAAGATTTTTTTCAACTTCAAAAGACACATTTGAAATGCTTGGCTTGGTTTTCCTTACAGAAGATGGCAATGTTGCAACAATCTTGAAGTTCACATTTTACAGTGTTTTCTTTCATTTAAAAACACAGGCCTGTATTTTACATTTATTTATACAATATATAGAATTATGTATCAAATTCTATTTGACTAGGCTGGCAGCCTTCGCCCATCTTCCTCCAGTCTTCCCACAGATATCCACCATTAATCTGTTGAAGGGTAGGATGCATGAAGTGCTGTGAAATTATCACCTAAGATGTATCACCACTGCTATGCTGCTTGTTTCAGCAAGCCTAGACATTGCACATAATATTGTGATGCTGCAGCTTTGTTCCTAATCACCATCTGGTCAGTTCCCTAGTGATGTACCACCAACCCTGGTACAGAACGCATAATGCATGCAAAAGCCAACTGATTGCTGAGGTCAATAATCAAAGCATCTACTTGGTGGAGGCTATGTGAAACTACAGAGAGATTCACGATGTGTGACAACCATTGTGATGAGTAAACAGGCTGTGTCCTGAGCTTCATCTTACATTTTGGTTGTAATGACAGAAAAAGTATCAGAACATGGTATCCCATGACAGACTGGTTGTGGTGAGACCAGCAGTAGTAGCCAGGCAACAGCAGTTCAGTGGACTGCCCTGCTTTCCCAATTCCTCACAAGGTAATTGTGTCCTTACAGTACACACCACTTGAGTAGTGTCCAACTGCAGAATACCTGTGTAAACCCCCACCTTACCTCCACAGGGTATACATATTATACTTCCCTTCATTGTTTGTCTGTGCAGATACCTTGGGTGACTCTTTTCTTGGAACATGATGGAAGTAACTGCAATACATAGTTGCATGCAGTGCCTAGCAGTGTCCTCAGATCTCTCAGTTGTATGATATGTAAAGCCATGACAGGAGTTAGCATGGATATAATCAGTAACAATGTCGTACACCAACTGACACTGGACCAAACACAGTTTGTTTTGCTCAAGGGCAAATCATGTCTACCTACCCTAACTGGTGGACCTCATTGAGTTTTACAGTATGCAATGGATGATGGGAATATAACTCACTCCACCTACCATGGTCTGATAAGGTATTTGACAATATTAAGCCAGCAGGCCTTGCTGGAAACTATGTAGGTTATTTACAGAGTGGTATGCCAGATGATGGATAGCCAAGTGTCTGATAAGTATAATCTGGAAAGATAGCATTGGGTAGAATTAAGCTACAATGATGCCAGTCACCAGTGGACTTCCCTCAGATATCATTAATAGAGTACCCTTTGCAGCCATTCCCTTTTCTGTAGTCATGGCCACTGTCAGTGACCTCTGACTGACTACCAGCAGATGATTACATATTAGGAGCTGTCACTGAATCACACACAGAACCAAAAGTTATCCCAGATGGCTTGAGACACACATTCAGTTGTTGTCAGAGCCACTGACAAATAGCAAATGCCATGGACTGCACAATACTATCCTTTTGGAAGTCATCCACTCCTGGAAAATATAGTAGTGTCTGCACATCACACACAGTTGAGCCATTACCCATGGACTTATGGACACAGAGAGCAATGTAGCCCTTGACTTTCACTGGTCAGTAAGATGTGGGTATCCATTCAATTTTGTACAACCTATACAGAAAGGTATAACACGTAAATCCCAGACTGGCAATGTTATACAGTGTTTGGCACTCATCCCACCTATCATTGAGTGCAATGGCATCTTTGCTATGTCACTACACAGGCATTTTTTACAACTGTAGCAGCCACACAGGTTCCATGGCAAACCAATACACATTGCAGATAACATATCTGATGCAGTCCATGTCAATAGGATACATGTGGAGTCCGTCTACTACATGCTTTAGAGGGGATGTGTATGGCTGCCATACAGGGAGGTGTCAGATCCCACTGTGTACCTTCTGCTCATCCAAGACAGAACTGACACATGTAGTACCTGGTCTACACACCTACACCATCATTGTGGTATAAATAGTACATACTAGAGAGACAGGTATGTAATACAGACACTAAACCCTATATGTAACAGGCTCCCCATGCATGTGAAGCACACATCTGCTGCAACACACATCATGTGCAAGTTACACAATGGGATGCAGAATAAGATAATCATAACTAGTATAGGACAAATGTCTGTAATAGTCACAGGAAATTTGTAGCTGTATCATCTCCATAACCACGACTTATAGAAGTGTTAGCTCGAAATACCCTGGTGGTGGTTGTGGTGGTGGTGGTTTCAGCTAGTTTGGCAAAGCGGTGCGATGCACAGCTGTGCTTACACATGCTTAAGTATGGTAACTTTCAATTACTAAGTTTTGCTTAAAACACCTGCTTTAACTAACAGCTGTATAGTGTAGCAGGTTAATGCAGTGGTTCGCAGGTGCGATGGTCTTGGGTTTGGAATAGGGGACAGGTGGTTATTATCATTTAAAACACATATATCAGTACAGCTTCATTTAGCTGACCTTAGCAAAAAAAACTTAAAGAAAAGAAAACAGAGGAGATGGGACAGTGGTGAAATGGGGTGCAAGAAGGGAGAAAAACATACTGAAAGGCAGGTAGTTATGTACAGGAAGGGTGCATGGAAGAACCATAGCTATCCATTTCTTGTTCAGCAACAACTGTGCCTTTTGACATAATTTGTAAACAAATTTGGACTGTCACTGCCAGAGATAGAGGTGAGGATGACATAACTGCATTGTTAAGCTAACTGGACAAAATTACCCAGTGGACAAGTGTGTGAAATAAGCTATGTATGGGATGATATTTTTTTTTTTGGGGGGGGGGCAAGTGCCCATTTTTTTCTTTTTTAAGGTGAGAGTGGAATGTTGGGGAAGGGACATAGGTACATGTGGGTAAGGTAAGTTGAAAAGGTGAGGAAGCTTTTGCAGACAGACAGGACAGACAAGACAGCAGACAGGGGAGGTGTGTGACAGAAGAGGGTGTTGAACACCTTGGATAGGGAGGGTGTTGTGGAATCCCAGTCTCAAGTGCAGTACCTCCACAAGGTAGCGGCGTGACTCAAGTCACCACTCATGGGAATGTCAACACTGCTCCAGTGGCAGTAGTGGAGGCTGTACTCTGGGGTGAGCCTGCTCAACCAGGGTGGGCAGCATGCTCTCCAACCAGCGCAGGCGGCATCCAAAATCATGGAACACAATCCTGTGCACCAAACCTGGCAGCTGATTGCGGGTGACAACACCCTCCTCCACCACCGGTCCCAGTGGGGGGACGAGCCCTGTCCTGAGGGGGCAGAACTACTGACAGTACTGGTAGTACAGGAGCAGCAGAGAGGGCACCACCAGGCTGAGTCCCAGACATGCTGGGCCCAGGTGCCACGGCCAGAGGAGCCAAGGTAGGTGGATCACCTGGAACCAGCCTACCTTGTCACACTGTAGTAAATTAGATATAAAGATAAATTAAAGTTAGTAATAACCAAACCAATGTTAGTATTAACATAATGGAACATAATATTGATTAAACCAAATACATATTAAGGTACATTATGAGGAACAGAACATTAAATAACATAACATTTCACCTTGATGTACTGTATGTCCTGTGTAGGTGTAATAAATCTGGAGTTGAAGGACATGCCATTATTACAGTTCTAAGAAAGACTTAATGCTGTAATCTCCATTCACCCTATGTATATTCGCACATATGCATCATTTTGTAAACAAAAGGTTTACATACCTGATAGAGTACAATACTCATCTGTTGATATGTGCAGATATATAAAGTGTTTGGCAACACATTTACTATCTGAAGAAAGTGTCATACAGACTGATTCCCCTAGCCAGCTCTTTGCCTTTTTAACACGGTTCTCATTACCAGATGATTGGCTCTTAACCAATCTGTGATTCTGAAATGCTAATTGCAACCAACCCAGCTGATTTGCAGTATAATCAGCCAATGACATGCAACTACTGAACAAGATATAAGGCCTTCATATAGATTAGAAGCCCTTTCTGATATGTTGTGCTGAACATTCCTGGGATCAAGATCACAGACAGCATGTCTGTAGCATCAACTTTTACATACAGATGTGTGTTCTACAGGCTGCAGCTGATGGTGCAGGCAATAGGCATAGGCAGAGAGTGTAAACACTTTGAAAGACAACAAGCTGTAAGAGTAACTGTGGGAGCTGTGGCAGTCTTGCTGTAGAGGCAGGGCCAGAGTGAGGGTACCTATTCCACTGCAAATTAAGGCATGTGTTTAAGGTAAGTATGTTAGGCAACAGTATCACTAACAGAGTACTAGGCAACATGTTTGCTTTGTCCCTGAGCAACATAAGGGGGTAATTATACTATTATGTAAACCATGTGGGCAACTGTCAGGTCATGTATTACATTATGGTAGTCAATTGGAACATGTGTGCTTGCCGTCCTTGTTACTAGCAGGACCTCCATATATGAATGTTAGTTGTGCAGCAGTGCGAATCTGTTATTTCATTATAAAATGATTGTGTGTTGCACTCTGATATTAGTGGGCCTCATTTGAATTACTTAAGTTAAAATCCTCTGTGAATGCATATTAATGCATGATCTGACACTTTATGAACTTAAGGGGATATGTCAAGTGTGTTCCTATCTGCAGGCCTGTGACTTCCATAAGTGAAAAGCAGACATTTCATTTGAAATGCAGTGTGTGGATAAAAAGTGCACAACTCAGTCATTCATTGCTGGCTTCACAATAATGGAATTTAAATACTACACATCACTGGATTTGAACTGAGGACTGTGTGTGGCAAAACTTACTATTTGTAAAGCATTTAACAGACTGAGCTACTGAGTCACTGTTACAGCTTGTGTTTTTGTGAAGGTATAACTGCATACATACAGTCTGTGACACACCTCCTTATATCCATTATAATGTGCCTAGCTTTATAGGGATGTATTTATCCACCAGAGTCCCAGCTGAACATACATTTTGTCACTGTTTTAGCAGTTGTACATGTTGCTGTTAAAAGTGCCCATTTACCTGGTATCAGAGACTTCAATTACATCCATTAGTATTTGTCTGGCTTTTTAGTGGTGTAGTCCTGTACCAGACTGGAAATTACACTCCCAGTTTTTCCATTACTGTTTCAGCAAGTTTGGCAAAGTGTTGCAATGCACAGCTGTGTTTACACATGTTTAATTATGGTAACTTGCAATTACTATGGTTTGCTTAGACCACCTGCTTTAACTAAGAGCTGTGTGGTATGGCAGGTTAATGCAGTGGTTCGCAGGTGTGATGGTCTTGGGTTTGAAATAAGGGACAGATGTTTATTATCATTTAAAACACATATCAGTATAGCTTCATTTAGCTGACCTTAGCAAAAAAACCTTAAAGAAAAGAAAACAGAGGAGATGGGACAGTGGAGAAATGGTGTGCAGGCAGGGGGAAATAAACATACTGAAAGGCAGGTAGGTATGTACAGAAAGGGTGTATGGAAGAACCATAGCTATCCATGTCTTGTTCAGCAACAACTGTGCCTTTTGACAGAATTTGTAGACAAATTTGGACTGTCATTCCCAGAGAGAGAGGTGAGGATGAGATAACTGCATTGTTAAGCCAATTGGACAAATTACTCAGTGGACAAGTGTGCGAAATAAGCTATGTGTGGGATGATTTTTTTTTAGGGGGGGGCAGGTACCCATTTTTTTTTCTTTTTTAAGGTGAGAATGGAATGTTGGGGAACAGACATAGGTACATGTAGGACAGGTAAGTTGAGAAGGTGAGGAAGTGTTTGCAGACAGACAGGACAGACTAGACAACAGACAGGGGTGGTGTTTAACGCAAGAGGGGGTTGAACACCTTGGATAGGGAGGATGTTGTGGAATCCCAGTCTCAAGTGCAGTACCGCCACAAGGTAGCAGCGTGACTCAAGTTCCCACCCATAGCAATGTCAGCACTGCTGCTTTACTGCCACTGGGGTGGCAGTAGTGGAGGCTGTGCTCTGGGGCAAGCCTGCTCCATGAGGGTGAGCAGCATGCTCTCCATCCGGCGCAGGCGGCATCCAAAACCATGGAACACAATCCTGTGCACCAAACCTGGCAGTTGATTGCGGGTGGCAACACCCTCATCCACCACCACTCCCAGAGGGAGGATGAGCCCTGTCCTGAGGGTGAAACTACCTGACAGTGTGGATAGTACAGGGACAGCTGAGAGGGCACTGCCAGACTGAGTCCCAGATGTGCTGGGCCCAGGTGCCACAGCTGGAGAAGCCAAGATAGGTGGATCACCTGGAACCAGCCTACCTTGTCACACTGTAGTAAATTAGATATAAAGATAAATTAAAGTTAGTAATAACCAAACCAATGTTAGTATTAACATAATGGAACATAATATTGATTAATCCAAATACATATTAAGGTATATTATGAGGAACACAACATTAAATGACATAACAGTAAGTATGTTAACAGCAAACCAGAATGAAATAACCCATAATGCCAACAAAACAGTTAGTTTAACAGAATATATTAATATTAAATCATAATAATCAATACCATTAATAAATTAAAGAAGACAAGGGGTGGGGAGAGAGAAAGAAAAACATACCATTAGTGAAGTCACAGATGATATTAATATACTGGCTGCTAATAAATACTTCTACAGCTGTGCAGTGTAAGTTGTGAGTACAGTGCCTCCAATTATTGTATATATGATGTTGCAGGTACGTACCTCTCAAGCTGTTAGCATGGGATGGTATGGGCCAAGCACTAACAAATGCAGGTACAGAACTATACAGAGCTTTTTCACATAATGTGCATGTACATAACTACCAAGGTGTTCTGTAAATGGATATGCAAATACATTGCATGCCAGGTAATTATCTATCTAGTAATCATGGACCAGACAGATTATGCAGTTGTCATTACATTACGAAAAATCATGACACTTGAGAGGTATGTATGTGTGTACATTAAGTAGACTAGACAGCCATTAAGTCTAAGCTGGCAGGCATGGGAGTAGAACCCGCAAGCTATGACTGCAGGGAACATGTGCAAATTATGTAACAGTTGACTGCAGTAACATTACGACAGACATGTAATGAATACAGCCATACTGCACTTATTTCAAAATATTCTTATGAAACCAATATCCTGCTTTGCACTTTATTGTTATTGCTCCTTAGAATCTGTGAAGTACTCACATGATATCTGCTCAGAATGTGGGCTACCTTACCCATATACCTTGTTCCTGGAGTGGGAGGAATAGAGAGAATTACGTGAGTGAAAGTGGGCTGCAGATAGCCATGAACCATCTATGGGCTGTGCAGTACATTTATCAGGCAATTACTTTTGCATTCTTTATTGATTTCAGTTTTACAGTTGACTGCAGTAACATTAGAGCAGACATGCAGTGTATACAGCCCTACTGCACTTATTACAACACATTAGTTATCAAACCACTATCCTGCTTTACACCTTATTGCTTATTGTTATTCATATTGTTTATTGATTACTCCAATACAGTTATCAGAAAATATCTGTACTTACCACACTCATGGCACATCCTGGCCAGATGCCTGACTTGAGACCGGATGTTGCGAGCCCGTTAAGCTGCAGCTGTTGGAAGAGAAGCACACCATTATGCATATCAGTTTTGCATAGATTCATCTTGTGTTTTAGTAAAGTAGTAACAAATATACTTGCATATCTGTAGGGCATGCCCATCCCTAGCCTCTTGGACTCAGGTGTCCAAGGTTCCCCTCTTCTTTCACTTCAGGTCATTATAGTGGTGATGACACTGCTTACCAGTACAGGGGATACCAGTAGCACTGGTAAGATCCCTGGCCAACTCATCTCAGGCTTCAGCTTTACATTCTGAGCCCTGGTAATTGCCCTGCAGCAGCCAGGGTTCATAGTTTTAGATTAGGAGTCCAGCAAACACTCTGGACTCCTGCACTCCCCACCTCTGCACCCGAAAGCACACTCCCTGACCAACACCACCAGGCATATTGACAGATTAATAAGACTTCAATGAATGCTGCAAAATTCCCACCTATTTTCCTTAATATAGGCTGTATTCCCACCCTTACATGTTATACTGCAACATTCAAAAAAGCGCAGAGTTGCTTAGCATCTTGCAAACTTGCAAATCTGTGTTTTAGTGAAGCTCGGCAACGCACAAACAGGAGAAGCCTTTAACCATGTTTAAGCAGTGCTTAGCACTGCACAGCTTTTTCAAATGTAACAAATTTGTTTTTATATTAAACCATTTTTTCAGTCACCTTACACATTTCCACAGCAATAAATGTAAAAAGGTATGATTGCTGGGACTCAAACCTGGGACCTACAACACTATAGGTGGTGAATTTACCTATTTAGCTACTTGGATAGCAAGAAAACTCATATACCTTCACATGCATTACAAAGCTACCTGTTAGCTTTACTAAGCACTGCAAGGCACAAACGCCATTCAAAAAATAAAATAAAAACACATAGGCAAAAACACATAATTAATTACATTCGGTTTCTTTTTATAGACCTGTGTATTGCTATGCTCCATGCCACACAAACAAGCATTCAAAGAAAGCAAAATAAATAATTAATTACATCCAGTTTCTATTTTTAGATGTCTGGCAGGTATCAGCTGTGTATGTGTAAGCTCAGCTCAGCATTGGTGGCCTCCACATCTAGCAAGCAGGCATTAAAACAACAACAACAAAAAAAATTACAATTCGCAATATTTCTAGACTACCAGCGTACATTACAGGTATTTACATTATCCTGTACATAACATCTGTCCAGGAATTCCCTGAACAATCCACAACCACAGGACACTACATTGCTGCCTACATGGATTCCATATCTGTGTTACTGTGATCTCCCTCAGCAGCGCACCATGATTAATATGCATGTCTCACTGTCGATGGGGATCCATGTCCATGTACACTTGTACATTCCTTCTAGGCTCTACAAGGAGCCAAAGTGGATTTTATTAAATCCTGGAGCATGTTAACAAAGCAGTTGCTATACTTGAATGTGAGAAGGCCCTTGCAGATTTTCAAGATTTCATTACTAAAGATTATAGGTTAGGGTATTTATCCAAACTTGATGCTGAGAGAGAGTTTGTTATTAAGGGTTATTTTTTTGGAAAGATTGTATTGTTTGCCAAAGATACACAGGACTCTGTCTTCCCCACCTGGTCACCCTATAGTGTCAGTTACTAATTATTTTTAGCACAATATAGGATATTATTACAGAAATATTTGTTAACATCAGTGGATAAATAGAGTTTATATATACATGACATCTTTGATTTTTTTGGAAAAAATACAGTCCATTGAGTGAAAGATAAATAATTACTGGTCAACAGTAGATGTTAAGAGTCTCTCTATACAGGGTTCTTATTACCTGATCAAACATTTAGGTTAGCAAATACCTAAACGTCGATCTGGTAATAGTGAAAACAAAAAAACGTGAATGGCCTATTTAATGCTGGGAAAGAATTTGGATTTTGCCCCTTTCTCCCTATAGAGCGATCTCGGAGATGGTATATTTAGTTGGGGGTGGGGGGTTGGGGGGTGAAGCTCCCTATTTCATTTTGGTTTAAATTTTTTTTTTTGTTGCGGCCGAGGGAATTCATTCCCTATGTTAAATCAGCTGTTTGCTGTTTTAATTTTTCAATATTACCAGTTCGATGTTTAGGTATTCACTAAGCTAAACGTTCAGTCAGGTAATATAGACACTCTATACCAGTATTGCACATTCTTTAGGTTTAGAAACTGCTAATTATTTTTAGGAGATAATCCTTCAGCAAGTTATACTGTATAACAGAGTTACTTTATTTTTGTTTAACGCATATATTTTTTATTTAATCATGAAGAGTTTCATTAAATTAAGAGGAAGTGTTTCATTAAACTAAAAGAACTGCAATGGGAGCTCCATTTGCCCCATGTATACTAATCTCTTTATGGGGTTATTTGAAATTAAACATCTGTATAACCTATGTTTTTATGGAAAATATGTGGTGGAATATTTTAGATTTATTGTTGATTTAGTTTTTTTTTTGTGTGAGGCTGTGGAGACATTAGTTAATGATTTTGCACAGGCTTTGTAGGAAAACAATTTTGGAATAAAGTTTGATAGTTGTAAGTTGGTAGAAACGTGACTTTTTTTAGATGTAGAACTAGAAGGTGTACCAGCTGGGGGAATTATAGCCATGGTTTATATGAAGTTTGAAAATACTAATCATCTTTTAGACGGCAGTAATTGCCATCCACCACACTTAAGAGATTCACTACCATATAGTGAATTGTTAAGGATTTTTAGGCTTTGTAATGAAGAAGACACCATGTTTAAGGAATTATATAGAACTTCTAGTCAGTTTAAACAGAGGGGTTATGGTATTCAAGTTATTCAAAAAGCAGTACAGAGCTTGTTAGTAGGTGATCAACATTTTAATGCAGGTTAAAATAAAAATAAAAATGAAAACGAGGAAAGATTTTGTTATAATGGTATAACGGTAGGGCAGAATTATAACAGAATGTATTTTGTACCTACATACAATGTGATTACAGACTAAGTTTCTGATGTTTTAAAATTTTATTGGGGTTCTTTACTGAATGGCAGAAGTTTAAAGTATCTCTTACCTAAAAAAAACTTTTCTTTCTCTTAAGAGAGGCCACAGTATCAGACATGATTGTTCACAGTTACTTTTCAACACCTAGTGTTAAATTAATGTTAGAAACTAGAATTGTTGGCACTTTACCTTGTCTTAGCTGCTCAGTCACAATCACATTGTTAGGACCTATGATAAAATTAATAATGTGTATTATGTTTCTAGAAACATCTATAATTGTAATACAGAGGGAATTATTTATGCCCTGAGATGCTCCTGTGACCTTTTTCTACATTGCAGAAACTAAAAGGTCCTTTAGGGCTAGATTACAGGAGCATCCCAGGGCTATTAGAAACAAAAAGAAGGAAAGCCCCATAGCAGTTCATTATGAACTGCATCATGGGGCACGGGGGGTGGGGTAGTTGTTTAAAAGGCAGTATTTTAAAAAAAGTAGAAGTCTTTTACTAATTTGGATTTGAAGAATAAATTATTATCTAAAAGAGACAGTATTTATTTTGAAATATAGTACACTGACACCTGCTTGTCTTAATTTGGAATGTAAATGAAAAATGTTGTTGTGAATTATTTATTTATTATTTATTTATTGACATTTGTTAACCGGGTTTGTCCAACTGCGCTTGTGGCCCATTTTCAGTGGAGACCCGAGGAGAAAAGCTCCAGTAGTACATTTTTAAACAAGTACAATTTTAAACAATACTGATATAATAGCAGTTATAGCAAAAAGATTCACATATGTTGATTTACATGCATAAAGTTAAAGTTGCATTAAAAAGAAGCTTAGTAACATCATTTTACATTGATATAGTTCAATAGGTCAACAACAATTTTTTTTGTTTGTATAAAATTATGCAAATGCATAGTAGACACATTGGAGAGAGAGGTGTAATGAGGTACTAAGTATGGTCCTTTTGAGGGTACATAAAGGGAAGGAAGACTTGGTGGGGTCATGGCAAGGGCAGGTCCTAGAATTGAGAAAATAAGCTTTTAGTTCATTTTTAAAGTGTGAGGTGTGGGAGACTGAACGTAAGTCAAGGGGAAGTTTGTTCCAAGCATGGGCAATGGAGTGTTTGTAGAGTAGTTTGCCTACTGACATTTTTGGGTGGTAGACATCAAGTAATTGTTGATTAGAAGTACAGAGGGTCCGAGATGGGACGTAGCTGGAGACTGAGGAAGATAGAGATGGACAGAAGGAGGTTTTATTAAGAATAGAGTGTAGCATATGAAATTGATAAGATAGCAGAAATTGGGGAAGTTCAAGCCATTGAAGAGAGTTTAAAGAAATGCAGTGGTGTGAGTTGTATGGGGAGTTAGTAATGAATCTGTCTATTTTATGGTAAGTCTGTTGGAGTTTGTTTAGAGTGGAGGCCTGGATATTGGTAAGAACTGGGGTGGAGTATAAGAGAGAGTGGAGGAGGACTGCCTAGTTTTATTGGATGTTTGTTTAATTGTTTGATTAAGATGTTAATTGATGTGATTATATATTGTGATTTTTTTTTTTAATTTTCCCTTTAAAGGCCTGTTGGCCTGGGCGCAAGACAGTGATAACATTATTCCAATAAATTAAGGACTGCATTGGCCTTTTGGTTGTTTTTTGTTTTGGATTTGTTCTTGGTAGTTTTTAAACATAAACTTTGTGTCTGATGCTCAGAGTGCATAGCTGACTTAGTGCTTAGTATATCTGCATTTGTGATGTTATTGTACCTTTGACTTATATTGGTCTTAGAACGTTAAACAATTGATAGCATCAAACTTTTCTTCCATCATTATTGTTAATGATCTTGTGAGGGCTGGGAAGTCTAAAACTGAAATGTGTATCATTACTTTCTAACTTCTCTCTTTAATGATTTTCCAGTACAAATGTATGGTGCTAAACTGAGGATATGCAGTGACCAGCAGTACTTTTGGGAGGTATGACTGTGTCAGTCTTTGAGGCCTGAGGCCTACTACTTAATAATTGAATGTATAAGTCAAATAAATCTCTGCTGTCACATGTTAAGGTCATTTCTGTACACATCACCCACCTTTTACTTGCTTGCACTACCAAGTACCAACATGGAAGGATAAGGCAGCCATTCATATTACTAGAAAATACACTCCAGGTTCATCACTTATCTTGTAAATCCAGCAGTTGCAACAGTTTTAGTTCAGGGCTGACTCTGTCTAATGCAAGCAGTACACAGCCATTACAAGGGTAGGTAAAGGTTGGGAGCATTGCCTGGCATCAATGTTACTATATGCATGTGTGTAGGAGGAAGGTTTTAGGCTCTTAAGCAGTGAGGGAGTAGCATACTATGCATTTTCTCTTAGCCAATGCAATGGCATATTGAACACATCTATGTCTGGCTACACCCACAGCAGCTGCTGGTTCCCCCTCTGACTGCTCACCTGCTTGTGGCTATGGTGACCTTGCCATGAGTGATGGGAGGTTTTCCCCTTCCCCTTGTTGATCCTTTTGAAGCTGTTTTCTCAGGATGATGTTGTGTAGCATGGCACATACTGTAAATATTGCAGTACATGTATGTGGATTGTACTGCAGGGCTCCCCCAGATGTATCTAGGAACTGGAACTGTGACTTCTGCAGCCCAAACACACACTCTATGATGTTTTTTGTTTGAGTGTGTGCCTCATTATGGCATTCTTCAGCAGGTGTGTGTGCATTTCTGATGAGTGTCATCAGCCACAGTTCCAGTGCATAACCTGCATCGCCCAGTAAATGATCCTGTGAGATATCCCCCCTAGTGACCATCTGATACAGTTGGGAGGTGTGCCAGATGTGTGAGTTGTGGTAACTGCCTAGGGTACCAGCACACACATTCAAGATGATTGCCTTGGCATTACACATGACTTGGCAGTTAATAGAGTGGAAGTCATTTCTATTTATGTAGAGCCTTCACTGTCCCCTAAGTGGTGCCTTAATTTCCACATGTGTGCAATATATGGCATCTAGTATTTCAGAGTAGTGTGCTACAGGGTAGAACCCCTGTATATTTTTGGCCCTTTACTCAGGAGTATGGGGAAAATATATGTGGTCACTGGCATGTTGGAGTATAGCATTCAGGAATTGATGGAGGATCCTGTATACTGATGTCTGTGATACCTACAGCACTTCCCTTGTTGGTCTCTGAAAGGTACCTGCAGTTAAAATTGTAAGTGCTATGCATACCTTTGTCTTCACTGATATCGGTTCCCCTCAGTTTGCCCTGGCTTGGAGCTGAGGATGACGGAGGTTGCAGAGTTCCTGTAGTGGGTCTCTAGCCACCCTACAGTGCTTTACAATTTCCATGTCATGTAGGTTATGATAAGTTAAATGGGGTCTGAAAACTGCCCTCCTTCTTGGCCTTGATCTGTTAGCAGCAGCAGCAGCATAGACTTCAGCCTGTTGCACATACACATGAATTAAATCAACAGCAGCCCCTAACATTGTTTCTATGTAGACTCCTTTCACTGGCTGTATTCCAATAGGTTTTTGGAGTGCACCTGGTTGCTTTATAGCTTGTTGAATAGCTCCTCCACCTTGGATTGGTTGATTAGCATACAATTCAGCTGCTTATGCTGTAATGTGCATGCCACAGTGTTTACCTTGTTTTTACAGCTCTGCACACCATGTAAAGCCACTTACCGAATCCAAAGCAGTTCTCTACCATATATGTTTTATTGAATTTCACCGAACTGTTTTTACCCAAATAATCTGTATCATAAAAAAAATCCGGGATATAAATCCATGATAATCCCCTTTGTATTCAGAATTATAGTTCTAAAGTTAAACAGTTTCAGATGTGTTAATATGTTATGATAAAACTACTGAGGCAGGTGTATTAGCCATCTCAATACACTGAATAAATATGCTATTGACATCCATTTTATTTTTTGATTATACATCTCAGGGAATGATAATCTAAATTTGTGATTTTAGGTGAATTAATTCAAGAGATTTCAGGTAATTATTTTTTTTCTAATTTTTGAGCTTTAATCCTAATTTCATGTTGGCTGTTGGTGAAGCACCCACCAAGAGGAGAAAACACTGAGAGAAGAAAGGAGCCACTTTTGAGATTTTAAGTATTTTTCCTCTGTTTATTTGCTAAGTTTTTCTGCATAGCCGCCTATTTTGAGCATTTTCTGGCTTGTTAAACTTGATTTCTGCATTAGTAACTGTATTTAGAGCACAACCTAGAGCTGTTTACTGAATATCCTGTTTGCACTTATTTTTAAAATCATTTTTTCTCAAAACTTGCATTTTATCTGTCTTTGGCCTAGCACTCTTGTGTGGGGTCATTTACTGCACTGTTATAACTTGTTAATACTTGTGAACCTCTGCTATCTCTGAAAAAAACAAAAAAACAAAAAACATCTTGCTTTTTTCTCACTTTTCTGAGATTTAAAAAAGTTCAGTTACAGGCTTGCTGTTCTTGAACTGTTTGTAAGTTTCTGTGAGGCCATTTTTTGCTTGGGCTAAAGGGAAGTCTCTCTGTTGATCAGTGGCAGTGAAAAACATTGAGCAGCCTGCCTGCCCCTGTGGGAGTGGTTACTGACTTGAAACTGTAGTTTTATTGGCCATTTTGGGTCAATTCCAAAACTCCTTCATCTTCCTCTCTTAAAACCCTCTTTTGCATGGTTTTGCGTGTTTTTGTGCATAGCGCAACAGCGGGCAGCGCCGCCTAATTGGGTTTAAACTATTCCTGGCTCCACAAAGTCTGCTCTTCACTTTTTCCCTTAGAACTGCTCTATCTCTCAATTTAAACACCATATTCTCATTCTAAGGCCCTTCACTGGTCCAATTAAGTAATCCTACAAGTTAGCACTATTAAACCATAAGCACTACTTACTCTTATACTCTCTACGATTACCCTGCACTCTATTGGTCCATCTTAAATTCAGTTTCCCTATATTACTCTAGCATGTCCAAAGGTCAGTCAATGGTTTCCTCTCCAGTCCAGCTGGTGAATCTGGGAATTTTGAGGCAATGTTACAACTGTCTCATGTACATGGACAACCCTCTCCTCCTCCAAACAGGTTCAAATATATGTGAGAGATGCAACTATTTAGCCAAACTGGAGGCTGAGCTCTCTCATCTCAAAACTGGTGTAACCAGTCAGGAGGAGAAGGTAACCTCACACAGCACAATTCCAGTATCACATAGTCCCACCACATCAGCGAACCAAACATATAAATACACAAAAACATACTCGGAGGCTCTAAATAAAAATCTACCTAGGCAACAGAGACCTCCAAAGCAGACATCCAAGCAAACGCTACCTCAAAACAAAACACGCACAACACATAGCCCACAAAGTCAGTGTGCCAAGCAGCCACAGCCCTTAAGGCTGAATAACACACCTGATACTCTTGTAATAGGTGACTCTATTGTCAGACCCACTGACGTCCCGCTCACCAGGCAGAATAAAGAGAAGGTCACGGTGAGCTGCCTGTTGGGTGCTAGGATCCGCCACATAACGCAAGCACTCAGGTCACTCCAAAGCAAATACAAATATGACTCAGTCATTGTACATGCTGGTGTGAATGACCTGAGACGTACCTCCCTGGACTACATGAAAAGAGACATAGATGAGCTCTCTGATCATGTAGCCCAGGCTGATATGACCCTGACCTTGAGCAGCATCTTACCCTCACCTAGAATGATGCCACAGTACAAAGACAAAATGATCGATTTTAACAATTGGCTAAAATTTTGGTGTCATTCAAAGAGGATCCAGTGTCTGTCAACCTGGGATGACATGCTCGACAAGCCACGTTGCTTCGCTAGGGATTTCTTGCACCTGCCACCACTGGGCTTTTGGATATTGGCAAAGGCTCTTGCCACCCCCATAGTGCCTTTTTTAGGCAAGGCTCAAAAGTCAAACCCACCCCCATAGACAACACAAGGAACAAGAAACTAAGGGTAATGCTGCTAAACGCCAGAAGTCTTAACCTCAAGATGCATGCACTCGAAGCTCTCCTCAGTATGGAGAACATTGATATCTGTGCAGTGACAGAAACCTGGTTCAAGGCTCCAGAGAGCACCCCAGCACTACCAGGCTATACCTCATATCATGCTTTTTGGCCCCAAAACCCGGACCGAACCACAAAAGGAGGGGGAGTTTCCATATTTATCAAGGATATCCACACCTCCAGGTTAGTGGCATTGCACGAAGTATCGGAGACCAACCATGTGCAGCTAACAGTGGGCAAGGCTGCTTTTCACTTTATAGCATCCTACAGACCACCCTCTCAAAGTCAGGAATCCCACTCGACTTTCCTGAAAACATTGGAGAACATGAAGATCTCTCCGAACACCATTATATTGGGCAACTTCAACTACCCAAACATTGACTGGGAGCACTAATCAAGCCCCAGCACCTTAGCCCAAAGGTTCCTGGAAATTATAAACTCAAATGCTATGGAACAACTAGTCACCACTCCCACAAGAGGGGACAACATACTAGGCCTGATCATTACCAACATGGGGACTCTATGCTCCACACCAGAAGTATATCCCTCTTTGGTAAGATCAGACCATAAATTAATTTCACTGGATGTCCACATCCCGACCCCACCCCCAGCCCAGAAAACCACAGTGAAAAACTTCTCAAAAGCGAACTTCTCACTTCTCAAAACTGAAGTGGAATCCTTCAAGGCCCCAGGGCCAGTGGAAACTATGGCCCAAACTGCAAAATCTTATATAAACGCATTCTACGGACATCTCCAGGAATGCATGGATCATGCTATCCCAAACAAAACCAAGACCCAATCATCCAAAGGCAGGCGTCCAGTCTGGTGGACCCCTGCCATAAAAAAACTGTACAACAGAAGGAGGATGCTACTACATGATAGAGCAAAATCCCTAATAGGGAAGGCATCTCTGATCAGTACTAGCAAAAAATTACGATCCCTCATAAAATCCTCCAAGGCCAGCTTCGAGAGAAAAATTGCACAGGACACCAAATACAATCATAAGGCTTTTTTCAGTTATGTTAGAAACCTGGGATGCAACTCCCAGACTTGTTCTGAGTTGATTCTAAACAACAAAAAATACACTGAACCCACAGACATTGCTAATATCCTGGCAGACAGGTTCAGTGCAAACTCCCCCCCTCCCCCCCAAAAGAGCAAGTATGTATCCCAGCAGAGGGCTGCCTCCCAAACATCTCTGATGCTCAGGTGAAGGCTGCCCTCTCCAAAGCAAAAAACACTGCTTCCATGGGTCCAGATGGCGTCCCAGGTTGCATCCTACATGAACTCCAAGAGGAACTAATCAGCTATATAATCTCAGCCTCACTACAGGATATGTGCCCACAGAATGGCGTACAACAACAGTGGTCCTACTCTACAAAGGTTGGGCCTCTGCGGACCCTGGAAACTATCACCCCATAAGCCTGACTAGCTTAGTCTGCAAGGCTATGGAGAGGATCATCATGGAGCTCATAAACAAAGACATTGGGGACCTACAGACACTAGATCCTACCCAATTCGGCTTTGTCAAGGGCAGATCCTGCCTTTTGAACCTGGTTGACTTCTTCGAAACAGTCACCAAAGCCATAGATGAAGGGAAGGTAGTCCACACAGCCTATCTGGACCTTGCAAAGGCATTTGACACAATACCCCACTCGGGCATCATAGATAAGCTATCCAGCTTAAATATAAACCCCTATGTCACAAGATGGGTCGCAAACTGGCTCAAAGACAGAACACACAGAGTGAGAGTTGCTGGAGCCATGTCAGACTCAAAACCGGTCACAAGTGGCGTCCCACAGGATTCTGTCCTGGGACCACTTTTGTTCTGTGTATACTTTTCCGAGGTACAGGCAAACGTGGGAGGACTACGGCTCACCAAGTTCGCAGATGACTGCAAACTGGGCACCATAATCAACTCTCCAGCTGACACAAACATCCTTCAAAAAGATCTCACAGAGACAGATAACTGGTGCCAGTGCCATGGTTTAAAGCTAAATGCCAAAAAATGTATAGTCATACCCTTTGGCAAAAACAATGTGCCCACAAATTACCACATAGGTGGAAACCCGTTAAGTACAGAGAAAGTTATTAGGGACCTGGGGACCCAAGTTGATAGCAATCTTTCCTTTGAAAACCACATTGCCAAAGTGGTTAGAAAGATCTTCTACATAGCCCACCTCATCACAAAGGGTTTCACATCTAGATCAAGAGAGGTGATTGTGCCCCTTTATTCATCCCTCATCAGGCCCATCATAGAATACAATGCCCCTTTTTGGATGTACCTTACCCGACACCTGCAGCAATTAGAAAGACCCCAAAAGTATCTCACCAAGAGGATCAAGGGTCTCAAACAGATGCCATATGCTGCTCGGTTAAAAAAACTCCAGCTCTACTCAGCTGCATACCGCCTACTTTGAGGCGATCTATGCCTGACATACAAAGCTATGTCAAATCCAGAATTAATGGACATGCTCCACCTCAGTAAATCTAAATCCCTTAGAGCCACACGCTCGAGGGACTTGAACCTCAGCACAGAAATAAATAGAACTTGCTGGAGGGACAGGTTCATAACCCAGAGGCTCCCTTCACTCTGGAATAGAATTCCAGTTCATGTGAGGCAGAGCACCTCACTGAATCTCTTCAAGAAGAATCTCGATAGGTGGATGGGGGATCATAGGTTTGTCCCAGGGATTACTCCCGTGTCACTATTAGACAGAGGCACAGTAAACTAAACCTTAAAAAGGGCACAGTATACTCAAATCAAGGGGTGGCGTAAGCCATACAGAATCAGGCTAGGCTTATAATTGCCTCAGGGCAGATAGCCTAGTATGAACCTATGAACCTAAATCTAAGTACAGTATAAGATAAAATGCTTGTATAGCATTGTTTATCTGTGTGTTTGTCTATATATCTGCCTGTCTGTGTCACTATCAGTCTTTCATCCATTATTTTTGGGTCTATATCAGATAGTCGAAGTTCCATAACTCTGAACACCTAATGGTCGACCCATTATGTTCAAACTTACAGAAATTCGACTACATAAAAAAAAAAAAAAATTAAAAAAATGGACAAAATAATAAAGTGTTGTAAGCAGGGGGGCAAGCCTCCCTGCACCCCCATGTGGGGTCTGCACCCCCCACATCCCCCCTATTTAAATATACCAACTCCGAGATCGCACCACATTGAAGTGAATGGAAACCTCCACTTATGGAGATTTCCATTCACACGCTCAAACTTTTACAAATTCGAACGTATGGTCTCGACCATATGTGGTTCGAACTTGTAAAAGTTCAACTATGTGATAGGAAGCCATTATTTTTCTCTCAACTTACCTTTGTATAAGTCAGGTGCATGATGATTTAATCCACTAATGGAGGTATGCATGTGAAATGTTAGAGGTAACATTTTCTACAATGTTATAAGCAGCCTTCAGCTGCAAAATTTTTTTAGCGTACGATAAACCATGGTTATAGGCAAAGGAAAGTCAAGAGACCAACCAGTGGCCAAGAAACTTGTATGTAAATGTAATTTGAGATAGAAGTGATTTATTCATTTTGAAGGCAAGGATGCCAAAGAGCACACCCTTTGTGTTTGTGTAATCTATTTAAATTTGCCTAGTTGCATGTCACTTGGTGGTTTTACATAGGTCACAACCAAGTTTAATGGTTATATGAGATGATTATGGTCAGTCTGTAAAAAACAAGGTCATTCACCTACATCAGGATAAGTGATTGTGAAGAAAAATAACATACAGGAGGAATATAGCCAAGGGAGAGCCCTGGTGCAACTGGAGAGGGAAGTAGAAGAGAGTGAGAGCTTTCTGGGACATGCCGCAAAGGTGACAATTGGTCTACTTTGTAGCAGTGGAGTTAGCACTTGATTTAAGGAATTTAAAAAGGAAGAAGGGATTGTATGTAGTGATTAATGTCTCTGCAAAACCCCAAACTATGCCATCTATGAGCTTGCCTCTGTGTCAATACTGCAATTATTATATTAAGTCAGGAGGAGTGTAAAATTGTCAGGATTAATCACATAACTGTTTTAAGCTGCTCAGATTGTGCCAAACATCTGCAGATGCCAAGATTTTCAATATTTTAGATTGTGAATTCATGAGAAAAATGTGTCAGTAATTGGCTATGGTACTGGACTAACCTGTTATGCGTAGCATTCAAAGTAGAGACAGTGGAATCATGTTGGTAAAATCTTGACAGAGGACATTTATCCAAGCATAAAATGGCTGGGTTTAGGGTTCATCTGTTCTGTAATGCCCAGATGTTGGAATCTGTAACACAAGAACTTAATCCATAGTTTTCTGTGGAAATGGAATGGCAGGAGAATACATAATTTTATGTGTTTGTCTTGTGGACAGTGGTGCCCTTATGTCAGATGGTACCTTCGATGTTTAGATACTGGATTTGGTGACATCTGTCAAGAGTTCATAGGTTCATATATTAGTACTAGGCTAACTGCCCTTGTGGACCATTTTAAGCCTAACCAATTACCCCATGTGAGAATCAAACCCTACACCTTGTGTCTGTAAGGGAAATACCTTAATCATTATGCGAACTTCCCACCAAAGATCTAAGTAAAGTGATCATTGAGGTTAATGCTGAATGTTCACTGCTGGTACTCCTGTTTGTGTGGTAGTCAATCTGTCTTCAAAAATCTCTTGTGTTTTTGAAGAAATGCAGTTTATTTGGAAAGAAAGACTACAAATTTTGTCTTGTTTTACAGGAGCTCCTTGGCTGAATATATTCCTGATAATCAAAAGCTGACTTTTGATTAAATCTGCAATATAAGTACCAAAAAAGTCATAAGTGAAAATGTCAACAGGACCACCTTAACATCCTCGGTGAAGAAGGATATTAATATTTTGTAGATGACCTAGTGCACAGTACTGCATCACATATTGTGGATGTATATGTTAGAAACAATGGCTAGAGAGAGAGAGCTCTGAGGAAAAGAAGTGTGTATTATAAGGGCATAAATGTGATTAACAAGAGATACAGTGTGATTTGTCAGTAGAAAGGAGTGTGAGATGAGAACACTGAGCAGTAAAGGATGGGTTGTAAATGTTAGCTACATGTCATTTTTAGCGCTCTTGTTGATGGTTCCCTCTTACTGTCTCTCAGGTGCTGTATCCTGGAACCCCATTCTTAATCTTTGTAGATGAGACTCGCCACTCACACACAACTGTTTTACTGTCATGTCAGGAGGCTTAATAAAAAAAAAAAACACAAAGCAGATGAGGTTTAACCTCAATGAGGTATATAGTCTAACTGAATTCTCTGGATGATGTGTATAATACAAGACATGAAAATCACTTTAACTAGCTGATTATCCTTAATGCTGTATACCATATATACCGTCCTATGTTTTAAGTTAGAAAAATATATGCAAGGTATATTGATTAATCTAACTTAATGATTACAACACAGGTAATCAAAACATAATCCTACACTCAGCCTATTACACACTACCATGCAAGCCCCCCACACAGTGAACTCAATCAAAATATACTAACATACACACACACACACACACACACACACACACACACACACACACACACACACACACACACACACACACACACACACACACACACAAACTGAAATAACACATACACAAACACAGTAAACACAATTCAACTCACACAAAAAAAACAAACCTCCCTGTACTTCCTCATGTAGGAAGCTACACTTTTCTGCTTTATATATATATATATATATATATATATATATATATATATATATATATATATATATATATATATATATGTATATATATATACATATCAGCTCTAAGATGACACAACAGTGTGGAAAAGGCATATTCCCAGTCCATACTGTACTGTGATCTTACACAAGTAATAGCCAACATCTTTAGATCAGTAGTGTAACATTTTCAGCAATTCTTCAGTTAGGTGGATTATTACACACATGAATACATTTGACCAGATATGCATTTGATTCATGGCTGAATCCCATAAAAAATATATATATGTATGTATATATACATATATATATATATATATATATATATATATATATATATATATATATATATATATATATATATACACACACACATATATATAGTGAAAAATGTTGTATAATGTGTTAGAAATGCTATATGTAATTATGCATACATCCTAGGAAATATAGTAAAGAACTCAGCAGAGTCACATATAACAGAGTAAATAAAACACCTGCACTAAATCATGTAATGTAAAGCTCATAATGGAAAACACCTGAATGTAAACCTTCTAAAGAGGAAGGGCTGAAAGCACCGGAAATTAGGACATTTGTCTCTTGTAAAAAGGGCTTGATGCATGGAGCAGCAACTCAGACTAAGTTTTGCTGTGAATAGGACCTGCAGAAACTTGGAGAAGAATCCTGTGAATACCTGCAAAGCAGATAGATCTCAGACTTGTGGATTTATGGAAGTGGTTGCAACAATTAGGCTGGCACTTGGGTAAAAAAAAATCTGCAGGCTACAGTTTTAGACTTAGGCATGTATGAACAAACAATACAAGTCAAATGATCACAGGGAGGATAAAATGATTAGCCATATACACATGTAAGTAGACACATTTAAAAGCTATTGCCACCCTTTATGAGCACATAATAGTGCCTACCTTTCAAACGAAGTAGGGACAAACAGGCTAAGCTTGATGCAGATTTGTGTCTATTCATATCATCATCAAGACTAGCTGTAAAAAAGAAGACTAGCTGTAAAGGTGGACAAAATAATACTTTGCTTGACCTGTCGTGGTAACTTATTATACACACACTGGAACTTAATGAACTGTGGGTTGCTTGCTAAATTGCAGCTGACTAAAACTTAGCTCCAAGTTACTGAACCAGCTGTCAAAGACTGAACTTTTTCATTTATGTCACCGCTGTAAGCAATGAACTTGCATGTTTTTTCACTGTAAAGAAACTGCACTAAACCTACATCTCTCTTTCTCTCTCTCTCTCTCTCTCTCTCTCTCTTTCACTTACACATAAACACACATTCCCCCTCTCTCTTTCGCACACACACACACACACACACACACACACACACACACACACACACACGCATACAGTATATATTTGTGTAGTAGCTTGCTCATTGTAAAATTAACAATTGCACTGTACTTTGCATGCTATGGACTACTACATCACACACATTGTCTACGTATTCAAAACACATTGTTAGTATTAATGACATTTTTCCATGCTTAGGATCATGCTTCCTTGTGGAGAATCCACACATGTATATCTATACATATATATAGGTTCATAGGTTCGTAGGTAGGTACTAGGCTGTTGGCCCTAGGGCCTATATAAGCCTAGCCAAAAAGGTACCCTGGCTTTCGCCACCCAAGAAAATTATTTTCCTGTGCCCCTGTCGAGCAGAGCCACAGAAGTGATCCCCGAGGTGAATTTCCTATTTCCCATCCAATCACCAAGATTTTTTTTAGTGCTAACGAGGAGCTTTGTTTGATATAGATAGGTAGTTTGTTACAGAGTATGGAAAGTCTCTGGGACAGGAATCTATTCCTCCAGCATGTTCTATTTATTGTGGTGACAAGGTTTAGGTCCCTAGATCATGTAGTTCAGAGGGATTGGGATTTCTTTATGTGGAGCATGTCCAACAGCTCTGGGTTTGACATAGCTTTGTATGTTGCCTCTGAGTACATATATATATATATATATATATATATATATATATATATATATATATATATATAGATATATATATATATATATATATAAACAACAACATATATATATATATATATATATATATATATATATATATATAGATACTTGGTTTCATAGACTTTAAATAGTTCAGTACTTCTTTTACTCCTGCACATAGGCTGAAGGCCAATCAAAAGACAAACTCCTCAATAAATGTATGTACCCTGGGACCCATCCAAGTGTCTAGTTGTTTTTTAAAGACCCGATCTATAATTGAACCAATGAATGCTTTAAATAGATTGCTCTTAAAACTGTCCTTGACTCATCTATGCTAAAAGTATAACATGCTCCTCTGGTTGTTGTATTCAACAATTCTGTATTTAATAATGTTTGATATTCTTCACTCCAAAGCCTTCTATAAGATAAAAAAACTTTACCCAAAAGTTATTTATAGCTGACTGCAAAATCTAAATGAATATGATTTATCTCTACAAATAGTAATACACCTGGTAAATTTTTGTTGAATGCCTTCTAAAACCAGGAAATCTCCTTTCTTATAGGAGCAAAACAACATGTTAAGCTCAACAATACATTCCTTATTTCTTGTTGTAAAGTTCTTAAGAATTAGACTAGTAACTTTTAATGCCTTAGCTTTAACTTTTAAGGCATTTGTCCTATGTCTAAGATTGCTACATATAACAATACCTAAATCAGTATATTCTGTCAAATCCAAGGTCTAAAAATCACCTATCCTATACAGATAGGCTAAAAGCCCTGTCCCTCTACTGAGTCTCATACAGACTGATCAGGGGTTACCTGTGTCTGGCATACAAGAGCATCTCAGACTCAGCCTTGATGGAGTTGCTGCATATCCATAAGTCAAACGCCAATCGCACAACCTGCATGCAAGGTCTCAACCCGATCTGTGACATTAATAAAACTTGTTGGGATATATTTGTGTCCGAACGACTCCACATCTGTGGAATAGACTTCCTTTCCATGTTAAGCAGAGTACCTCACTAGCCCTCTTTAAGAGGAACCGGATGACTGGATGGGAAACAGAAAATATACCCCTGGGATCCCACCTGTGTCCCTGTAGGATAGGGAATACAGGTGCTGACTTTGTGGGAACATGGGTTAAATTCTTGGCTAGGCTTATAAGGGCCTCTGGACCAATAGCGTAGTATCGTCCTATGAACTTATGTACCTATGAGGTGATTACACAATCTAGTTTAACATCATCCACATACTTAGTCATTCAGACTTACGATATCTTAGGAATAAATGAGAAAACTAGGGTAAAAGAAAAATGGACTTAGTATTGCTCACTTCAAGCCACCTTGATGTAAAATTTCCTATCCTAACTCTTTGCAATCTACCACAAAAGAAATTAGCCACCCAATGAACAATAAATGGATTAACTTTATGCTTGAGTATGGTATTTACAATAACATAGTGTGGGACACTATCAAAAGCCATAGAAAAGTCTAAATACACCACCACAACAGACATACCCATGTCTAAGGCTAATGTAACTGGATCATAGAATTCAATTAAATTAATGAACATAGAATGTTTTTTGTGAAACCATGTTGTGTGAGGTCCATTAAGCTTCCCTGAAAATGATCACTGAGAACAAAAGTAGACACCTCTTAAAACTTTTCCCCACTGGTGAAGTAAGACTAATATGTCTACAGTAACTTATATTGTCCATTCCCTTCCCCCTTAATGAATTGGGATTACATCTGCAAGTTTCCAATTTACAGGGGCAATATTACAGCAAGTTATTAAAAATTTGCGTAATAGAAATCAAAATTAATTTACTGCAGTAGGCCCAGAAAATTGTTGGAATGTTATGTTCTTTACCTGGAGAATTTAACAGGACTATTTAAAATTAACTACTGATCTTCCTTTTGACAGAGTTTGTGCTGCAGAATAGCTTTATTTGAAATCACAATTTTGGGAAACTCTCTGTAACTGTTATCTGTTGCATTATTTGCAGTCTCTGTTTTCTTGCAACAAGACTGGTTGTGACAGTCCTGGTTTCTCATCTTTACGTACCTCTAGTTTTGCTATATGTGTCCTCTTTAAATATAATGTCTTCTTTACAGTTTTCCATCTTCCAACACAATCTATATGGGGTAACATCAACTTCATCTTCAGCATGTGGACTTTCCCATGTTTACTTTATCTCTGACTTCTAAAGTCAAAAGCACTCCGCATTTTTTGTTACCACAGTATTTCTGTCTCAACTGATTTCTTTGCAGTATTTCCCGTACATTATGTTGACTTTCAGACATCACTAGCAGCTAAAATAGACAATTTTCTTTTCAGCCCTTTGCCCATAAACAATAGAAATGGTGAGAGACTTTTTCAGCCCTTTGCCCGTAAGCAGTAGACATGGTGAGAGACTGAGTCACTACACTTCAGTTTTCCAGTATTCTGACATTGCAAGATGACATTCTTCATAGCTTTCTACTTCTCTTCCTTGCAAGTTTTTTTTCACCATTATTTCCCAGCTTGTCCATTGAATTGAGGATATAGTGGACTGGATGCAATGTTTGAATTTCTACTAATGCACACATCTTCTGATTTCCTGACAGCTGTATTATGGACTGTTGTCAGGTACTACAACATCACATATCTCCTATTTTAAGAATATGGACTTTATGCACTAATCACACGTGGCAGTTATTGGGTTTTCATGATTATTTCAGAGTTCTTTAAAGAATAATACACACACATGAGATACATGCATGTACAGAAAAAAAACATGGCCTCTCTGCTCCACTTGAATCACTTTTCAACTGAAGCATTCAGTTAGGTTTTGTGCCAAAGAAATGGAAAATGGCTACAGTCATTCCCCTACTCAAAGGAGGTCCATGTAACTACAGCCCCATAAGTCTTACCAGCCTCATATGTAAGACTATGGAAAGAATCATCATGGGCATGATAAATGAGGACAGAGGTAACCTGCAAATACTGAACCCATCACAGTTTGTTTTTGTTAAAGTAAGGTCATGCCAATTATATCTGCTGGACTTTCTGAGAGGGTCACCAAAGCACTAGATGAAGGTAAGACTGTATAGACAGCTTACCTTGACCTGGCCAAAGTTTAAGATACAATACCCCACTCAGGCATTATAGACAACCTCACTAATTTAGGTGTAAACCCTTTTATCACCCACTAGATAGCCAATTGGCTCACTGATAGGACCCAGGAGGTCAAAATAGGTGAGGCCACCTCTACCAAGAGGCTAGTCACTACCTAAGTCCCCCAGGGCTTGGCACTGGGCCAGCTACTTTTTCACATCTATTTCTCTGAAATGGAAGCAAATGCTGAATGTTTATGGCTGACTAAGTTTGCAGATGATTGCAAACTAGGGGGTTATCATTGACTCACTACAGACAATAGCATTCTTCAAGAAGGTCTATCTTTGACTAACAAATGGTATCACAGCCATGGTCTTAAACTCAGTGCTAACAAATGCATAAAGGGTATAACCTCAAAGGAGTCTCAAGTTGAGCAGGCATGATCTATACTTCACAAAACCAAACTGTGTGGGATCCAGAGTTTGGAGATTCCCTATATCCTTGTTTATTAGGTTCATGATGATGCGTTCCATAGCTTTGCATATCAGACTTGTCAGGCTAATGGGGCGATGGTTCCCAGGGTCTGTAGTCATTCCTCCTTTGTGGAGAGGGATGACTGTAACAGTGCTCCATTTGGTAGGGACAAACCCTGAGGTGAGGCTGTGATTGAACAGGGCACACAGGTGAGGTGCCAGTTCACTCTGTAGTTCATGTAGAACACAGCCAGGGATATTGTCAGGTCCCATAGAAGCTGTATTCTTGGCCTTGGACAGTACTGTTTTAACTTGTGCAGCAGTAATACTGGGTACCTAGGAATCTACTGATATTGTGACTGGTCCCTTGGGGGGAAGAGGGGTAAAGTTAGCAATGAATCTGTCGGCCAGTACATTGGCAATAACCGTTGGCTCGGTATAGGAGGTACCATTGTGCAGTTGCTCAGAGCAAATGTGGGTATTGCCGTGGAGATTCTTTACAGAACTATGGAAGGCCTTGTGGTTTTCTTTACTATCTGCTGCAATTCTGTTTTCATAGCTAGCTTTAGAAGATTTGATGAGGGATCTCAACTTTTTGTTGAGGCTGATAAGGGAGTTTTTCCAGTCTTGGGACTTCATCTTATTCCGCATCAGTTTCCTCCTTCTTTTGTAGAGTTTATTTATGGCAGGGAACCACCAGATTGGCTTCCTTTTTTTGGAGGAGAGCATCTTGGTTCTGTTGTGTATGGTGAGATCCATGCATTTATGTACGTGTTTCTACAGTGCATTGGTGTATGATTCGGTGGTCATGCAACTGATCTCCGTTTGCATGGGTGCTGTGAAATTAGTCACCTCTGTTTTTAGGAGCACAAAGTTAGCTGTGGAGAAGTTTTTAATGGTGGTTACATTTGCAGGGGGGTGGGGGGTGGGTGGAATGTGGATTTCCAAGGTGATTAGTTTGTGATCGGATCTAACCAGGGAGGAGTTGACTATTGTTGTAGAGCAACGGTCACTCATGTTAGTAATAACCAGGTCAAGGATGTTGCTACCTCTAGTGGCGATCAGAACAAACTGGTCCAGGGCATTGAAATTAATGAATTCCAGGAAATGTTGGGCAAGTGTATTTGTACATGAGTAGATTTCCCAGTTAATGGAGGGATAGTTGAAGTTGCCTAGTATGAGAGTGTTAGGTTGGACCCTAATATTCTCCAGGGTGCTTAAGAACATGGAGTGTAAGTCTTGGGACATGGTTGGGGACCTATAGCATGCTACAACCTGAATCACCATCTTATCAATTGTTAGCTGCACCTAAAGTATCTCAGATGAGTTATGTTGGGCTGCTAGTCTGGAGGTGTGTGCATCCTTTATGAATATGGAAACACCAATGCCTTTAGAGCTTTGGGTCCAAGTTCTGGGGCAGAAAGATGTGGAATGAGTTATAGTCTAGTAGTGCAGGAGTGGTTTCTGCTGCCATGAACCAGGTCTCTGTTATGGCACAAATGTCGATGTTCTCCATTTTAAGGAGTGTTTTGAGTGAGTGCGTTTTGAGATTTAGACTTCTAGCATTGAGCAGCATGACCCTCAGATTGCATTTGTTTGTAGCTGTTACGGTGGTAATTTGGTCTTTGGAATACCGCCTAAAAAAGGCACTATAGGGGTGTACCTAACTTTATATGTACCTAATTAGGCATATGCAGTAACTAGAGTGACCTCAGAGCTTCCTTACAAAAAGAATACAAGGCTTAACAAACGTGTCTTATGCAGAATGCTTTAAAGCCCTTTCCTTCACCAGTCTGCTATAGATGGCTGAGGGGTGATCTATGCCTGGCTTACAAGACATTCACAAACCCCACACTTATGAATCTAATACATATTTGTAAGTCAAAGAGTACCAAAAATACAAGGTCTAGGGACCTGAATTTTGTCTGCAACATAAACAGAACATGCTGGAGAGACAGATATGTATGACCCTCCTATGGAACAGGTTTCACATCCATGTGAAGTTGAGTTTGTCTGTTACCAAGTTTAAGTGTACCCTAGACAAATGGATGGGGAATAGGAAATTTACACTAGCTTGGCACCCATGTCCTTTATGGACAGAAGTAGCTTATAAATGCCTGGGCTCAATGTCCTATTTGGATACAGGATGCAATTATTTTTTCAGGAAATACAACTTAAAAAAAAAACAAAAAAAAAAATATTCTTTCAGGAAAACTTGACTATGCTTTGAAAGGCCCCTCAGATTGGTAGCCTAATAACACTCAATAGAAAATTTTGACAAAAGATATCAAAGTGGCCTGTCATGTGACAAAAAAATAATGGGTTTAACTCTTTCACACATATAGCACTTTTTGTGTCTTCCATTTAACATCCTGCACTCCTTCTTGCATCCAGATATTTCTGGAGGCTGGCTTCTTTAAATAAGTGTGCTACCAGCTGTTAGCAGTTAATGTTAGAAAGGCCAAGGTTTAAGTGTTAAAATGGCACTAAAATTCTTAATGCAAGCATTCATGCATTGGATATATAAATCACCTGTTTGCCATTTGTTATTCATATGTTCATATTTCCTTTTGTATTTTCAAAACTGACAGAGTTTCATCCAATTGAGAGACATGGTGTGAAATGTCATGGTGAGAGAAAGAAAAATACATCACCCCTGTCATTGCATAGTGCATTATATAGGAGATATTGCTAGTTGTTTACAGCAGTTATGAAGATATGCAATATTTAATTTTATACATTAATATTTCAAAAAATAAGTCACTTGCAAACTACTGTAATGCATTAGGTGAAACAGTAGATGGTACTGAAGAAAGCTGGATTTCATATTTGCAGTGTAAGCGTGAGTGCTGCCAGCCTAGCTAGATATAATTTTGTAGATAATTCTATGTCATTTATAAATATTAATATAATCCACAGGCTTGGTTTACAAATGTAAGGAGAACTCTATGTTATGATTAAACTAGATGTTGTACTGTGCTTCCAAAATGTAACCACAGCGCACTCTGCTGGAAGATAGCTGATACGTCAAGCATTGTATGACTGATCTCAAGCTCAGAGACAGGATGTCTGGGCCAGGAAATTCTTTCTATTGTCTTGATTTAAGAGATAATTACTAAGGTTTTACATGTATAATGTATTTTATTGCTTGGGCTTCATAGCCAGGTGCAGCTTCCTAAGAAATGTAAATTTTGAGTTTCCTTTAGCCTGGGAACCACAGAAATGTCAAGAATGATATAATGGGAAATGACTCAGCAGTACTGTGTTATCAAAGTAATACTTTCTCAGAGAGAATAAATCCACAGATGAATAGTGAAGATAGGAACCACAGAGGACACAATCCAATAATCAAGACACTTTTTATTGATTTAGCGCTTTCGTCAAGGTGAAAGACATCTTTCACCTTGACAAAAGCGCTAAATCAATAAAAAGTGTCTTGGATTATTGGATTGTGTCCTCTGTGGTTCCTAGCTTCACTATTCATCTGTGGATTTATTTAGTTTTGGTTGTTCTGTTTTTACTTTCTTAGAGGGAGAGAGAGAGAGAGAATTAAGCATTTTGGATTTTGTCTGAACCTGAAAACATCAGCTGACCAGTACTTTGCCTTTGCTCTGTATGTAACTGAATTGAAAACAGTGATTTCTCTTAGAGGTAGATAGAAATTTAGTCAGATTAGTCTAGCTATTTTCTATATTTATGTCAGACTATTCTCCAGTATTAATTTAAAGCATTTTCTTGTGATTTCTGAACTCTGTAATGTCACTGTGTTGAAGTAATAAGTACTGTCTAGTGTTTTTATTATTAAATATTTTTAAATCTTTCAACTGTGGCTGTTTTGTGTAGAGATAATTAAAGCTCTTACAGTACATTGCATGTATTCAGTGATACTGTCCAAGCGACTCCAATAGCTTTAGCCCTGGGTCACACTTACTATTTGGATAACAGTAATATTGCACAGTGAAACTGGTCACGATTTGGGAAGGGCCTTATAGTAGCTGATATTAGTGGTTGGTGGCAGTGATTTCTACTTTATAGTCTGGCAGGAGGGGGCATAGCTGGAGAACCTGCAGAACCTGTGCCAGCCTTCCCCAGCAGTGTCTGTGTGTTGTATATAACTCATATCTCAAAGTGTGTGTGTGAGCAACTTGGGCAGGGACATGAAGCACTGGCTGGACAGCAAGGGTGCTGGAGGTTTTGGCTTGACCATTAGGCTGAAATCTGTACCCTATAGCTGTACCAGTTGGGAGTCTTATTGGGAATCAGGAGAGAAAGGGAGAAACCATCCCCAGACTGACTGTGATCTCTGTGTGATCGTAAGGGAAATTGTACTTTACTGTGTGTGTACTTGTTATCCTTCCCAATGTGCACGCCCCTCACTGGTGTTAAATTTTACTTTACTGTGTGTGTACTTGTTATCCTTCCCAATGTGCACACCCCTCATTGGTGATAAATTGTACTTTACTGTGTGTGTACTTGTTATCCTTCCCAATGTGCACGCCCCTCACTGGTGTTAAATTGTAATTTACTGTGTGTGTACTTGTTATCCTTCCCAGTGTGCACGCCCCTCACTGGTGTTAAATTGTACTTTACTGTGTGTGTACTTGTTATCCTTCCCAATGTGCACGCCCCTCACTGGTGTTAAATTGCACTTTACTGTGTGTGTACTTGTTATCCTTCCCAGTGTGCACGCCCCTCACTGGTGTTAAATTGTACTTTACTGTGTGTGTACTTGTTATCCTTCCCAATGTGCACGCCCCTCAGTGGTGTTAAATTGTACTTTACTGTGTGTGTACTTGTTATCCTTCCCAATGTGCACGCCCTCACTGGTGTTAAATTGTACTTTCCTGTGTGTGTACTTGTTATCCTTCCCAATGTGCACGCCCTCACTGGTGTTAAATTGTACTTTACTGTGTGTGTACTTGTTAACCTTCCCAATGTGCACGCCCTCACTGGTGTTAAATTGTACTTTACTGTGTGTGTACTTGTTATCCTTCCTAATGTGCACACCCTCACTGGTGATAAATTGTACTTTACTGTGTGTGCACTTGTTATCCTTTCCAATGTGCACGCCCTCACTGGTGTTAAATTGTACTTTACTGTGTGTGTACTTGTTATCCTTCCCAATGTTCACGCCCCTCACTGGTGTTAAATTGTACTTTACTGTGTGTATGTGTTATCCTTCCCAATGTGCACGCCCCTCACTGGTGTTAAATTGTACTTTACTGTGTGTGTACTTGTTATCCTTCCCAATGTGCACGCCCCTCACTGGTGTTAAAATGTACTTTACTGTGTGTGTACTTGTTATCCTTCCCAATGTGCACGCCCCTCACTGGTGTTAAATTGTACTTTACTGTGTGTGTACTTGTTATCCTTCCCAATGTGCACGCCCCTCACTGGTGTTAAATTGTACTTTACTGTGTGTGTGTACTTGTTATCCTTCCCAATGTGCACGTCCCTCACTGGTGTTAAATTGTACTTTACTGTGTGTGTACTTGTTATCCTTCCCAATGTGCACACCCCTCATTGGTGATAAATTGTACTTTACTGTGTGTACTTGTTATCCTTCCCAATGTGCACACCCCTCACTGGTGTTAAATTGTACTTTACTGTGTGTGTACTTGTTATCCTTCTCAATGTGCACGCCCCTCACTGGTGTTAAATTGTACTTTACTGTGTGTGTACTTGTTATCCTTCCCAATGTGCACACCCCTCACTGGTGTTAAATTGTACTTTACTGTGTGTGTACTTGTTATCCTTCCCAATGTGCACGCCTCTCACTGGTGCTAGTGATGAGTATTGATGCTCCTTGATTACTAGGCCAGTGCACGGGCATCACAGTAAGTTATACATCTTGAGAGGTGTTTAAGGTAATTTATATGCTATGCAAATAAGCGGTTTGTCATATTTCTGTAAATATCTAAATTTGCCAGCACTCAAAAAGGAATATCTTATTGTTTTTGAAAGCGTAAGTCTGGATGAACAAAATTGTTGGTACACTGCATGTCCAATTTGTACATTTTCCAAGTTTTGAAAAGTTGATTGTAAAATGTTAAAAAATATAATTTTGAGTTTGTATGCATCTATAATATATTACAGTACTAATGTAAAGACTGTGAGGGTACTGATTATATTACATTGCTGTCTGTACATTTTAATTGTATTTACTGTTCAAACTAAACCTTCTATTACAGGATAAAATAAAACATTTCAAGGCTTTACCGGAAAAGCTCACTCAGGCTCTGACACAGATTGTGTTGAGTGGAAAGGTTAGTTTGTTTTTGTTTTCTTGTATTTTGTATTGCTTCATTGCCTTTTCCTGTTTTGTATATTATGGTGTATTTTCTGCTTTCAATTGCATATTTAAAACAGAAACAACTGTGCAGTTGCGTCTCTCGTTAGTTATGCAGAAATTAAAATTTTCCCTACCCTTCCACCCTGGTGCTGTTGTGTTTTTAAACTCAACTGTTTTTCTAGTTACCTGCTTCTTATGTTAATCTGAGCACATACAGTATTTCCTTCTCTTTGCTCTTTAATTGACTATTGTCATTAAACACAAAATTATCACTTTGTGAAATCACTCCCCTTCTGCTATTTACATTTATTAGCCATCCTACTGTATTCCAAAGAGCATGAATACAAAGTGTCCAACCCCTTTCATTCTATCTTGAACTTCTAAAATTAGTGGTTCTCCCATTAGATTGCTAAAGCTTGAGTTATACCCTCTTTCATATCTAACTGCTTAGTGTGCCCTGCATCTCTTATGATACTGACTATGATGGAATGGTGCAGTGGTGCAGCGGTTGCATTGTCGCCTCACAGCAAGAGGTTTTCTGGTTTAATTCTTGGCTGGGGTGCCTTCTGTGCAGAGTCTGCATGTCCTCCCTGTGTTTGTGTGGGTTTCCTCCTGGTGCTCAGACTTCCTCTCACATTACAAAGACATGCGTATAGAGTGTTTCTCTTTGGGCCTCCAGTGAAAATTGGCTTTGTTCTAAATCAGACCTTCCCGGTAAACAAATGTTAAAATAAGTATTAGCCCATTTTTTTCATTGTACCTTTAAAATCTGCAACATCTAGTTTAAGACCAACAGTTAATGGAGAACTGCTTCTCAGTAGTCATCTTGAGATTAGTGCTTCTGTTTTTTGCTCCTGCTGACAGAAGAAGCATATGGACATTATTTCCTGGAGACTACTGATCACCAGAAATCCCAATAACTGTTTTTTAGGTGCCATCTTGGAATTTGTTCTTATTTTGCACTTATATTTTGTTATATTTTGTTTTATTTTATTCTTATATTTTGCTTTTGGTGAGAGAAGAAGCAGAGGACATTGATTCCTGATGATTTCTGATTGGGTGTGTCTGTGTTGTGCCTGTGTTGGACCTACCTGACTGGTCTGATGGCTATTCAAGGCATCCTCTAGGAATAGGCTACAACAAGCCTATAGACCCCTGCATCATCAGGACAAGTCTGTTGATCACCAAAGAGCCTATAGCCTGCTCCTAATTTTGGGATTGGTGCTACTGTTTTGCTTCTGGTGAGAGAAGAAGCAAAAGAACATTGCTTCCCAGCAGAGTGAAGTTGTGGTGAGACCAGCACTAGTAGCAGCCAATGAGGTAACTCCCCACTATTCATCTTTCTTGGCAAAGCTATTTTTTTTTCTTTTCAGTAAGTACTGCTTGATTAGCTGCTGTCTAAATTAACTTCATAATATCTCTCTAAATACTTCATTCATATATCATAAGGGTCTACGTGTTAGATGTTCTTTATGTTTCACTGTTGCAGTCATCACTTTTGGGTTATCTGCTTGCAGTAGCCCTCAGTCAGCCTGATTAACAAAGTCTTGGGTCCTGCATCGGGTGCTGTCCCTTCTTCTACGACGTCAGGTTGTCAGGGGTATAAAACATGCATTTGATGCCATTACACCAGTCTTTCTTGCCGTGTGGTGCCTGAAGCAAAAGCAATTCGCAAGTGCCAGTCGGCTGACTCCTGAAATTTTCATTTTCGTGTTTTAGAACCAAAGTCTTCAACTAAAGCTAAGTACCACATTGGAGACACTTTTCTTGCTCCTTACTGATGTCAGTAAAAGTTAATAATTGCATTACTTGTGGAAAGCAAATACCTCATAAAGATTTTCATTCGTACTGTATTCTTGCCTAGGCCCTGACCACGACGTACCGTGCTGTTGGTTTTGTGCTTTATTTAATCAGCGCACTATCCGTCGTCAGTATATTTTTGCCTCTAAATATTTTGGTTCTCAGTTTAATTATCCAGAAATGTCATTGGTTAGCCTTCCGACTACCGGGATTCCAAAAAAACACAAGGATAAAGACAGAGACAGAATGCCGAGCTCCAAAACTGCCGACGATGCTTCTCCTAAGCCAGTTGCCAGTTCGCAGGTACTCAGTGAGGTGCTTTCGCAGCCCCTGATACCTGCTACTTCTGATTCGCAGGCCTCTACTGAGACCCATTCAAAGTCTGGTATGCCGCGAGATGCTTCAACCATGGAACCTGTGGATGTCTCTACCTTGGATGTGTCCGGAGCCACTGTGCAGGCACCAGCTTCTGAGGGTGTATTCAGGCCTATGGACTTGCATATTAAACCAATGCCTCCTTCTTCTTCCAGGCTTCATGCTTAGGCCTCTATGCCTAAAAAACAAATTACAAGAATGGCTGAAGATCTTATAACTCTAATCAGGGGGAAGCTAGCCTCCCCCTTCTAAGGGACATAGGACTGAATTTGTTTATAAATCTTCTGACCCGGATTCTGATTTTTCTGATTCTTCTGATGATCTGGATTTGTCCTTATCTACTTATTAGGATTCTGATGCAGAGGACTCTATTCCATCTGCTTCCTCTCCAAAGGAGTTTTCATTTGGTGAAACCTTACATACTCTAAGGGAGCATTTAGGTTCATAGATTCATAGGTAGGTACTAGGCTATTGGCCCTGGGGCCTATACAAGCCCAGCCAAAAAGGTACCCTGGCTTTTGCCACCCAAGAAAATTATTTTCCTGTGCCACTGTCGAGCAGAGCTACAGAGGGGATCCCCGGGGTGAATTTCCTATTTCCAATCCATGCTAATGAGGAGCTTTGTTTGATATAGATAGGTAGTTTATTCCAGAGTATGGGAAGTCTCTGGGACAGGAATCTATCCCTCCGGCATGTTCTGTTTATTGTGGTGACAAGGTTTAGGTCCCTAGAGCGTGTAGCCTGGAGGTATTGGGATTTCTTTAAGTGGAGCATGTCCAACAGCTCTGGGTTTGACATAGCTTTGCATGTTAGGCAGCGATCACCTCTGAGTAGACGATATGCGACGGAGTAAAGCTGGAGTTTTTTGAGACGGTCAGCATAGGGCATCTGTTTGAGTCTGGTAATCCTCTTTGTGAGGTATTTCTGTGGCCTTTCCAGTTGTTGGAGATGTCTTGTGAGCTACATACCAAAAGGGGCGTTGTACTCTATAATGGGTCTAATGAGTGATGAGTAGAGAGGAACAATGACCTCTTTTTTTCTGGATGAGAAACCTTTTGTGATGAGGTGTGCTACGTAGAAGGATTTCCTGACTACTGTGGTGATGTGATTATCAAAGGAGGGACTACTGTCCACCTGTGTCCCAAGGCCTCTTATCACACTTTCGGTGTTCAGTATACTACTGCCTATGTTGTAGTTCATGGGTACAGAGTTTTTACCAAAGGGGATGACAATGCACTTTTTGGCATTGAGCTTGAGGCCATGGCTTTGACACTAGGCATATGTCTCAGTGAGGCCCTTTTGTAGGATGTCCACATCGTTAGGAGTTTTGATTATGGCTCCTAGTTTGCAGTCATCTGCGAACTTCATTAGCCAAAGACCTTCTGTGTTAGCCTGTACTTCAGAGAAGTAGATACCAAACAGGAGAGGACCCAGGACTGAACCCTGTGGTACTCCACTTGTCACTGGTCTGAAGTCGGATTTGGAGTCTGCTACTTTCACAGTGTTGATTCTGTCAGTGAGCCAGTTGGCAACCCATCTTGTGACATAGGGATTTATACCTAGTTTAGTGAGTTTATCTATAATTCCAGAGTGGGGGATGGTGTCAAAAGCCTTGGCAAGATCTAGATAGGCTGTGTGAACCACCTTACCCTTGTCTACGGCTTTGGTCACTGCTTCAAAGAAGTCTATCAGGTTTAGGAGACATGATCTGCCTTTTACAAACCCAAACTGGGTGGAATCCAGAGTTTGGAGATTACCAATGTCTTTGTTTATAAGTTCCAAGATGATACATTCCATGGCCTTGTAGACCAGGCTCGTCAGGCTAATGGGGCGGTAGTTCCCATGGTCTGTGGTGGCTCCCCCCTTGTGGAGTGGGATAACCATTGCTGTGCGCCATTCAGCAGGCACAAAGCCTGAGGTGAGGCTATGATTGAACTTGGTACTTAGGTGGGGTGCCAGTTTGTTCTGTAGTTCATGTAGAACACAGCCTGGGATGTTGTCTGGTCCCATGGATGCTGTGTTCTTGGCTTTGGAGAGTGTGGTTTTTACCTGTGCAGCCGTGATTACAGGAACTTTGCATTCTTCCGGTATAGAGATGGGCTCTTTAGGGGGTGAGAGGGGGTTAAAGTTATCACTGAACCTATCTGCCAGGATGTTGGCAATATCAGTTGGGTCTGTATATTTAGTACCATTGTGCTGTAACTCAGAGCAGATCTGAGTGCTGCCATTCATATTCTTGACATAGCTATAGAATGCTTTGTGGTTGTCTTTAGAATCAGTGGCAATTTTGTTTTCGTAACTAGCTTTGGAGGATTTTATCAGGGATCACAGCTTCTTACTGAGGCTGATCAGGGAGCTCCTCCACTCGTGGGATTTTACTCTCTTTTGCAAGAGTTTCTTCCTTCTGTTGTACAGTTTGTTTATGGCAGGGGACCACCAGACTGGCTTCATTTTTTTGGAGGATAGCTTCTTGGTTCTGTTTGGGATAGCACGATCCATGCACTCATGTAAGTGCTTATAAAGTGCAATTGTATAAGATTCAGTAGTTGTAACTGTATTGTCCATCTGCATGGGTGTCATGAATTTCACCACTTCTGTCTTAAGAAGCATGAAGTTGGCTTTGGAGAAATATTTTATTATGGTTTCCTTAATGGAGGGTGGAGGCAGGATGTGGATATCTAGGGTAATTAGCTTATGGTCGGATCGGACCAATGAGGCATTGACTTCAGGTGTGGAACACCGGTCACTCATATTGGTAATGACTAGATCTAGGATATTGTTGCCCCTGGTGGGGGTGTGGATAAGTTGATCCAGGGTATTGGAGTTTATGAATTTCAGAAAGCGTTGAGCGAAGGAGTTTGTACATGAGTAGTTTTCCCAGTTAATGGAGGGGTAGTTGAAATTGCCCATTATTAGGGTGTTTGGTTGAACCCTAATATTTTCCAGTACATCAAGAAAAGAGGAGTGGGAATCCTGGGGCATGGTGGGTGATCTGTAGCAAACTACAATTTGGATTGCAGTTTTGCCCAGAGTTAGTTGCACTAGGATAACCTCGGCTGCATTATGCTGAGCAACTAGCCTGGAGGTGTGGATATCCTTAATGAATATGGATACACCTCTGCCTTTGGTGTTCCGGTCCAGGTTACATGGCCGAAAAGTGTGGTATGAGTTATAGCCTGGTAGTACAGGGGTGCTCTCTGGAGCCTTGAACCAGGTCTCAGTCACTGCACAGATATCGATGTTCTCCATTTTAAGGAGTGCCTCGAGTGAGTACATTTTGAGATTTAGACTTCTGGCATTGAGTAGCATCACCCACAGTTTTTACTTGCCTGTTCCTGTTACGGTGGTGAATTTGTCATTTGAACCTTGCCTAAAAAAGGCACTATAGGGGCGGCAAGAACCTTAGACAGTATTCGGAATCCCAGGGGTGACAGGTGCAGGCCATCTCTGGCAAAGCATCATGGTCTGTCGTCCAGGTCATCCCAGGCAGACAGATACTAGATCCCTTTAGAATAGCATCAGAAGCTTAGCCAATTGTTGAAGTCAATCATTTTATCCTTGTACTGCAGCATCATTCTGGGTGATGGCAGAATGCTACTCAGGGCTAGGGTCATACCTGCCTGGGCTACAAGATCGGAGAGCTCTTCCATGTCTGTCTTCATGTAGTCCAGGGAGGTACATCTCAGGTTATTCACACCAACATGGACAATGACAGAGTCACATTTGTACTTGTTGTGGAGTGACCTGAGTGCGTGGGTTATGTGCCGGATCCTGGCACCCGACAGGCAGCTGACAGTAACCTTCTCCTTGTTTAGCCTGGTGAGTGGGACATCAGTGTGCCTGACTATAGAGTCGCCTATGACTAGTGTGTTGGGTACGTTGTTTTGCCTTATTGGCTGTGGTTGAGTGGCACACTGAGTCTGCGGGCTATGTGCCATTTGGGTTGTGTTGGGGGGTGGAAGTTGCTTGCATTTCTGCTTTGGTGGTCTCTGTTGCTTGACCAGATTATTATTGAGAGCCTTTGTGAATGTTTTTGTATTTCTATGTGTGGATTTTGGTGGTGTAGATTTAGTGAGACTATGTGATGAGTGTGGTGTGGTGCAAGTGTTTACCTTCTCCTCTGGACTGTCAAGTTCAGTCTTGATTGGAGAGAGCTTTACCTCCAGTTTGGCTAGATAAGTGCATCTCTCACAGGTTGTAGTGTTGGGTGGTAGGAGGAGAGGGTTGTCTGTGTACATGAGGCAATTTCTACATTGCCCCAAGATGCCCAGATTCATCAGATAGACAGGAGAGAACACTGGGAGCTGACCCTTGGACATGCCTGAATAAAAAACTATTTTCCCCTAGATAAGTGCGGAAAGTGAGTACAAAAGCTGTTTTCCTCTAAGCAAGTGAGGAAAGTAAGTACCCAAACTGTTTTCCTCTAGGTAATGAGGAAAGTTGAGTGCTGTAGTAATTAGTAGGTTATTTAGTGCTTACAAGTTCTGAACAAGTGCTGATCACAAATAAGCAAATTCAAGTGCAAAAAGTAAGAATCTGTATCTGGACTAAACTAGTTACAGGAAAGGGGGGAAACAAGTGCAAATGTGGGCTTTTAAATCAGAAAGTTGAGAGAGATGGGAAAACTGCCCAAATGGCCAATAACTACAATTTCTGGGCCAGAACCACTCCTTATGTGGTAGATAGGTTACCTAGTGCTTACCACTCCCACTGATAAGCTAGAAGGCTTCCCTCCAACACAGAAAGCTTGGGGGGGGGGGCTCAGAAGCTTACAAACAGTCCTGGATACAGCAAATATGAATCTGGACTACACTAGTTACAGGAAAGGTATTTTTTTTTTATATACAGAAAAGTAGCTAAAACAGCAGTCAAAACAATTCAAATACAGTGCAAGCTAGCACACTTCTTCAAATTTTCCCTTAAAACTACCTTCCTCGAACTATACTACTGATCAAATCAGCGTATCCTATAACTAAAAAGATCATCTCTACTTGACTCCAAGTAGACTATTCTCTATCTGTTAAACCTAGCACTTGCTCCTACAGTACTTATTACCTTGATACGGCACTCTTGTCATAGATAGTACCCCAAAAAGGCAACCACCCATTTCTCGGTCACCCACGTCCCCCGGAATCTTTCTTTTAAAGTTTTTTGTCTATCCTTCTAGCATGTCGAGGGATCAGTTGCTAGTGTCCTCTCCTGCTCAGCTGGTGAACCTGGGAATATTGAGGCAATGTTGCAATTGCCTCATGTACACAGACAACCCTCTCCTCCTCCCACAAAACACAAATACATGCGAGAGATGCAACTATACGGCCAAACTGGAGGCTGAGCTCTCTCAACATAGGACTGGCAAGACCAGTCAGGAGGAGAAGGTTACACACACTATAGACCCAGTCTCACATAGTACCATTACAACCTCAAATCATACACATAAACACACGAAGACATACTCGGAGGCTCTGATCAAAAATCTACCAAAACAGCAGAGGCCACCAAAGCAGACACCCAAACAACCACCACCTCAGAACACAACACCTGCAACACATAGACCTCACAGTCAGAGTGTCAAACAGTCACAGCCCTTAAGGCCAAACACAATGCCAGACACACTAGTCATTGGTGACTCCATAGTCAGACACACTGACGTCCCGCTCACCAGACTGAGTAAGGAGAAGGTCACAGTAAGCTGCCTGTCAGGTGCTAGAATCCGCCACATAACGCAAGCACTCAGGTCTCTCAACAGCAGGTACAAATATGACTCAGTCATTGTCCACGCTGGTGTAAACGACCTGAGACGTACCTCCTTGGACTACATGAAAAGAGACATTGAGGAGCTCTCTGATTATGTAGCCCAGACAGGTATGACCCTGACCTTGAGCAGTATCCTACCTTCACCAAGAATGATGCCACAATACAGAGATAACATGATCAGCTTTAATAATTGGCTTAAACACTGGTGTCATTCAAAGGGGATCCAGTATCTGTCTGCCTGGGCTGACATGCTGGACAAGCCACGCTGCTTGAGGGATGGCTTGCACCTGTCACCCTGGGATTCCGGATATTGGCAAAGGCTCTTGCCACCCCATAGTGCCTTTTTAGGCAAGGCTCAAATTCTAAACCTACCACCCTAGAACACAAAAAAGGAAAAAAACTAAGGGTAATGCTGCTCAATGCCAGAAGTCTAAATCTCAAAATGCACGCACTCAAGGCCCTTCTCAGTATGGAGAACATTGATGTCTGTGCTGTGACAGAAACCTGGTTCAAGGCTCCTGAGAGCACCCCAGCGCTATCAGGTTTTACCTCATATCATGCGTTCCGCCCCAAAATCCGGACAATACCAAGAAAAGAGGGAAGGTATCCATATTCATCAAGGACACCCACACCTCAAGACTGGTGGCAATGCACGATGCATCGGAGACCATCCAGGTGCAATTAACCATAGGCAAGACTGCTCTGCAAATTGTAGCATGTTACAGGCCATCCTCACAAACTCAGGAACCTCACATGGCCTTCCTGAAAACACTAGAGGGCGTAAATGTATCACCAAACACCATCATACTAGGTGACTTCAGTTACCCTAATATAGACTGGGAACACTACTCAAGCCCAAACACCCTAGCCCAAAAGTTCCTGGAATTCATAAACTCAAATGCCATGGAACAACTAGTCACCATCCCCACAAGAGGAGATAACGTACTTGATCTCATCATCATGAACATGGGAGCACAATGTTCAACACGGAAGTATACCCCTCACTGGTGAGATCAGATCACAAACTAATCTCGCTGGAGGTCCTCATCCCACCCCACCTGAAATAAAAAGACCACAGTAAAGAACTTCTCAAAAGCCGACTTCACACTTCTAAAGACTAGTGTGGTCTCCTTTCAGGCCCCGAGCAGTGGAAAACAATACTCAAGCCGCTGAATCACTTACAAATGCCTTCTACCAGCACCTGCAGGACTGCATGGATAAGGCAATCCCAAGCAAAACAAAGACTCTTTGTACCAAAGGCAAGCGTCCAGTCTGGTGGACCCCAGCCATAAACAAACTCTACAACAAAAGGAGGAAGCTACTACAAGATAGAGCAAAATCCTTAAAAGGTAAGACACCCTTGATCACTATAAGTAAAAACTAAGAGCTCTCATAAAATCATCCAAAGCAAATTTCGAGAGAAAAATAGCTAAAGACTCAAAAGACAATCATAAGGCCTTCTTTAGCTATGTTAGAAACCTAGGAGGAAACTCCCAGATATGCTCAGAACTAGTTCAAAATGATGTAAAGATTACTGATCCTACAGACATTGCCAACATACTGGCTGACAGGTTCAGTGCAAACTTCTCCCCCCCAAAAGGAGAGATATCTATACCAAAAGAGTGCAGCCCCCCAAACATCTCTAGTGCCCAAGTGAGAACTGCTCTCTCCAAAGCAAAAAACACAGCATCCATGGGACCTGATGGTGTCCCCGGCTGTGTGCTCCATGAACTCAATGAGGAATTAAACCCACAGCTTGGACAGCTGTTTAATCAAAGTCTTACCTCTGGATACGTACCCAGGGAGTGGCGCACTGCAACTGTGGTCCCACTTCACAAAGGCGGTGCCTCCACAGACCCTGGAAATTACCGGCCCATTAGCTTGACAAGCCTTATCTGCAAAGCCATGGAGAGGATCATAATGGACCTCATAAATAAAGACATAGGGAATTTGCAGACTTTGGATCCAACCCAGTTTGGCTTTGTCAAAGACAGATCATGCCTTTTAAACTTGGTTGACATTTCGAAACAGTCACCAAAGCCATTGATGAGGAAAGGCAGTCCATACAGCCTACCTCGATCTGGCTAAGGCCTTCGATACAATACCCCACTCGGGTATCATTGAAAAACTCATCAGCTTAAATGTTAACCCATACATCACAAGATGGGTTGCAAACTGGCTGAGTGACAGAACCCACAGGGTCAGAGTTGCGGGCGCCATGTCAGACTCAAAGCCTGTCACAAGTGGTGTCCCACAGGGCTCAGTCCTGGGCCCACTCTTGTTTGGCATCTACTTTTCCGAAGTACAAGCAAACACAGGAGGGTTATGGCTGACAAAGTTTGCAGATGACTGCAAACTGGGCCATAGTAGAAAACACATCTGACACAGATATCCTTCAGAAGGGTCTCACAGAAACGGATAACTGGTGCCAGAGCCACGGCCTAAAGTTAAATGCCAAAAATGCATAGTCATACCCTTCGGGAAAAACAAGGTTACCCCTAGCTACCAAATAGGTGGCAATCCACTGAGCACAGAAGAAGTTATCAGGGACCTGGGGACCCAGGTTGATAGTAGTCTGTCATTCGACACCCATGTAGCTAAAGTAGTTAGGAAGACCTTCTACATTGCCCACCTTATCATGAAGGGATTCTCATCTAGATCAAGGGAGGTCATAGTCTCCTTTACTCATCACTCATCAGACCAATGATTGAGTACAATGCCCCATTCGAATGTATCTGACCCGACACTTGCAGCAGCTGGAGAGGCCACAAAGTTCCTCACCAAAAGGATAAAGGGTCTCAAAATCTGTCCTATGCTGCCCGACTGAAAGAACTCCAGCTCTATTCAGTCGCACAGCTGCTCAGAGGTGACCTTTGCCTAACATACAAGGCCATGTCAAACCCAGATTTGATGAATATGCTTCACCTCAAAAATCTAGATCCATCAGAGCCACAAGGGCGGAGACTTAAACCTCGACACGGCTATTAATAGGACGTGCTGGAGGGATAGATTCATCACCCAAAGACTCCCTATGCTGTGGAACAAAATCCCGGTACATGTGAGGCAGAGCACCTCGCTGGCCTTGTTCAAGAGAAATCTTGACCAATGGATGGGAGATCGCAGATATACCCCAGGGATTACCTCAGTGTCACTGCTCGACAGAGGCACAGCAAAATAATGGGTATAGTTCCCCATACTAAAGGGGTGGCGTAAGCCACAAAACGATGGGCTAGGCTTGTAAATGCCCTCGGGCAGATAGCCTAGTATGAACCTATGAACCTATGAACCTATGAACTTGAGTATGTAGCAATGTTAGACCAAACAGTTTAAAAATGCAATTAAATTAAAAATGACTAAAAACAATGCAGAAGGAGTCTATTAGGTAGAATGAGGTAAAGAGATGGGACTGGGGGGAGTGTCCCAGATCAAATCTACAGTGTGGGCGGGCAACTGCAAACACCTCCAAATTTAAACAACAACACAGGAATAGGGAGGGTGTGTATGGGAAAAACCAACACCTTCAGCAGAGATCTGAAAAACTATACAGTGAAGCAAAAACAACAGTGCACAACTCTGAAGTCAGCCAGCAATGATATAAAATTAGTCAAACAACAATTACCAGTACACAACTCTGAAGTGCCAGAAAAATATACTCAGCTCTGTATATCTCCAGATAGTTTGAAAAGCACTCTTTCAGGACACAGGAAGGCTCCAATAATGTTGGGAAACAGGGAAAGCCAGGATTTTTCTGATTCAAAAAAGAGGCTTAGTGATTTCTTACTCCTGCCTCAGCATTGGCCTTTAGCTATTCCCCCTGTACTAGACATTGTTGATGATGCTTTTTCGTAATCTAGTTTGGCCCCTGATTCTTTGCCTCCTGCTCCCAGAAAACCAGATATTACAGGGTTCCTGATTCACACAAGTTCCTTTTTAAAAATCCTATTGCGGATCCAGAGACTATTTCACAGGGACCCAAGGGCATTAAGGCTTCTACTGCTATAAATCCTACCCCTTCTGATAGAGACTCCAGGGCACTGGATAGATGGCGTAAGAAGGTTTACACTTCTGCAACCTTGGCCATTAGGGCTTTAAACTGCCAATTTCATATGTTAAAGTATCAACAACATGTTATTGGATTGCTTAAACAGAAAATTATGTTGATTCCTGACTGTGCGGAAAATAAAGAATTACAGGATTTAATGCATTCTGCTGAACAGGTTGGAAAACATACTTTGCAATGTGGATATGATTCTTTAGAGGCCTTTTGCAGGGCTGCTGCTACTGGTTCTGTTCTCAGAAGGCATGCATGGCTTAAGGAGCAATCTTTACCCTATCATGTTAAAGCTAAATTGTTGGATGCTCCCTTAAATCAGGACCGCTTGTTTGGTAACAAGGCTGAGGAATTTCTTAAAAAGATGGAAGATAAAGCGAAATCTATGCAAACTGTTAAATATTTCTTACAAGTCCAGCCTCCTAGATTTAGTAGGCAGTGGCCCTCTAAGAATTGGTCCTTTCCAGCCCCTTTCAGGTCCTCCCAAGCCAAACCCAGACATTGCAGAAACCCCAGGTTTCAGTCCCAGGGGACTTACAAGTCTAAGCAGTGGGGGGTTTCCGCACCCAAATCAGGGAGGAGTAGTAAGACTCCCCCCTATGGAAAACAGCCTCAATGACTTGCTTCTAAAACTTCCAAGCACTTCCCAACTGAATGCTCCTTTAGGCGGAAAGATTGGTCTGCAGGCCAAATACTGGGAACTCATTACCCAGGACAAATAGGTTTTAAATATAGTGTCCCAAGAATACAGATTTCACTTCCACACCTTACCAACACCAAGCAGGTGGTCAGATCTACCCCCAAATCAGTGGGCAGAGGCCCAAAATCAAGTGCTCTCTCTCTTAAGCATGGGGGCTATTCATTTGGTACCAGAAGAGGAAAAGGGACAAGTATTCTATTTGAGACTTTTCCTGGTACCCAGAAAAGGCAATACATGGCATCCTATCCTGGACCTTTCTACTCTAAATACCTTTCTGGTGATTCCAAAATTCAAGATGCTGACTTTTCACCAGCTGCTTCCTATGCTAGGCAAAGATGCAAGGTTAGCAACACTAGACTTAAAAGAAGCATACCTGCACATCCCTATCACGGAGTCTTGCAGAAGATACCTACGCTTCAAAGCAGGTTACATGCACTATCAGTTCTCTGCACTGCCCTTTGGCTTATCTACTGCACCCAGTGTATTCACAAAGTGCCTAGCTCCAGTCATTGCATTCTGCAGGCAAAGAAATATTCAAATATACCCATACCTGGACGATTGTCTAATTCAGGCAGAAAGCCAGGACATAATTTTGAATCATCTGGCCTTTGTTCAAAGGGTACTGACTTGTCTGGGGTACACCATAAACGAAAATAAATCACATCTGGTACCCTGTCAACAAATTATATTCCTGGGAGCAAGCTTGAATACAACTTCCCAGATGGCTTTCCTCACGCCAGAGAAACGGATTCATTTGACAACCTACTTCAAACAAGTGGCCACAAATACCCATTTATCTGCAAGGCAAATACTGCAAGCCTTGGAGTTCATGGCCTCCTGCATTCTTCTAATTCCATATGCAAGGCTGCATTTGAGGAAACTGCAATGATATCTCAAAAGCCTATGGTGTCAACATTCACAGGATCGAGAAGCAATGATTCCTTTCATACCTTGCCTACGCCTAAAGTTCCTTTGGTGGGCAGAGGCCTGCCACCAAAACAGGGGTCTACCATTCACACTACCCCCTGCCACCCAAACCTTAACAACGGATGCATCAGACTATGTATGGGGGGCCACCTGGCAGGGAACTGCATTCAAGGCAAATGGAACCCAAGCCAAATGCACCTGCATATCAATCAAAAAGAAATGCTAGCTGTACAGAATGCTCTGACAGCCTTCAAGGACCACATTCTTCCAGGACAATTAATGATAAAGATGGACAGCACCACTGTTATGTGGTACATAAACAAGCAGGGGAGGGGGTACACATTCTTATCCCCACTGCAGACTAGCCATGGCATTGTGGAACACAGCCCTGAGCTATCACGTACATTTACAAGCTCAATTCCTGCCAGGAAAACTAAATACACTGACAGACAAACTAAGCAGAAACCTCATGGACCCACATGAGTGGAAACTGGAACCAAGGATTTTCAACATGTTGACAAGCAAATGAGGAAGCCCAGATATAGACCTGTTTGCCTCCCTCTAAAACTGTCAGTTGGACAAATTCTGCACAAGGACTCCCCACATACAAGCTTGGAAAGTGGATGCACTGTCCTTCAGCTGAAACCTATCAGTTTATGCCTTTCCTCCTCTGCCTCTGCTCTCCAAAGTACTACTAAAGATCAAACAAGACAAACCAAGGATGATTTTGATTGCACCAGACTTGCCACGCCAACACTGGTACCCCCTCTTGTGCAGTGTGTCACTGTTGGCCCCATGGCACCTGCCTCAGACTCCTACTCTATTGTCTCAGCAGGGGAACCAAATTCTGCACCCTCAACTTCAAACACTGAATCTAGCAGCCTGGCTAATTACATAATTTCTCCTTTACCATCCCTCAGTAAACCAGTGATGAATATAATTTTAGAGGCAAGGAGGCCTAGTACCAGAAAGTCTTATGCTGTAAAATGGAAAAGATTCTGTACCTGGAACCAATCTCAAGGGATGAGCACAACACTGCCCAATTTACCTCAGATTTTACAATACTTGACTAAGATGCTTCATAAGGGCCTGTCTTTCTCCTTCATTAAAATTCACGCCTTAGCCATCTCAGCTCATTATAACACAGAACCACCCCTCTTCTCTCATCCACTGCTTAAGCAGTTCCTCAGAGGGGCCAAAAATCTAGGACCAACCAAGGAGAGCTCCAACTCCAGCCTGGGACCTCAACTTTGTATTGGAAAAGCTCACCCTTCCTCCTTTCGAGCCAGCTGCCACTGCAGACTTAAAATTCCTTTCTTGGAAAACAGCTTTCCTTTTAGCAGTCACTTCAGCAAGAAGGGTATCTGAATTACAGGCCCTCATGGCAGTGGAGCCTTTCATCATCTTTCATGCGGACAGGGTGTCCTTCAGGACCATTCCCTCCTTCATGCCCAAGGTGGTATCCAGTGTGGCCCTTACATTTGCCAACCTTCTTTCCTAATCCACAGAAAAAAGGGGAATGGATTTTGTACTCCTTAGATGTGCACAGACAACTTAGATTCTACTTGGACAGAACTAAACCTCAAAGGAAATCTGATCAACTGCTGGTGGCATTTGCTGCAGGGGCAGATGGGAAGGCTATTTCAAAGCAAACCATTTTCAAATGGATAGGCCATTGCATTCATTTCTGCTACAAACACCATGGAAAACCTATCCCACAGGGGATCAGACCCCACTCTACCAGGGTTGCATCTACCTCTACAGCCTTTCTCAGAGGCGTCCCTACCAGGGACATCCTAGAAGCTGCTACCTGGAGTTCTGTACATACCTTCACCAAGCATTACCATCTGCCAATTTTCTCTAAATCCAGAGCTGGCTTTGCCACTGCAATCTTGCAGGGCCTTTTAGCTGGGCCTAATTCTATTTAAATTCCTCCTCCCATCCTTAGCTTTGGGAATCTACCCAAAAGTGATGCCTGCAACAGTGAAACATGAAGAACATAGTACAGTTGTGTGCACTTACCATAAATGTAGATGTCTGAGTGTATTCACTGTTGCAGTCCTGGTTACCCTCCCTCCAGCCCCCTACTTTTTTTTTTGGATATACCTCTACTTTCCTTTGCTATCTTCAAAAGCTTTTTGGTGTATTTGCTTTTTTGTTGGAGGTATAACCTTGTATATTTATAGATTTAATTGCTTCCCATTAAGGGGACACCTGACATCTGGGGCAAGAAAAACTGATGTAATGGCATCGGCTGCATGTTTTATACCCCTGACAACCTAATGTCATGGAAGAAGGGACAGCACCTGACACAGGACCCAAGACTTTGTTAATCCGGCCAACTGAGGGCTACTGCAAGCAGATAATCCAAAGGTGATGACTACAACAGTGAATACACTTGAACATCTACATTTATGGTAAGTGTACACATGTATACTTTTCCCCTCAAGTGCTTGGTGGTGTCATGTATAGATGCAAATACCTATGACATATTTTGTGTAAAAGTACTCTTGAAATTTAACCAATACCTAGTTGCACACAGAGAAACTAGTTTGCGATGATATGCACCCCAGAGCTGCAAACTAGATACTCCTGACATCATTTTATATTCACATTGCAACCGTCTAATCAGTAATAAAGGGCCTGCTGCCATGGATATGAACTTTCTCACTATCTATGTTACCAGCTTAGTGGATATGGGCATCCTGAGGCAATGCAGAAATTGACTCATGTTTACTGACAACCAGTTGATTCTTAAATAAATAAACTGATAAGATATGTGAGAGATGTATTTGTACAGTGTCACTGGAGGCAAAACTCTCACATAAAATCACTCCTAATGTCAATCAAGTTGTCAGTAATGCAAATTCTGCACCTGTCACAGACAGTTCAAAGCAGGCACATAGACCCACATATGCTGAGGTACTTAAATGTAACCTTCCTAAACATCAAAGACCTCCTAAGTTAAATACACATAACAAACACCCAAACACACTCTTTCAAAACAATACCCACATCAACACATACAGCCACATCTCATGCCACCACACAATCCAACATTCTGGTCATTGGAGACTCCATTGTGAGACACACTGATGTTCATCCCACCAGGCTGAGTAAGGAGAAAGTCACAGTCAATTGCTTATGAGGGATCAGGATCTGCCACATTATGCATACTCTCAGGTCACTGTGCCACAAGTACCAGTATGACTCAGTCATAGTCCATGTGGGAGTAAATGACCTGAGACATATCTCCCTGGACTAAATGAAAAGAGACATCATGGAGCTCTCAGAATATGTGTCCCAGGCTGGTACGAGCTTAGCACTGAACAACATTTTAACTTCTCCAAGGACGATGCTACAAAAAGAACAGAAGATGGCTGACTCTGATAGCTGGATTGGTTTCTGGTGTAATTCTGTGAGGATGCAATATTTGTCAGCATGAAAGGAGATGGTCAAGAGAGGACACTTCTTTGCCTGGAATGGTCTGCACCTCTCCCCTCTAGGCTTTGAATATTAGATAAAACATTGTCCTTCCTCACAGTGCCTTTTTTTAGGCAATGACAAACTAAAAATACTTCCAACATAGCAAATAAAAACCAAGAAAAGATAAAGGTGTTACTGCTCAATGCTAACAGTCTAAACAAGAAACCTCATTCCCTACAAGCTTGCCTCACCCTAGAGAATGCTGATGTCTCAGTCACTGAGACATGGTTTAAAGTCACAGAGAGCACACCAGCAGTGGAAGGCTAGGATGCCTTCCACACATTTAGACCAGCTACTTCACAGACAGGGACTAAAGGTGGAGGTGCCTTGGTTTACATCAAAAATAAATATACTTCAAGGGTGGTCAAATAGGATGATGCGCTTGAGCATCTCCACATTCAAATCATCATAGGCAAAATCCCATACCACTTTCTTGCAAGCTATAGCTCCCCCTCTAGGACTCAGGAAACCTATAACATGTATTTAAGCTTATTGGAAACACTCACCATACAATCCAATACCATATTCATGGGCGACTTTAGTTATTCAGCCTCATATGAAGGAATCACATACAACACCAAAGGTGCAGACACAGAGATTCCTGGATTTGGTAGTGACAAACTCCCTGGACCAAATTGTCAGTACACTGACCAGGGTACAAGCATACTGGATCTGTTCCTCACTAATATGGGAGAATGCTTCATATTCCCTAGTGTAATGTCTTCTCTGGTAAGGTCAGACCACAAAACAGCCTCCTTTGAAGGAAAAATAAAATGTAGAACCCCAACTAATTCCAGAATGTTCAGGAACTAGTCTAAGGCTAACTTCCTACTATTAAGTGATAGTCTGGCAAAATGTCAAGTTGCCATAAACCCTGAGAACACTTCTGCCTATGTGGAACTATTCACAGAAACCCTATACAAGCATGTTAATAGCTGCATATAGGTAGCTGTATCCGCCAGGAAGAAGTACAAAACTAATAAAAAAAAAGAAGCCATCCTGATGGAATCACAACATCAATATGCTGTGTAATGAATAATATCATGTAAAAAATTAGGAGGCGGAGCACCCAGCCATTATAAAAGCACTCTCATCAAACTAAAAAACAACTCACAGCACAAATAAAGTCTACCAAAGCCAAATTTGAGGTAAATTTCACCTCCTAGGCAAGAAAACTATAAGGCATTCTTTATCTATGTCCAGAGCCTCAAAGGCAACACAATCGTGTGCAGAGCTAGCTCACTGTTAATGTAGCCACCTATACTAAGCCAAAAGATATAGCAAACCTACTGGCTGATAAATTCAGCTCTGACTTTACCATTCTGTCCCCCTCAACCTCCCCTCAGGAAATGCCACCAACCCCCACCTCCACTATCACTAGGGAACAGATCCTCAATGCTTTGTCTAAGGCTAAGAACACTGCATTGATGGGCCCAGACAACATCCCAGGATTTATTTATTTTATTTATTTTACATTTGTTAACCAGGAGAGTCCGACTGGATACATGTCCATTTTCAGCGGAGGCCCGGGGAGAAAAGCTCCAGGTACATAACAGATATATGAACATTGTTAATGCAAAAAAGGAAGATAGTTGAGTTCTAAATACAATATAAAGATACATCACATCTTGGGAAAAAAATAACAGCAGCATATAAAAAAAAACATAGGTCAGTTACAAAGGTGAGGCGCCTTGTTAAAAAGCGGTTAAGGATATTTAGGTAAGAGAAGGGTAAATGATAGTGGTTAATCAGGTTTGGAACAGGGACATTGCCAGAGAGTATTGAGATGGGGTTTAAGCTTTTTTTTGAATTGTAGGAGTGAAGGTTCTGAGGTGAGCATGGTCGGTAGGGAGTTCCACATTTTACCTACAAAGTTTGAGACTAGAGAATCCCCAGCAGAATTATTGGCTTTGGTAGTTTGAGCTAAGATCTTATTGGAGGAGTGTAAAGATTGCAGGTTAATATAGGGATGAATGATGTTTTTCAGAGCTGGTGTTTTCTCTGGGTGATACAGTATCTGGTGAGCCGTTTTGAGTTGGTTGAAATGGACTTGGCTGGAAAACTCTAACCACCCTAGTTGCTTCAAGTTAGTGCAGTGGTGCGTTCTAAAGGTGGAATTTGTGGCAAATCTAGCTATGTGATTGTAACAAGAAGCAAGTTTGTTAAGGGTTGTCTTGTTTAGGTTTGTAAAAAGGGGGAGGCATAGAAAAGAGTTGATAGTAGATGTGTGCTGGCAATTGTAATTTTAGCGTGAGGAGTGAGAAAGTGTTTTACTTTATAGAGAGAGCCAAGCTTTTTGTTGACGGTTTTGATGGTTAGATTGAAATGGGTGTCAAATTTAAGGGAGTTATCAATGATAACACCTAATAGCTTTGTGTGAGCTTCTGGTGATATAGTGATTCCATTGGAGGATGTAATAGAGAAGGTGGGGGGAAGAGTCTTGTTAGTGGGTGAGAAAGTAAGTAGTTTTGTTTTGTTGGGGTTGAGAACTAGTTGACGACTTGAGAACCATTTTTCTATTAGGTTGAAGGTGTCTTGGGTTGAAGCAGTGAGGTCTGCCAGGTTGTAGGCAGTGCTGATGATAGTTGAATCATCTGCATATTGAATGTATGTGGCATGGGGGGTGATTGTGGGCAGGTCATTAACAAAGATGGTGAAGAGAAGAGGGCCAAGAATAGATCCTTGGGGATCTCCAAGTGTAACAGGTAGGCATGTGGATAATTTGTCCTGCCATAGAACAGCCTGTTGCCTATTGGACAGGTAGGATTGGAACCATTTCAGCGTGGAATTGCTGAGTGATAGTTTTTTTAATGTATGGAGGAGTTGAATGTGGTTCACCATATCAAAGGCCTTGGAGAGGTCTAAGAAAAGAGCAGATGATAGTTTATTATTGTTTCTGAAGTTATTGATGGTATTAGAAAAGGATAGTAGGGCTGATGTGGTACTGTGATTTGGCCTGAAGCCATGTTGGGAGTTGGCTAGAATTTTATTTTTGGTGAAGTGTTCTATCAGTTGTTTGTGGACACACTTTTCCATAATTTTGGCCAGGGGTGAGAGTATAGCTATAGGTCTGTAGTTGGTTAGCTCTAGTGAGCTACCACCTTTATGGAGAGGAATAATGTGGGACATTTTCCATATGGAGGGGATGAAGGCTTCTGACAAGGTACGGTTTATGATTATGGAGACGGGATAGGAAATGGCCTCAGCTGCCTTTTGCGAAAACTCAGCTGGGAGAAGGTCAGCTGCTAGCTTAGTGGGTTTTAGTTTTTTAAGAAGAGATGTTATAGAGGATATGGGTACTGGATCGAAGGTAAATAGATGATCTGATGTAGTTGTAGTATTCTGCTGGCATGGGTAGTGGAGTGGGCTGGTTGTTTGTTTGAATTGTGTGGCCAGGGATTGTATAGTTTCTGTGAAGAAACTATTGAATGTGTTAGCAATGTTTACAGGGCACTGTTGTTTGCAAGTTGTTGGAGTGGGGGTGGTTGCCTGGCCTGGGTGCAGGAGCTTGTTTAAGCCTGCCCAGAATTTTTGTGGATTATTAAGGTGTTTGTGTTGGAGGTGGAGGAAGAAGTTTTTTTATCATTTAAGATCATTCTTTTAGTTTCATTTCTAAGTTACCGGAAGGTTTGGTGGGAGTGTGGGTCTTTAGAGGTACGCCATGTGACCCACATCTTGTTTCTAGATAGGATTTTGGATTTTGTTTCCTTAGAGAGCCATGGTGCGGTTTAGCATGGGAATCTAGAAGCTTGAGGAAGGTGGTGTTGAAGTAGATAACTGCCTCTTCAAGAGGAAGAGACTTGAGTATTGTCCAGTTGTGGGCTTTAAGTTCAGTTTGAAAAATGGAGGTGTTGAATTTATTATTGTTCCTGCTTTTTTTATGGTTGTAAGAAGGGGGGTGATTTTCTTGAATTTGATAACATAGGTGAGTAAGTGATCACTCATGTCCTCTGGGTGAGTACCTGCTGAGTACTGGTCAGGATCTTTATTAGTAAGGATCCAGTCCAGGATGCTGTCTTTGTTTTGGGGTTTACCTAGTCTGGTAGGAGTGGATATGAGCTGAGAAAAGCCATGTAGATTTATGCTGCTAGATGGGGAGCTAGATGAGAAGGAATTCCAATCGATGTTGAAGTCACCTAACACTATAGATTCCTGGGGGTGAGTTTGAGTTAACCAGTGGAGAAAGTCCTCTAAGGTTTTGTTATTATTGTTGCCTGGGGGGATGTAAATACATGCTATATTTATGCTTTTATGTTTGTTTGGTTGAAGTTTTACAAGTAGAATTTCGGCATTGTTTGTTAGGAGGAGTTGTGGAGAGGCAAGGGAGATTTGTAATGTATTTTTGTAGAGTATGGCTACACCACCACCTTTACGAGTTATTCGGTCTGCCCTTAGTATATCATACCCTGGTGGGATTATCTGTGTGTCTTTCGTACTTGGTTTAAGCCAGGTTTCTGTGAGACATAGTAGGTCTGGGGAACAAGTAGCTAAAAGGGCATGTAGGTTGTGAATCTTATTGTTTACACTTCTGATGTTTAGATGACAGGTCAGAAGAGAGTTAAAGGGTCTAAAGTTTAGATTGAGAAGTGGAGGGGAGGATAGGGTGGAATTAGAATTGAGTGGAGGGGAAGGGCCAGGGTTGGGGTGGATATCACCATCTGTGGATAGTCTGTGATTCAGAGTGGTAATGAATTTGAGGGCTTTGAGTAGAAGTTTGTAGTAATGTTTATCATTTGGCCTAACAGGATGCCTTCTGTATAGCATAAAAGACGACTTATCATTGTCAGGACATCAGGAATTGTTGTTTAACTGTAGCCTTCAAACAGGCTTCATGCCTCATGAATAGAGAAGAGCAACAGTCAGCCCTGTGCACAAAGGTGGGCCATCTACAGACCCTGGAAACTGCAGACTCATAAATCTCACTAGTTTCATATGTAAAGCCATGGAAAGAATTATCATGGAAATGATCAATAATAACAAAGGAGACTTCCGGACACTGAAACCAACTCAATTTGGTTTCATCAAGCGCAGGTCATACCTACGCAACCTGGTAGGCTTCTTTGATAAAGTTACCAAAGCAATGGATGAGAGCAAAATGGTTCACACTGCCTACCGTGACCTGCCCAAGGCATTTGACACAATCCCTGACTTGGGCATTGTTGACCAAAGTAAGAGGTTAGGTACAAATGATCGTGTAAAACTTAACTAAGAAGACCATAATGTTACATTTCATAATGTTCCCCGAAGCTAAGCTAGTAATTAACAAGGAACAAGTGCATTACAGTCTGTGATGCAACTCATGAAATCCTTTAACTTTAGTTCTCACGATATCTCTTATGGGTTAAGTTCTGTAAGCTTAAAATGACTTGCTGAATAAAATATTAAATGTTGCCATACATGGCCGACAACAACGGACTTATTTTTTTTTCAGCAAACGTCCTGTCTGAAACCTGCTTGCAGAAGTGTTAATTAGCCAGCTGTGCTACAGTATCTTCAATTTGTATAATTTTCTAAGTGATCCAGTGTCTCTGGAGGGTTGGTACCTATAATCTGACAGTAATAATTCCAAGTGTAAACAAGGACTGATACTGTCTTCTGAATCTGAGTGGGATCTTGAATATCTCTGACATGAAATGGCCTATATTATATTGGATTGCCTTTTTATTGGTAATGACTTGCTCTGTAATAAGGATTCTTATATGAGTTGAAAGAGTCACCTGGTTGGTTTTCATGATAAACTAAGGCAAAATACTTTGTCCAACACATTTCCTAAAGATACTTCCATACTGAACTCTGAAAAAAAGTTGCATGCCAATGATTCTGTAAAGTCAAAAGAAAATTCACAGAAGTGCTCATTTAAATGTACTGTTTTAATATTAATATTTCACTCAAATGTTTATCTTAAGCTTGCAGGGTCCTTTGCAATTTCTGAAATCTGTTTTACCAATAAGTTATAACAAGTGTCCTAAACTGACACCATTGCATAACGTGGGCAGAGTAAAGATTGTTTTATTAGAACAGAAAAAGTAGCACGAAAAAGAATCACATTTCAGTGTAAGCATTAATCATGAAATTAGATTAACCACTCTACTTTGATTAATGTTCTGCATTCATGCTCTCACTGTGCCTCCTGAAACATAATTTATTGTTTTTGAAATGTAACACTTCAATGACTCACATGAGCAGTCATTTACTATGGCCACAGAACATTGCAAGGAAACTTCTTTTCAGCCACTGACATCTGCAGAACTAATAAGAGGATTTCTTTGAAAGTTATTTTAATGGACTTTTATACACCTTTCCTCACATATTCAAAAGGTTGGCTAGCATAGGTTTTATTAAAAAGATGAGGCCTTCCAGACAAAAATGATGGCCTGTAGTAGGACTGTGGAACCTCTGGAATATCTTTTTAACTGTGGAGGAATAAAATTTGATCTAAATGTGTCAGCTAGGATACTACCTATTTCCTTTTGGGTCAGAAAGTGTAGTATTATTGTTAACCAGCTTTGAATATTGTTCACTGTTATTTCTTAACTTTCTGATATTGTTAAAGAAATATTTTAGTTATTTTTGGTTTAAGTTCATACTCAGCTTTGAACTTCCTAATGGTTCCTTTAAGGTCTTTGTTAGTTTGATTAAGTGTGCTCTTAAGGTAGGTAGAATTAGACTTCTTATAAGCATTAAGCAGTTTCTTTCTCTTGTTATATAATTTATTCATATAGGTATTTCACCACGAGTTTGTTTTTAAATTTCTCATTATATGTGTAGGGTTAGAGACTGCCTTATCAATACAAATATTTAAGTTGAAGTAGACATTAAAAGTATAGACAGCAGCTTTAGCAATGGGATCCATTTGAGGAGGATCACAGAATAATATATTTAGACCATCAGGCAGCTGAAGAAGGTTTGCGTTTGAGAAGTCCCTAAACACAGAGCTATTTATAGGGGAAGTACCACCAATTTTAAAGGAAAAGGTCATTTTAACAAGACAGGATGATACATATGAACCAGTGCAAGAAGTGGCCGTATTTGTGAGGGCTAAATCAAGTATATTGGGGCATATATTAGGATGTTTAACAATTTGTGAAAGAAAATTAGCATTTATAATGTCAATGAAGTGCTGGGCATGCTGACCATTGGCTGTGTAGGTCAGCCAGAGTATTGATGGTTAGTTGACTTCCTCCAGTTGAAAAGTCTTTGATTTAATGGGAACTTTGGCTAATGTGTTCATATAACTATTATGCTCAGAAGAGGACATTCTTGGTTAATATCTTCTATCAAAGCTCTAGCAATTCTACAGTCAATGTCCATCTAGCTGCTATTTTGAACTTTCATTAGTGGATGGATTGTTCATCACTGAAGTCATTAAATGTTTGTAAGGCTTTTCTAACAGATACATTTTTACAGAAATTCTCCTGCCTTAGATGGTTTACTCTGTACTGGTATATAAAGTTCATACCAAAGGATCTAACACTGGTTACATTCAAATCCACTGTTGAAGTGAACCTACAGCCTGTACTATGGAATACTCTTTTCTTAGGGGCAGTTGTTTCCACCATAAGAGTGCCCAAGCTTCAGACTCTTTCTTCTAAACTTCCATGCATTATTTTTCATAAAGACAGGATCTCTTTTCATACAAACCAAGACTTCAAGTCCAAAGCAGCCACAGTACATGTACCTTATTGATTTCTTCCCCTAGTATTCCAGTGAGATAGAGTCTTAACTGCATTGCCTTGATGTTCATCTTCAACTACATTTCTATCTTGTCAAGACCAAAGATATTAGGAAGAATGACCAACTTTCTGTTTCTTTTGCTCACAAAAAACATGATAAAAAGCTCCAAGGCCACTCTGCCCACATGGCCACTGGAAAATATAATTTTTGACACAAAAATACAATAAATCACATCTTTTCCAAACAAACTCAAAACACATTTGGCAACATCTATGACAGTGGTGCACAACCTTTTTGTGGGGAGGGCAACTACAGAAATTCTTAATGCATCTGCGGGCAACCTCAAAACATAGTTACCTAATCAACCAGTCACAATCTGGCAAATGGGGCAACTCCCTATCCCCCCCACTCCCTGTCACATGTGGTATCCCACAAGGTTCATTCCTTGGCCCCCTTCTCTTCAACATATTTACAAATAATCTCCACCTAGCTACCACTAAAGCCAACATTGTCCAGTATGCGGATGACACCACCCTAATCTGCTCAGCAACAAACATCCAATTACTTCAAAGTAAAGCCCAAGAATCCTTCACTAAGGTAGAGCACTGGCTAAAGAACTACCAACTAATACTAACCCCCCCAAAAAAAAACACAGCTAATACTATTCCACCCAACCAAACACTGCAATGCCACCTTTACCATAATGTCTACCAATGGCACCCTCAACACTGCAGTAACTGAGGCTAATCTCTTAGGCATCACTATTGATCATCAACTTAAATACAACAAGCACATATCCCAAACTATCTCTAAAGTCCATAAAAAACTAGGTTGCCTATATCGTTGCAAACTATTCCTAACCCCTGAAACTAGAACAACAATAGCCAGAACTCATCTCTTATCAACACTACTTTACGCATATCCAGTTCTCACTAATATTAACAAAACCAACCTGAACAAACTCTCTACATGCTACAATAAAATAGCTAAGTTCACTGCCAATAATAGATCACATTCCCACCATTGCCTATCCCTAACTAAACTGCACTGGTTAGAATTTCCAAACCTCCTATGATACCACCAACTGATCATAGCCCATCAAATTCTCTTCCATCCGGAGAAGTGCCCTGCCCTTGCTGACATGCTAAACTTTCACAACCCTACAAGGGAGCTACGTTCAGGTATCAAAAACCTGATTGAAGTCAATCCATGCAATAACAGTTCTGGGGAGGCCTTATTCTCCCATGATGTTGACAAAGCATGAAACACCCTCCCACCTGAACTCAGGCTACAAAGTCACACTGGCACCTTCAAAGGCCTTCTTAAATTACACCTCAATACTAACCCTCTCTGCAACTGCAAAGACCCCCCTTGAAGACCCACTTTTCCATATGTAAGTGACCCGTTGAAGCCTTTAATGCATACACTATACTCTCACCTGAAATGTACTTTTTGTATATATTGTAAATAATGGTACTACTCCTGAGTATCTTATTGTTCTACATAATTGTTTTTTGTACTTCACTGTTTCTCTTATCTTGTATGCCGGTTTTATTGTTATCTAAAGCATGTATGTACACTGTTATTTCTTTGGAGCTTTTCTCCCCAGGACTCCACTGAAAAAGGACACGATGTCCAGTTGGCTTTATCCTGGTAAAATAAATGTTAAACAAAATAAATAAATAGTAAGTCGTACAAGTTAACAATAGGTACAGGTGACTGGCATTTTTACTTAAGACAGCAGTCATGAAATTGCATGTTTTCCACATCAACTTTGCATTTAACTTTATTCTGGCTTGCAGCCATGACTTATTACAAACTCCTGCAGAAAGCTGCTACTGTATACAGACTACAAATTATAAACAGGAAAGAATAGTCACTTCTGCGGCTAAAATTAGAGGTATGCGGAACTACAGTCAATTAGGTAAGTAAGCACGTGCTGGAAAGTTTGCATGACTGGTGTAAGGCATAGCATTATTTCACTTTTTTTTATTTTTTTGGTTACTCTCTGGGGGCTGGATGGCATTGCGTGGCTGGCTGGATTTGGCCCCTGGGCCGCACATTGTGCACCACTGATCTATGACTACTTTCTACCCTTTTTCAGAAGTCCTTCTGTGGATGATATCTCTGCTGCTGTGGCATGGGCTTCCCTACACACTTTTGCAAGGCACTATAAACCTAGATGGCACAGTGGTACAGTGGTTTGCATTGTTGCCTCACAGGAAGAGGTTCTCAGGTTTGATTCTTGGCTGGGTGCCTTCTGTGCGGAATCTGCATGTCCTACCTGTGTTCATATAGGTTTCCTTGGGTGCTCTGGTTTCCTCCCACATTACAAAGACATGCATCTGAAGCATTTCTTTCTGGGTCTTCACTGAAAATTGGCTCACTCCAGGTTGGACTTTCCCAGTAAACAAATGTTAAATAAATAAACAGATATAATCTTAAGGTTCAGGTCCACTTTCAGGCCAACCATATTGCAGGACATTCTGCCTTGATGCCACTGAAGAAGTTTAAGCTGGAGGGCTCTGTCTTGTGGTTGAAGTGCATGGACATGAATAATGCAAAATACCAAAGTTGTATACTTATCATGATTTAAGTCTGTCCACTTCATCAAGCCAACCCTCCCACTTTACCCCACTCTTCCTAAAATCATGGACTAAAGATAACTTCCAAAAATGCTGTATCACATTCTTTTGGTAAGTCAGATCCCTGAGGGACTACCACATTGACAGTAATTCCTAAGACCAAGCCAGAAGGATATGGATACTTATAAGGACAGCAACATAACTTTCTACCAACGTGTATACTATAGTGAGAAACTTCTATACTGCACAGCTTGTTAGCAAGAGAATTGTTTATAGGTCTAGATATGTCACTATCTCTCTCTATTTAGCTGTCATAATGCTAATCATTAAGTATAATGCTCCTTTTTGCATGTATCTACCTAGACATGTGCAACAGATGGAACACCCACAGAGATACCTTACAAAAAGGATACTAGCCTTAAACACTTTGCCATACACAGACCATCTCAAAATTCTGCAGCTATACTTGGCCTCTTATAGACTGCAAGAGGTGACCTGTGTCTGGCATACAAGACATCCTCTGATCCAGACCTGATGGACCTACTCCACATCAGCAAATTAAATGGTACTAGAAATATTCGGTCCAGGGATGTAAATCTCCTCTGCAACATCAACAAAATGAAGTGGAGAGAGGTGTTTCCTGCAGAAGATACTACTGCTCTGGAGCAGACTCCCCATCCATGTAAAACAAAGCTCTGTATTCAAGCATCACTTGGATCTAGGGATGAGAATTAAGAAATTTACCCCAGGGCTGCCCCCTACTCTACTAATGGACAAGGGTGGCTACCAAATGACATATACCACTCTTGGGGCTTTATAAACATCCATGGTATCATCCCCATTGTTATCACTATGTGTAATATGAACTGAGTACATAAACTGATGAAGGAATCAAAACACCAAACGTTGGGAAATTTGGTAAGGCTTAAAACTGCATGCAAGGGCAGATAACCTTGTACTAACCTATGAACTATATTTCTGTACTGAGTACTTGGCAGATAATATATTAATTCAAGTACATTGTTACAACATTTATTCTCATTAACTCATCTTGAGATTGTCACCCACAGAGTAGCCCATCTCCTATATACATTGCACCACCATGCCTTGCCCTGCTTGTATATTCTCATCCTACTAGGGTCCAAGAGCAAATACATTATGGGAGCATCTTGATCACCATAGGTTCATAAGTTCAATGGAGATTACTAGGAAAATTGCTTAAGAGCCCTTACAAGCCTAGCCAATATAACCTGTTTATTTACCCAATATATGGCCACCTAGAGGCAAAGGATGGCATGCATTTGTGTCCATGCCTTGAGTACCGTACAGATTGCCCCTGTCCATAAGGGATATAGGCACTACCCCCAGCTGTGAATTTGCAATTCCATATCCATTGATCCAAATTTTGTTTGAAGAGGGAATTTTATATTGGTCATCTCATAAGTAATGGTATTGCTTCCAGAAAAAAAGAGGTTATAACCCCCTGTACCCTTCCATCATCAGGCCAATAATAGAGTACAATGCTCTCTGTGGTATGCTTATATGGTTAGTGGGGAGAGGAGAAGTTGCAAGTAGACCAATCTATGTTAAAGTCACCTAGTATAATTGTTTCTTTTGGGAGGGTATGAGATGCCCAGTGGAGGATGGATTCAACTGTATTAATGTTATTCCCCAGGGGAATGTATTCACCTATAATGTTTAGCTGGTTTTTGAACTGACTTTTAGTTTAGCGAATAGAGTTTCAACATTATTGAAGGTAGGGCTGAGAATGTCTGAAATGTCTATGGTAAGGTTGTTCTTGAAAAGCAGGGCAATACTTCCACCTTTTTTATGAGTTCTGCCTTTCCTTAGTATATTGCAACCTGGAGGAGGTAATTCATTATCCTGATTATGTGGCTTTAACCAGGTCTCAGTAAGAATCAGAATGTCGGGAGAATATAGTGACAGAGCTGCATGTAGTTGTGCTATTTTGTTAAGTATGCTTCTTATGTTAATATTGAGTATAAGGAGGTCTGTTGGTTTTCTGAGGGAGTATATTGTGTGCATTGCTTCATTGTTGGTGGAGTTGGGGTTAAATGTTGGGCTAGGATTTGGGTGTATATTTCCATCTAGTATGAGTTTAAATGCTGTGTAGATGATAGCCACTAGACATTTAGAAAATAATTTGTTATATTTGCATGGTACTGGGGAATTCTAAACTGGGCCATGTCCATTTGAGATGTGCTATATAAAGAAGGTACGATTAATAATATTTATGGTTTGGCTTGTGAAGGGATTGTGTAAGTGGGAGATTGCATAATTAGCTTGGCGTTAATGTTTTGATGATAAGGGGTGGCATGAGCTAAGATGAGGAGGATTTCTAACAGTACAACTTGCAATGATAGCATTATGTATTTTAGGGTTGTCTAAGGATAGTTGAGAAAATTGGAATGAGAGTTAGGCTTGGTTGTAATGGGATGTTGGGTGTAGTAAAAAGTTTTGTTGGGGAGCATGGAAATGTATGAACTTTGTAGAAATGAGTGTGGAATACCTTAGTAGGTGTGGCAGTAGTGATGGGTGTGTCTAAGACAATGTGTTATGATTCATGGTACTAAGGGGCTTGGCCTGGATAAGTGTAAAGGTCTTTGAATTGGGGGTGTATGGGAATGGGGGTAGGGTAGAAGAGCCGAATGATCCCAAGTGTAGCAAGGGCAAATGGAGTGGGTAAGACTACAGCAGAAAATTGCTAAGGAAAAACCAATTAGTAAGGTAAGATTTTTTTTTTGTAATTTTATTAACATGTTAGTTGTAGACTGCAGGTTTAAAGAGCAGCTCTACTCAGTATTTTTAGTTTTTAAAGTGCACTCATTGATTTAGAGGTTAAGAGAGATAGCCATCTAGGGAAGTTAGAAGGGAGACATTAGAGCTAGGAGAGTTGTTGAGGTGGGAGTCATAGAGACTGGGATAAGTAGGAGAACTGCTATAGTAGTGAGAAAATGCAGATTATTGCAGTCGAGTGTAAACAGCAAGAACAGTTTACATAGATATTGGAAACAAGAGACATAGAAGCATGTATATAATTAGCACTTATATAATAATTTGATCCATTTATTGACAAGACGATATCTACAGCTTTGGTATCATCATTCTGGATTTGTTGTGAGGTAATAGGTTTATGGATGAATGTCGACACCTTTGCTGAAAGATCTGAATAAATTACAGGTATTAGCCCCACATAAAGAAGAGTTTTTATTCACAACACACTGGAACAACGTTTCAGTAATCATGCCAATATGTATGTGTTCAAGAGTCAGCAATGCCTTAAGGTTTGGCATTTTCTTATTTAGACTCATATTACTGAGCAGTGTCAGTTTTATACAGCCCTGATGTGAATTTGTTAAATTGGAAGGATTTGAAGATGGACTGCCTGAAAAGGGAACAAATGTGGGGAGATAGAAAGTGTTTTAGCTAATGTGGTGAAGCCCTATGGGGAGGGAGACAGGCCATCCCTGAAGAAACAAGTAAGTTTGTTCACAATATCCTTCCATAATGACACACATAGGATCCATCTGGAATGACATCAGTTACAGACCCATTTGCTGAAATTAGCTGATGACAGTTATGACAAGATGCTATTCAAGAGCAGTTTCTTCCCAGACTCTGCCACATATATAAAGAGCTTTACCAAATCTCACTTAATCTCTCACAGGGTGGGGCAACTAAGGTCATGTGCTTCTCCTTGGCCAACACTGAAATAGTACATATACTTATGGGACAAGGGTCTAACATTCCTGAATCCTACTGCCTGGAAGACAACTGACTAACACTCTCTCCTTGCTCAGTCTGGTGTGTGGAACATCTGTGTGTCTGGCAACTGAGTCACTTATTATTAACATTTTGCTGTGAGTGGTGGCAAGCTCTGATCGTCTTATGGGATTAGGCCTGCAACACTGGTAGCCCTTGTTTGGGATGGAAGCAGAGGATGTTGGTACATATGTAATGTACTTGAGCCACACAAAAAACAAAGTCACAACTGCAATCCACAAGAATGAACGTCAGGAACCAACTCCACACTGCAGTTAGTTGAGACAAGTTTTAATACGGAGAAAATGCACAAACCTCCTGCAAACAATTCAAAATTCAAGAATCCAGAATTGCAAACAGTAAAATTAAGCGCATTTCGTCCGGATGTTATCCGGAAGTCCGGATAACATCTGGAAGAAGAGCGCTTAATTTTACTGCTTGTAATTCTGGGTTCTTGAATTTTGAATTGTTTGCATGAGGTTTGTGCATTTTCTCCATATTAAAACTTGTTGTCTCAACTAACTGTAGTGTGAAGTTGGTTCCTGATGTTCGTTCTTGTGGAGTACATATGTAATGTACTTAGAAATAGTGGAAGCATATGTGGAGGTTGCAATCTGAACATGGGGTCTGCATCAGCTGGTATCTTTCCAAAAGGCTTAAGAATGATAGCATACGTAGCTTTATGTTAGAATTATTTAGCAGTGGGCGGAAGTGTGCTGTTAACTGACAATGCTGAGAGAGAGGCTGGCTTCTAGTTTGAACAAATGTTTACCCTTCGCATATGTTGATTCTGTGTTAGATAGCAGTAAGTGGATGTCAGTGTACATAATACAGTTGTTACACTGTGTTATGGTGCCCAGTGCTATCAGGTTGGTAGCAAAAGCATAAGAGTGGATTATGAGTCCATGTAACCAGAGATACAGGATGTAAAGGCACGTTAGGTAGAAACTATACGCCAAATACAGTGGAATACAAAAATAATACATTGCTGTACAACACAACTGCATCAGAAATATATACATTATACAGCATGGTACAATATAATCTTGTATGAAATGGTACAATATATCAGATAATCACAAGAAAAAAGGCTTGGATGACCCAGCAAGCAAATAATATGTAATTTAGTGCATTATAACACAGAGCAGTGTAATTAATTGGACACTTGAAACATCACAATAATCAGGCCCGTATGCCACAAAAAGCAGGCTCACATAAAACAGTGTAGCTCACTATAGTGTAACACAACAGAGCACAGTAGAATGTACAGTATCATTGCAACAGGCAGGTTTGAGAGCCACAATTAAAAGAAGCTTAGGAGGTAGAGAACCAACACTACTTAGACAGTCTTAGAGATAAACACAACGCAACACAATACAGTTTCTTAATGCTAGCCTCATAGTCAGTTAATGTTACACCCTACAGTTGGTGTGCACAGCAAAAGACAGTGGCAACACAGCATAATACAGTACAACACAACATACTGTGCACAACCTGCTACAGATGTGTATAATACATTTTAACACAACAAAGGGCAGTGTTGGGTAGCACAGTATAATATGTTACAACAGAGCACACTCTGCACAACCTAGTGCAGCTGTGTATAACATAGTTTAACACAGTTGTCTTTGCTTAAGACATGGTTCTACAGTCAAGGCCCACTTGTCACAGATTGTGGAGGTGTGCAACTTTCAAAAAGTATAATATATAGAGCAAAACAGTGTAGTAAGTAATGACATACTAGCTGGAAGGAAAACAAAGTGAAGTTTGCTTGGAAACTTCAAAAAGTGGCTATTTCTTAAGATAGAGACAGTATAATTTTTTGATCCTTTCATTAGCATGATGAGTAAATGTACCCAATGGCTACTGTGCAACATGGATACATGTACTGCCGTGTGCTATGCAGCTGTTCCTTGATGTTGAGGGTCTCCTTCAATAATCAGGGACACAGGTGTGTAACACTGGGCAGCCCAGCACAAACAAGCATGAGTCCAAGCATTGTAGCAAAAATTAAAGCACACAAAAGTAGACACTCACCAATAGAAATATACAGTGATAGCCAGAGTCCAGCAAACAGACACCTAGAAAATACAGTTATGAAATAACTTTCCATAAAGTAGATCTATGACTGGTCACTTTTGGTGTATTATCCCACCAGGAATATCTGTACATCTGGCCAGTTTGACAAAGCCTAGGCATCTTCCTCTTGTGCTGTGCATCTGACATTTGACCTCAACCCAGAAGTGTTAGGAGATACATAAAGGATGCATTAGCATGAATTACCTCAGAAATTTTTTGTGGCCATCCTGAATGCTGAACTGCTACTTTTTGTCTATCATCCAGTTTATGCCTCTTCATTAACGTCTGGGCAGATAACTACCCCACTGAGGACCCTTTTTCTTGTATTTGATAATATAGTATTTTTTTGTAGATGTCATATAGTTGTGGGAGGCAAATTCCTCATAGAGACCATCAGTTAAAGTGTCTCTTTTGCTTGGGTGCTGAACACGGCTATAATGAACGTTTGGTCAATCAGTTGTTTGTTCCTAAGATCTCTAGTAGCTGTTTGTCTTCTTAAACATTTCCTTGAAATTCAAAAGCTTAAGGAGCATGAGAAAGGTAAAATATTCTCCAAGTCCTCACATTATAACATCCCCCCACACCAAAAAAGAAGCCTAAGAAACCAAAACTTGAGTTTCTGCTGTCCAGTCAGACCCTAACGTATATCTCTGCTTTGTTTCCTGAAGGGTCCTCTGACCATCTTGTTTATTTGGCTGCTCCCTCTATTGTGGGGACCAATATGGTTCAGCCACCTCACAAATGCATCATTTCTAACTAATCATCCATTTCTAGTGAGAAGGGGGAAACTTGGCTAAGTATTTTGGAGGGATCTGAACTGAGGGCATACCTCAAATCTTAGTGAGGGAAGAAGTTCTCAATTTCTTGATTGAAGTACATCATAGCACACGGACACCATGTTGTGTGAAGGCAGATGTCCCACTTTAGATGACACAGAAGGCTTAAGCATACTGTTTCCCCATGGATTTCTAGGGATCATCAGAAAGAATGGTAAGGTTTGGCACATGGGCTTTTTAAGGCCATTATGTCTTTGAACTAGGCTTGCATAGGCCCTAGAGCCAATAGCCTAGAACCAACCTATGAACCTATAGGAAATTCACCCCAGGGATCATGTCAGTCTCCCTGCTAGGCAGGGGTCCAGAGAAGTAAATACTGTGGGAAGAAATATCCAGGGAATTGTTATGGCTAGGCTTGTATAGGCCCTATGGCCGATAGCCTAGTACCAACCTATGAACCAACCTATGAACCTATGAACCTATGAACCTCCTCATTTTTTTTTTTTTGCTTCTACTCCCTTTTCTCTCAAGAAACAAATATTTTTTTTCTGAAGAGGAGGAATCAGAGCCTGAGAAGTTTTTAGCATTTTTCTTCCAAAAACATTACCTGGAGGCTAATGACACCTTGTCTCTTACTGTCCTCTTGAAGAACTTTTCTTTGGAGAGACTATCATTACAATGGGTCAACATGTTGATTTGAAGATTCCCAGCTATCTGGTGTCCAGAAGAGATAGTATGCCCTTTTGGAAATGGGGATACCTAAACCCTGAACCATTCCTCCAGTTTTAATGGCTTTGATTGACACTTTCTCTACTGCTTCTCAATCCTGAGTCTCAGCCCCCTGCTCCAGAGAAACCTGACAGATTTTACACAGTTCCAGACTCAGAAACCTTCTCAGAGTAGAACCCCTCCTCGGGTCTAGTTGTTATCTTCCTTTCTACTGAAAAGCCTACAAACTTGCATCCCTCATCTAATGTTTTTCCCACTGATTAATATAGCAAAGCTATCTACTGATATGGCAAAAAGATGCACACCTCAGTCACATTACTTTTCAGGCTATCAGTTACCAAACCCACATGGGCATATATCACTTGTGCATTTTGGGATATCTAGGCAATGTTCTTTCAGACATACCTCACTCATACACTCATTTTTCTGCCTTCTCTCTTCTTAACTATGCTTCTCAAGTTGCTAGGTATTCTATTAAATCTAGCTATGATGCTGCTGATGCCTTTTCTTGAGCAGCTGCTACTGGGTCTGTCCTTTTAGAAATTCTTTGTGGCTCAGACTTTAGCCTTTCCTTGAGGATGTCACAACGAAGCTTTAGGACACCCCTCTGGATAAGCTTTTTGCTTTTGCTGCTGAAGAACTTTTCAAAACTTTATAAGAGAAAGGTAAGGTCATGCAAGATTTCAAGAAAAGTTTCCTTTCTCCTGTTCCAAAGTTTCAGAGAAACCAGCCTACTAAGGCTGGCTCCTTTATACGCAAGGATAAAATGCCATAACAAAAGGGTAAAAAACCAAAGGAGATTTAATGGCAACTCTCTGCAGAATTCCAAGAGTGTCAACTCTCCTTTCCTGGTAAACAACCTTCTGTATCACTATCATGATTCACCTCCTCCCTCTTCACCCCACCAACTGCTCATTCCTTGTTCTCAAAAGCTATCTTTGTCTTTCCCATCTTGGCAATCTATAATTTCAATCAAATTGACTCCATCCATCACCCAAAAGGGTTAAAAATGTCTTGGATTGCTCCTCCACACCTCCCCAGTTTCCCCCAGGGTACTCAAAACCAGATTCATCCTATTCTCTCTCTTCAAGACCTTTTTACTCAGGGGACAATAGAATTTGTACCCTTTCATCTGTTAGGAAGAGGATATTATTCCAGATTTTTTTCTGGTTAGCATAAATGTGGGAAATTAAAGATCCATTCTTGCACATGTCATTGCCTTTTCCAAACTTCAAGGAATTCAAATGTTTCCTTGTTTGGATGATTTCTTGGTTCAGGCTCCTTCTCAAGACATTGTATTAAGGGACTTGATTTTGTAATACTTCTTCTGCACTCTCTGGGGTCACTTTGAACATCACAAAGTTTTGCTTAAGCCCATTCTGGGATCTGATTTTTCTGGGGTGAAGACTCTATACTCTGGCAATGACAACCTTACTTCCAAAGTGCACTGCCTCTCTGAATACTTTCTAAGCCTTCATCCCTTGTATGTGATCTCAGCAAGAGAGATACTGAGAGTCCTGCAGTACATGACTTCAACAATTTTAATGGTATCTTATGCCAGACTCTACATGAGGAACATACAGTGGTACCTCAAGTCAGTTTGGGCTCAGCACTGCCATCCATTAAGCTACCCAATTTCTGTCTTTCCCTTCATCAAGAAGGATTTTTTTCATGGATGAACAAGATTTCACTTAACCAAGGAGTGCCCTTTCTGGTTCCTACCCTTGATAGGAACTATTAATGGATGCTTCAAATCTGACATGAGGAGCTTGTTCCAAGTGCATCGAGGTCCTGTGATTTGGTCATCCTAACAGAGAAAAGACCACATAAATGTAAAGGACATGAAAACCCTTATTCTAAATCTCCATTGCATCACCTTTGTATTCCAGGTTTTAAATCACTGTAGTGTATACATAAACAAGCAAGCTGGCACCATGTCTTACTATCTGTCTGCTGGCTAGTCTGGATAGCAAGGGACACAACATTTCAACACAAAATATTCCTTCAGGCCGTTGTATATCCCATCAGAAAAGAACACTGCAGGACATCTTTTGACCCTGTCCAGAGTAGACAATTATGAATGGAAGCTAAACAGAGAGGTCTTTTTGGACACTGGTGTGAAATTGAACTCACAACCTTGCAGCAAATATGAGTGTGCTACCTGTAGTGCTACTAGCACTGCAGCAATTGTCCATCAGCTGAGTACTCCCTAAACAGATCATTTTGACTTTGCACTCAACAGACAGCAAAAACTATTCTTTTCCAGAGTGACATGCCTTCAAGCTTGGAGGATGGATGCCATACTTTTTCTTGGAAAGGGAAGTTGTTTTATGTATGCCATCTCCTTGCTTAAATTCCCCAAATCCTTCTAAAAATCAAGAAAGACAAGCAAAAAATGTTGCTGATGACTGTTTTAGAGCAGACAGAAGTAGTTCTCCCCCTTTTGTTTCACCTGGCCAGGGGCAGTCATCACAATTTACCTCACAGGGAGGATTTCCTCACACAGAACATGGGCTCTGTAATTCACACAAATCTACAAACTCAAAATGTGACTCTGGGTGATAGGATTTCCTTCCATTTAGGTATCACTTTACTGAGGATATGCTTAATGTTCTTTAGGAGGCTAGAAAACCAACTACAGGGAGACCTTATGTTTCTAAATGGAAAATATTTTCTTTGTGGTGCCAGAAAGAGAATCAGGATCCTTATCAATTGGGTATTCCTAATATTCTTTCTTACTTGTGTGAACTGATCAATTCTAGATTGGCATTTTCTTCCATCAAGGCACACCTGTCAGCCATCTCTGCCTGCCTCTAGCACCACAACTTTCTACTTGATTTGAGTTCAAACAGTTTTTAAAAGTTGTCCTACACATCAGAACATTAAGAAGAGCCATTTCCCCTTTTTGGGAAAAACTTACCCTGCCTCCTTTTGATCCTGTCGCTTCTTTATCTCTAAAATTCTGTACTTGAAAAGACTGTTTAGTTGGTGACTTTGACTTCGGACAAAAGGGTGTTAGAGCTACAAATATGAATGTCTGTTATGGTCATTGCTCAATTTCCATATGAATATGATAACTTTAAGAACTACTTAATACAATAAGCACCAGAGGAGGAAGACAACTCAGTCCTTGCTGGGAAATACAATTTATTGCCAATAAGACGACTGGACCACAATGGATAGGTACAAAACAGTTCCAAGCACTAACGCTATGCCTACACACCTGCATTTTCGTTTAAAGCACTTCTTCAGATGCAATACAACTCTTCCCAACGATCCTTGCTTATTAAATACACATTCAGTTAGTTTAATTAAACAATTAAATAATAAAAATCAATTAATCCCACTTGGAATACATCATTCTCGTTTTAGCTTACTACAGCCTTACATTGATAAATACTGTTAAAAACTCATAATTTCTAACAAAACATATTTATCAACATAAAATCTCCCTATAAATATACAATATCTTTAATTAATTAAATAAATTTCAATTTACAAAAAACATTCTTATAACCAGCATAATATAAAAAGTTAAAAATGTTAAAAATCTGCCTTCTTACCAAATTTAATTAGCCTCTTGCTCCCTCTAGTGTTCATATAGAACTAACACAGAAGTAACTAACTTTGACAAGTTGAAAAAAATTAATTAAAATAACAGCTTCCATCCTTACTAAATTCCTCATATACAGCCTACCACTTAATATGTTTTTATATAAAAATATATAAGTCATATTTTAATAAAAATAATAACAGACAAGCTATTGGAACTGGTTTAACCAGTCATCAAGAGGACACGAAAGGCATCAAAAGGCACTTTAATAATCTGGCCATTTACTTTATAGAAACAACATACCAATCACAACTTTGCTGCCCTCAATTTGAGTACTGGGGCCAAGGAAACAATATTGTTAAGGCCTGGTTGATTATACGATTCCAACTGGAGTTGCCATAACAATTCTTTATATTCAATAGTATCTTCCCAAGGCCCCCCTCTAATATCTTTCTTCACCATCTCTAAGACAAAAAAATGAAACTCTGCATCCACACATTTCCTTTTATGTGTATACAGGGCATTATTGGTACAACCAGTTCTAATGTCATAATTATGCTCGTAAATCCGATTTTTCAACTTACGTTCGGATTTGCCCACATAAAAAGCTTGACATACTTTGCAAATGCTCAAATATATGATTCCACTTGTATGGCAATTTGCAAATTTAGTACTCCTAACCAAAATGTCCCTACTCTGAATATAAACTGCATCTCTTGCATAAATGTAGGGGCATTGTGGGCAACTTCCACATTTAAATGTTCCTATTTTGCCCTTTTTACTAACTTGTCCCCTCCCCTTTGTCTCAAAGTAATTTTTAAGGTTCTTGCCCTTCCTATAGGTACATTTCAGTGGATGTTCAAAAAGGCAGTCCAGATCTGACAACTCACTAAACTTCTGCCATTCAGTTTTTATTAAATTAGTAATAAATGTTGCTTCACCATTATAATCCATAACTAAATTACTTGTACCATCAAACTCATCTAACTGTCGCAATACCTTAAATTGTTCATCCTTCCCTAAAATAGGGTAGTATTTTTGTTGTCTACCACTCACCACCTCATTTTCCACTTCCTTTATTAGGGCCTCGGGGTAGCCTCTTTAAGAACTTTAAGAACTAACTTACCTTCATGACTAAGGTGGTCAATCAGATTTTTTTGAAATTGGACCATCAGCTTGAGTACATTTTCCTCTCTGCTCAGAATGAAGTGGAGAGGATGTTGCACCCTTTGGGTGTACATATTTTACATGGATAAAACCAAAAGTATCAGGATGTCTGACCAGCTTTTTGTATCTTTTTAAGACAAGAGTGTAGGTTCTTCAGTTTCCAAGCAGACTACTGCAAACTGGACTTCTAAGGTAATTTCCTTGTGTTATTCCTTCCATGGCAAACAACTTCAGGTCACAGGTAAAGGCCCATTCCACTAGAGCTACAGTCTCTTATGGGACTTTCTTCAAGGGTATGGATTCTAGATATATCCTTGGAGTAGTTTGGTCTTCTATTCAGACTTTCACTAAACATTACAAAACTGACGTTTTCTCCAGAACCAGAGCAAGGTTTGCTAGGTCTATCCTTCAGGGAATTTAAGACCATAATTCAACTCAACCTTGCTCTTCCCCTTCTTAGACAGCTTTGAGAATCTTTCCTCTGTTCTGTTCCACATATGGCACAGGGTTTGGTTCCTTCCACCTCTGTTATCCTACTGTGTGACTCTGAGCAGGTCATTTAACCAGACAATACTCCTGGGTTACCCCTGAAAAGGGACATTTCTGCCCATGGGCTTACATATTTGAGAAGTGTATAAAATAAAATGAAAATATTAACTAAAACTCATTTCTCTAATGTTTGAGGTTTTGGTTCAGAGTGTAATCAGAAGCACAAGTTTATAACGTAAAGCACAAACAAACACTAGGCAATGTAACACAGAAATTAATGCACACAAGAGTACACACTCAGCTAATAAAAACATGCAGTGTTTATCAGTAACTGTTTGAAATTTAGAAACTTGTTAGTCTGAGTCTGGGAACAATGAGACTGGATGAAGGAAAATGTGGAATTACATGTACCAAGGCCAAGGCTGCTATTTCTTGGAGCATTCCCTTTTCTCTGAGATATGACAATCTTAGATTTGGTGTGTGGGGCTTGCCTTTCCTATGAGGGGTGCAGGGGAAGCTTTCCATCTTGCAAAAAAAAAAAAAAACTTTGAAGGACAATAGCAATGACTGACATTTGCTTTTCATCTGTATTTTTCAAGGTTTTTGTCATAATTCCAGGACTCTCGTGTTCAAGTCTTGGAATTATACAAGGAAGCTGTGCTAACCAGCTTTCAGCAGATAGATAGGTTTGTATCTTTGTTGATAAGAAGTAGACAATTGGTCTGCAGACCATTTCAAGCCTAGCCAGAACAACTATTAAAAAATTTTCTCTAGCCTCAATGATGGCAAGGGAAGATAGTCCAGGAGGGAATTTGGGGCAGCCTATCCAGTTTTCTAGGTTTACCTTGAAGGTGGAAATGATACTACTCTGCTTGACATGTAGTGAAAGTTTGTTCCAGAGGTGAGGGTTGCAATGGGATATGAATCTAACATGCCTAAGTGTCTTACTTGTGTGCTGATGAAGGTTTAGTACCTTTAACTGAGTATTTGATTACAGTTCTGCTAAGGAATAGGAGATAAAATATGATTGGATCTTTCATGGCATGAAAGGCAAGACATAGGTATCCATGGAGGTGTCTGTAAGTGACTAAGTACAGAGAAAGGGCTGTCAGTCAGGAGCATCTACAGGAGATGCCACTTGTTTGAATCTAGTGGAGATTCCATTAGAAATTAGATGGTTCACATAAAAGGCTTTCTGAACTACTGTGAAGTCATACTGGTCAAACATTAAGGAATTATCAACAAGAGTACCCGTATTCCATACAACAGTGTCTGGTTGGATGACTGCATCACCTATATGGTAACTGAAACTGTTTTGTTTACCAAAATGAACTTGGCTACATTTTTTAACATCTAATTTGACACTTTTTTCTCCTGGACTAATTCTTAACATAATCTAAGCCATTTTGGAGCAATTGTGAGTCAATTGAAGATCGAATAACAACACCCAATTTACAGTCATCTGCAAACTTAGTTAACCATAGGCCAGACGTGCTGGCCTGGATGTCTGACAAATATATATGACAATGTATTGTATATGTATATATTGTATATGTGGACATTGTATTTGTATGGTAACTGTTTTGCTTTCAGAGGTGTCACCTGTTACTCTAACCATATGGATTCTATCAGACAGACAGTTAGCTATCCATTGCAGAATATAAGGATTTATATTCAGATTTATGTCTGTCAATAATGCTTGCATGTGGAATAGTGTCAAAGGCCTTGGCCAGTTCAAGCTATTCTGTATGCACTGTATAACCGTAATCCACTGCTTCAGTTTCCAGATCAGTGCAGTTTTCCTTTTCCAACTAGATAAATGTTTATATAGTTGGCAGTCACTTTGTCTTTAAGTCACTCATTGCATATTTCTGGTGTTTGTTACATAGTAGCTGACGATAGCATTGGTAATAAACCAAAGGTTTACAACAATGGGATATTCATTTTCACTGACATATGTTGTCACTATTTCATTTGATGTCAGGAGTGCACAATTGCTGGGATTTTCATATCTGATATCCTTTGGTGCAATTCTGTATTTTCTGTCAGTTTCATACTCAGGGTCATGCATGCCGTTTGCTGATGCACATCACAATGGTATGAGCCAGCATACACCAAGCTCATGTTTTTCCTACCTGAATCTCTAAGCATTAATTTAGCAGAAACTGAGACACAGAAAACAAGAATAGAGAATTAAGTGTTGTCATGTCTTTTAGGAAAACTCATTGGCAGGTTTAGTATATGCAGGTTATCCAATTATAGGGCAGCATTGTGAGATTAAGAACCCAATCCAGAGAGCATTTATTTATTTATTTAGTTAGTTATATTTATTTACTGGGGAAGTGCACTGATCAGTAGTAAACAATTCCAGGCTCAGCCCCGGTATTCTCACTGTACCTTTGTTTTACAAATATCATGTATTTACATGAGTAAAAGAGCTCTTTGCAGTAGACAGTTTCCTGGAAGACTCCCTAATTAGTACCATTTAAGCCTACCTGAGAAGGTGGAAGTAATGAATGGCCAAAAAGTTTAAAACTCCCTAATCAGTACCATTGAAACTTACCTGAGGTGATGGAAGTAATGAATGGCCAAAACGTTTAAGTCTAAAATGAATGTGGCCAGAAGTAATCAGGTGCTAAAAGAGGTCAGACCCCTGGAGTCATGTCCTAAGCAATAATTATTGGTAAACTTAGACTGACATCAGTCATTCGTGATCAGTGCTCTATCTTGGAAAGCGGACACAAATAAATAGCTCAGACAACTAAAAACTTAGAAAAAAGAGTAGAAAATCATGTCTGCTCAAGGTGTTTGCTTTTTGCACTTCCTGACAACCTAAAAACGTAGCTGTTAGGCTGCAGGAACTGTCAACCACCACTATATCAACAGGAAAAGAAAACACATTCATAAATAAAAATAAGTGTTGAAAGGAACTGGAAGTAGCCAAGCTCTGAGTGTCGCAGTGTTTGAAACAACATTTCTTAATGGGCATTAAGCCACCTGATGGCAAAAGCTTGTGCAGCAGGCAATATATACTTGGATAAAATTTCCTTAGCTGTGACTTGGCATGCTTTATCTGAAGAAGAAGAGACAAACAATTGGTCTCCTTTCTTGAATATAAATGCACCATCATTGTGTTGTATCTGAGTCGGTGATTCCATTAAGGGTATAACAAGCTTGTACATCTTTGTATTCTTTCCCTAGAAATAAAGTGAAGAAGGAAATAGACAGGTTTAGCTGCAAAAGGGAAGGTTGGCATTGGCCCTCATTTGCACAAGTCACCATTATAGAAGCTAGGACAGTAATATGACACTAAAAAGAACAATGTGCTCCATCTTTGGCATACAGGAATGATACCCTGACTATAATCATGTGACCTGAGATTCATTAGTGGCCAAGGAATGCATTGGAACTAACTGGGGGGAAAGAGGACTAACAAGGCATTGCCTACTACTCTACTCTTCACTGGGAGGAGGAGGGGAGTAAGAATATGCAGAAGATGATGCTCTTTTTAGCCTGTTGGAGACTAGAACTCAGAGCAGCAGATATTAGAGATGTTTATCATCCGTGGGCCCAGGTAGGGCATTCCTAAATCGTATCTCATTGCACACAGCAATAAATGCAGATATAGCATACAGAATGGCTTAAGGCACTGAAGTAACAAAAACTGTTCTTCTGCTTGCAACTATGATGACTGTCTTGTCCCCTTACCTCCAACATAACCTTATTTGCCAGCTTGCAGGAAGATGGACTGAAGTACCTGGCTGAGGAGGTAAATTGGTTGACATATGTGCTTGTATTAGTGGTGGCTGTAGGCTCATGAGGGTATGTTGCGCTAGGGCAGATAATGCTCACCCCTGTCTTGGCCATTGGCCAGTATGGGGTTGCAAAAATAAAAATGACGAAGATCCATGTGGGCATGATGACTTTGGAGCCTTTGGTTCCTTAGTATCCTGTGCAGAACCCTCTTACATATGCAAGAAATAAGGCAGCATCATATTCAGGGATGGATTAGTGTCTGTGCTTCTATCAACATCTGCAGTATTATCAATTTGCCAAGGCTCTGACTCCATGGGCATTATATGTGAGCAGGAATGACAGATTGGACATACCCCAATCTACACCTCAATAAAGCAGTCCTCTCTGCTGAGAAAGGAGAAGGTTCATCTTAGTTTATGACAGCCACCATCGTCTGCAACCACAGAACAACCCAAAGGAATGTTGCTACCATAAAGTTCCTTGATGGGGCCATCACTAGCTAGTCATCCAGGCAAAGGAGCTATCTCTTGGAAAACCATCACCATAATAATGCCACTTGGGAGACATCCATCTTTATTCCATCATGAAAAACATCTGCCCAGATTTGAATGGATAAATGCACAGAATGTATGATATTTGGAAGATGAAGTTTAGTGGGCTTTAAGAAGTTGGGGTATTACTCTGGTGAACGGCAGGAACCTGAACTTATTTCCATCAGATGTTTTTTAAACATTTGGAGAAAATAAGTTTATTCTTAGGGTGAGTGGGATGGAGTTACAGATTTTGGATAAATAGGAGTAGAGGAAGTCACCAGCAGAATTATTAGATTTTGTGAGCAGTAATAGCTTTTGCTTGTGAAGTGGAGAAATATGCTGCTAGAGTAGTGGTGAGTTATGGTTAATTATCTGGGGCATTTATCTGATTTGTCGATTAAGGTGTGTGTAGTAACTAACTGAGAGAAGGTTAAGGTATGTTGCAGTTCAGTCTATTGAAAGTGTTTTATAGGTAAACAGTTGTGTGCTCTATATGGGGTACTGGCAGCACATTTTGCTATTTTATTGCAGCATTATTCAAGTAGGTAGAATTAAGCTGCGGTGGTACAGCGGTACCGTTGTTGCCTCACAGCAAGAGGTTCTCCTGTTCGATTCACGGCTGGAGTGCCTTCTGTGTTGAGTCTGCATGTCCTCCCCGCGGTCGAGTGGCCTCCGAAAGACATTTGTGAATGGGCGTGCCTTCGCTGAAGGTTGGGCGTCGGGATGGCAACTCGGCACTATAAAAAAATCTACTGCCAATCATTAGCGGACCGGAGTTCCGCTGTGGTGACCCCTAACCAGGAAAAGCCGAAAAGACAAACAAACATTCAAGTAGGTAGACTTGGGAGGCTTGTGGATTTATACAAATGGGAGTACTGTATAGAAGAGTGAGGAACAGGTACATTTTCCTAGTGTCATCTGTAAGGCAGGGCTTTATCCTAGAGAGGGCACCATTTTTTTATATATATTTTTTCTTGGTTTAGATGAAAATAAAACTTCATTTTTTGTCAATTATGATTCCTAGAAGTTTTCTGTGGATTAGTACTTCAGTTTTGGTACAGCTGGAAGAGGTTATGTTGAAGAGTTTCTTCTGCCAAGAGAATCACTTGGGGGTATGTAGAACTAGTTTTAATTGTCAATGCTCAGTAACAAATGTGAGTCACAGAGCCAAATTTTATTTATTTATTTATATATGTTTACTGGGGTAGTGAACTGATCAATATTGACCAATTTCAGGCTCAACACAGGTGAAATACAGAACATTTCAACAAAAACAAAAATGTAAGCAATAACAGAATCTTTCAATAGATAGTAGGAATTCTTGGGCTAGCTGTTGCAGTTTTTCTAGATTCTAGGCAGAGCATATTCATGTCAAATCATCTGCAAAGTGGATGATAGTAGCACATTTACTTGCAGTGTGGAAGTTGTTTATAAATATGGTGCAAAGGACTGGGCACTGAATACATCCTAGAAGGACATCCACTGCTACAGTTAAAAAAGAAAAGATGTCTGTTTGCTATTTCACGGCTTGTTGTCTGCCAGTGAGATAACTGCCATACCAGGAGAGAACAGGTTGGCCATATCCTAATAAAAAGAGTCTGTTTAGCAGAAGTTGGTGGGTTACACTATCAAAGACACTAGATGCATTATAGTAAGTTTATCTAAATGAATACAATTAAGACATTTGTTGACTTTTCTGTTCTCAGGATTCCTATGACATACACTGCAAGTAACACATTGGAGAAGGATCTTATACTTAAACAGCTCCTTCATCTTGTAACAATGTTTCTTATCTATTTAATTCAGTCTCACAGATTATATGCAAAGATCCAATATTCGGGCAAGAGCAGTAACATGAATTGTTTATGAACATCAGAGTTGTACCTCCAATATGACCAGGATAAAATTGGTCTGATACACACATCGCTTCCCGACAGCTCCAATAGTAGTAGGAACAACAGGTCTTATAAAAAAGAATTTACAATCGTACATAGATATGTTACCAATACAAAACTCTGTATAAATTGTAGAAGGAGTCATTGTTGAGTACATTGTGGGTGGTGCAAAGACCACTTCTGGTTAACATTAAAGATTGAAATAACAGTAACTTCATGAACTTCCATCATACTTTGATTTAGGAATGTGGTCCATTCCCGATATGGTATTAGAAACCCAAAAGACATGGAAAAATTAAAAAGCCATAAGGTATAGCAAACCAAATCTCAGACAAATTTAGCTCCAACTTTACCCTTCTCTCCTCAGCCTCTCCTCAGGAAATACCATCAAATATAGCTATCACTACCATCAGGTCCTCAATGCTCTCTCTAAGACCAGGAACAATGCACAGAAGGGCACTGACAATATCCCTGGCTGCCTTCTAAATACTACAAAAGAGGCCCTATCAGGTCTTCTGTAGCCACTATTTAGCTGTAGCCTCCAAGAAGGCTTCATGCTTTATAAATGGAAAATGGCAACCATCATCCTTTTGCACAAAGTTATGTAATTTACAGACCCTAGAAACTAGAGACCTATGAATCTCACTATTATCGTAGAAGTTCTTGTTCAAAGTCTGCTTGTAATGCCACATCTTCTGCACACAGCAGCTTTGTTAATCATCCCCTATGACCCATTTGCTAATGCAGTCCGTCACCAGAATGAACAGCAGTCAGCTCATTGTTGAACGGTCTGAACACCCACTCCAACTGGGAACCCTTTTGTGTGTCTGAACTCTGTTTCTGCTTGTGTCATTAGGTCTTTGTACATTGCCTTCACTGACTCTACCAATGTTTTTGGGACTTTGAACTATTGCAGGACTGCACAAATAAGCCTTTTTTGGGACCCTGCCATATGTCTTCTCCAAGGCTAGGAAAGTCCAGTTGCACTCTTTCCTCATCTTGAGCTACATTTTAGCTATCTGTCTGATGGCAAACATCAGATCATTTACGCTGCACCCTGATCTGAATCCAACCTACTGATCTCCTATTTTACTTTCTACTACTCTGCATATTCATTTATCAGATGCCCTCTCAAGAACTTTCATGGAGTGTGACTTGAGTAAGATACCTCTATACTGTCCACAGTTGTGAAAGTTGTCTTTGTTTTTGTATACTGGCACTAGCATGTTTATTCTCCAGTCATCTGAGATATACCTTTCTCTCCATAATCCTATGAGTACCATTTGGAGCCATTCCTTTCCTGACTCACCAGATATCTTGGTTATATCAGCAGTGACCTCATCTCAGCTTGCTGCTTTTCCTGTATTAATTTTCCTTAATACTAACATATATAATATAATACTGACCTATATAATATAATATAAACATAAAATAAAGCTCTCTAATAATTAGCTAGGGACCAATAGAATCTTAATGAGTTTAATTAATGGTGCTATTTAAGTGTTTGAGGGTAATAGAGATGTATTCTGATGAAGTTCCCTGTGTGGAATGAAAGCGCTTAATCTTATTTGATATTTTGTGAACATTAAAGATTTTATCATAATTGGAATGCTTGTCTGGAATTGATTTTCATCAAGTGCCTTTACTGGAGTCAGTGTGCCGGACTGAGTTTTTTCTTCCAATTTTCTTAATACTAAACATACTAAACAACTATATATATATATATATATATATATATATATATATATATATATATATATATATATATATATATATGTGTGTGTGTGTGTGTGTGTGTGTGTGTGTGTATATATAAACAATTAAAACTTTGTAACTAATAAAATTACGAATGGAGAAAAAACACAGCTGAGGCCCAACTGTTGTCTAGCGCTTTCATTCCTTTATTGTTGCTAGGAACTTCATCAGAACTGAAAAAAGTACATAGCCATGCTCTATAAATATGCTGTATACAGGAATACCTAATTTGCATATGATGTGATTAGTGGCCAATGGCCAAAGATTTATTTTCACAATACAAAAGAAGAATTTAAACCAATGATTATGTCCTCATGTTAATACAAGGGCCAATGAAAATGTTTTCAATTCTTACCAATAGTCATTGTGATGTGTGTGTTATAACAACTTTTGAAACTAACTAAGAGTGAGTTGAACAAATACTTAATACCATTGTTTTTTTTACGATGTTATTGTGTTTACTTTTAACTGATAGTTATATTTCCAATTAAACTAGAAGCTGGAAAATCATAGGACTGACCCTGTAACAGTAGTGGAACCATTGCTTATGTTCTATCACTGTTTAAGAACTAGTGTAGTCAAAACAAACAGTCAGTGCATGTCAATTAGCCCATCTTAAAGCACATTTAATGTTCAGGGAGTCATTAAGTCCTGGATGAGTGTCCGAGTTTAAAAGTAACTGCCACCTCAGTTCTTTTAACTCTAACAGAGTTTCACAGTCTCCAAAAACTGTCCAACTTGTTCCAGTACTATGAATTTAAACCCATTGAAGTTTGTGCATAGTGCACTGTGCTTACCTAGCGCATTACTGTCGTCTTTTCGTCTGATGGCAGATAAATGTTCCTTTACTCTATCAGATAATTTTCTGATAGTTTTTCCCATGTAAAATGCTGGGCAGGAGTTACATGCAGCAGCGTACACTAGGAACATGGCATGACAGTCAAAGTGGTTGTGAAATTTGACTGTTAGATCACAGTGCACGAAAGTGAAGCTGCTGCCAGTCCACATGTGTTTGCAAACTACGCAATGATTACAAGTAAACATACCTTTGGGACCTCTGTTTGGTACAGGCTGAGGATAAAAGAAAGGTTTATCTTTTTCAAAAGACATTTTGAGTGTGGTGGTCCGTTTATAAGAGAAAGTGGGATTTTGTCCCAGAACTTTCTTGAAGTCTGCATTTGCTTGAATGATGTTCCAGTTTTTTTGCAAGACTTCTCTTATGTTTCTCATGTCTCTACTGATGGGGAGCGGGTAACTGCAGTTCCTATCCATGGAATTATTTGTGTAATCATTGCGTTTAGGGATGAAACCATGCAGTAAGATTGGTTTATGCCATGTGTGTCTTTTTTCTGCTACTTCTGTAAAAACTTCACTTATTAGTTTTTCAGGGTAGTATCTCTTCTCGAACATGTGGGATAAGAATTTACATTCTTGTAAAAAGGTACGGTCATCAGATATAATTCTTGAAAGTCTTATGAACTGCCCTTTTAACATGTTCCGTTTCATAAACAAAGGATGTTGGCTCCGAAAATCAAGAAAATTATTTCTGTAAGTGTCTTTGCGATGCACATTGGAGTTGAGAGTGTATCCTGGGTTTACTATGGTAATTTCAGTATCCAAAAAGTTGATTTTATCACCGCATCCTGATGTCACAAAGTCTAAATAAGGTAGGCTGTTATTGAGGTTCTGTATGAAAATATCAAGTTCATTTTTGGGACCTTCCCACAGAAAAAAGATATCGTCAATAAAGCGTCTATAAAGATGTACTTTGTTGAATTGTTCCAGAAAGGACAGTGTTTCAATTTCCCATGTGCTTAAAACTAAATTCGCAAATGCTGGGGCCATTTTGGACCCCATAGCAACTCCTTTTACTTGTTGATAAATTTGGCTGTTGAAATGAAAGAAATTGTTGGTTAACACAACTGTGGTAAGGGAAATCAGTGTCTCTACCACGTCAGCACTAAGACGGGCATACTTGGTGAGAAAAAGCTCTAATGCTTGTATTCCTTCAAGATGTGGGATGTTAGTATACAGGGCTGTGATGTCCAATGTTACCAGTATGCATTTAGAGAGGTCAAGTGAGCATTTTTGTAGCTCATTTAAGAAATCCCACGAGTCTTTGATATAGAACTTGGTAGCTTGCACCAAAGGGTTGAAAATACTGTCCAAGTATTCAGAAATGTTTTCTGTTTTTGTCCGTTTGTTGGAAATGATAATCCTGAATGGGGGATTCACAGTGTCCTTATGTATTTTGGGAATGCCAAACAGTTTCCCCAAACACGGGTTATGTACTGATATGAACATGTAGTCTTCCAAAGACAAGTGTTTTTCACGTTCTAAGGTTTTCAGTAATCTGTCTATTATTGCAAAATGTTTATTAACTTCGTTCAAGGATACTTTTTTGTAGAAAGCGTTGTCTACTAACATGTTTTCAATTTTGGCAACATAGTCTTTGTTTTCCATTAGTACAATGCCTGTACCTTTGTCTGCCTTCATAATTCTTAGGCTGGTGTCTCGGCAAAGTTCTGTGAGAGCTAGTTGTTCACTGTTCGATATATTGTACCATTTCTCCGTACTGGGTTGGTTTAATAAATTCCTTAGATCAAATTCACATACATTTTGAAAAGTGGCTAGTGTAGAGTTTAAAACTGGGTTAAACAAGCTGGTTTTCCTTACATTTGTTGCAATTAAGTCTGTTGTTACTGTATTATTGTGCGCTTCATTTGAGTCAGTGAAAGTTGAGTTATCTTGTGGGTCATCTCTGTCAGCAAAAAACATTCTCAGGTTTAGTTTTCTTAAATATAACCTTAGATCTAATAGGGTGTCAGTGATTCTGGCCCTTTGCGAGGGTATGAATGTAAACCCTTTATTGAGTAGTTGCAGGTGTGCTTCAGATAAATTTCTATTAGTTAAATTAAAAACTGCATTGGAGAGAAAGTGTTCTCTTGTGCTTAGTAACCTCCCCTCACTGTGCTCCTTGTTACCATAGTCCATTCTCCAAAGTTGTATCTGTTCACTCCATTCCCTCTTCCTCTCCATAAAGGAACATTTATCTGCCATCAGAGGAAAAGACAACAGTAATGCACTAGGTAAGCACAGTGCACTATGCACAAACTTCAACGGGTTTAAATTCATAGTACTGGAACAAGTTGGACAGTTTTTTGGAGACTGTGAAACTCTGTTAGAGTTAAAAGAACTGAGGTGGCAGTTACTTTTAAACTCGGACACTCATCCAGGACTTAATGACTCCCTGAACATTAAATGTGCTTTAAGATGGGCTAATTAACATGTACTGACTGTTTGTTTTGACTACACTAGTTCTTAAACAGTGATAGAACATAAGCAATGGTTCCACTACTGTTACAGGGTCAGTCCTATGATTTTCCAGCTTCTAGTTTAATTGGAAATATAACTATCAGTTAAAAGTAAACACAATAACATCGTAAAAAAAACAATGGTATTAAGTATTTGTTCAACTCACTCTTAGTTAGTTTCAAAAGTTGTTATAACACATGCATCACAATGACTATTGGTAAAAATTGAAAACATTTTCATTGGCCCTTGTATTAACATGAGGACATAATCATTGGTTTGAATTCTTCTTTTGTATTGTGAAAATAAATCTTTGGCCATTGGCCACTAATCACATCATATGCAAATTAGGTATTCCTGTATGGCTATGTACTTTTTTCAGTTCTGATAAAGTTCCTAGCAACAATAAAGGAATGAAAGCGCTAGACAACAGTTCGGCCTCAGCTGTGTTTTTTCTCCATTCGTAATTTTATTAGTTACAAAGTTTTAATTGTTTATTGGCATTATTCTACTTTGCTTTACAGTTTTAGAACTTTTTTTGTTTATATATATATATATATATATATATATATATATATATATATATATATATATATATATATATATATGTCTGTGTGTGTGTATATCTATATATATATATATATATATATATATATATATATATATATATATATATATATATGGGTCCACTACAAAATCTCGAGATCCCACAATCTCAACTGTCAAAATCCTGAGTCCAGAATGTCGAGATTGTGGAATCTCGAAATCGTAAAAAAAAAAAAAGAATGACATCATTTAAAAACATGTTTTTGCAGGGAGGTAAGCCCCCTGCACCCCTCACACCCCTTGCAAATTAAATAAATATACTAACTCTGAGATCGCACTACAGTGAAGAGAGTGGTAATGTTCCCGTTCCGCACTGTATAGTGATCTACATTACCGTTCTCTTCATTGTACACTGTACAGCAATCTCAAAATTAGTATATTTAGGTTGCAGGTCAGTGTGGTGGGCGCAGGAGGGCTTGACCCCTGCAAAAACATACTTTAAATGCTGTCTTCCTTTTTTTTTCTTTTTTTTTTTTGAGATTCCACAATCTCGACATGGACTCAGGATTTTGACAGTCGAGATTGTGGGATCTCGAGATTTTGTAGTGGACCTATATATAGATATATATATATATATATATATGTATATATAATCAGCTTTACTCAGTACATAGATGTTGATAATTCAGCTAGCTGGAACTACTCTTAAAATTAAAACAGATTTTAGAATATCAGATTGTGAGATTACATGTCTTTAACATGTACTGATATTTTTTCAGTGGTGTCTCAACCTTTAAGGGCTTATAAGGAAATAATCTTAAGAGTAATTTCTGAGGAAAAAAAGACAGGAAGGAAGGAATGAAAGAAGGAAGGACTTTTGCTGCATTGGTTAAGATTATCTTCATTCTGCCTTTGGTCAATATCATACATTGAATACATCTATGTAAAACCTGAGACAAAGTGCTGAGGCAACATCTGCCAACATCTGTAAAAGCATAATAGTATGTTAGATGGACTACAAAGGTCTTTTTCCATCATGATCTTACTACAGATAAAATCAAATAAGGTCAATGCATGCATACAGACAATTATAGAAATTTAGTGTTGGCAAGTCTGACAATAAAAAAGTATGAAAATACCGTATAGCAAGGTTGTTATAATATCAGTCAATTTATTAATACTGTTTAATAGCAATATTTACAGTATTAATGCAAACATGGGACTCCAGACTCTGCATTGTTAACCAAAGGTGATCAGTTGTGCTATATCATCATGACACTAACTTTATGCATTTACAAAAAAGCAGTGAAGTGAAATTCTTTGATAAAATGTAAGGTGGCTAGAGGTCTGTTGATTGGGGTAAATTCTGTTCCAAGTTTTGGGATCTAATATGGAAAGTTTTTGTGGTATCCATGAAGCTGTGGTGTGGTGTGTTGAGCTGTTCTGCTGATGCTGAGCATCATGCTAAAGTTTTTACTCAGGATTCTAGTTTTACAGTTTTGAGTAAGAAGGTACATGGCTCATGTGAATTGCTGGTGAATGCAGCAGCTCACTTAATTATCTATTCCAGGTTGCCTTTTTGTTTTTGAAGCACTTTTCCCTGAATAATCTGTTAAAATGGCTCTGCTCAATAAATTTCCCTGCTCTCAAACAAAATATTTAAGTAACAACAAGATGTGTACAGTTTTGTTTTATTTAGCTTACCTATCTCATTCATAACTGCGGTGGTGGTGCTGCGGTAGCATTGTCGCCTCACAGTTAGACGTTGCCATTCGATTCTCAGTTAGAGTGTCTTCTGTGTGGCGACATGCGTGAATGGATGTTCCTTCGTTGAAGGTTGTACGTTAGGCCCGGCAAGCCAGTACATAAAAATCTACTGCCAATCATTAGCAGACCGGAGTTCCGCTGTGGCGACCCCTAACCGGGAAAAGCCGAAAGACACAAACAAACCTAGCTCATTCATAATAACAGGGAAATGTCAGACAGTATACTTTCAGCCAAAAGTTAGCTACCCTGTTACCCCAGCAGGGCAAAGACAGCATAAGGTTTTCAGTCGCAGTTCCTCATTTTGTTGTATTCACCCCAAACATTACTGGGGTAATTTCCTGGAGTTCTTGAATTACATACACAATCTGCATACATTGTTAGCTCAGTGATATGCTACAGACTCCTGTTTCAGTTACCAGAGGACACCAGCAAAACTAATTTTCAACTATTGGCTGTAGGATATAACATTTAGTTTTGTTAGAAAACAATATCAAGTGCATAATTTTGACTAGCTGCAAATTATTTACCTTTGAATCATAGTTTTTAGTTTAACAACATGCAGTGAGCATGTGCGTGCTGATTGGCTTACACAACTTCTCAGTGGTGACCCCTTTGTTCCCTTCCCGCCTCAAAGCGAAAGCTGCCTCCTAGTATTCTACATTTATACAAATGGTTAACCCCCATCCACCACCACTACAAAATATCTAACTGCTTACTGATATCACTTCAAACAAAAATAGACCAATTCTTTAATCTCAAAATAATAACCTCTACCATGAGCAACCATGATGTCAACTACCTTACCCTTTAACCCACAAATCTGTATCACTGTAATCAACGCCACTCCTTTCAAACTCAAACAAATAATTGCCCCACTTACATAGCTTTTGTTATGCCTCATAAATATTTTATATGTAATTTATTATTGTAATAAATCAAAAATATACAAAATTAATAATTCCATAAAAATAGCTTCAGTGTCTTTACCCATAAGTTCAATCTTTATCTTACAGCAATGCATAAGACTTGCACACATCACTTCCACTATCATGCAACAAATCATACCTCTCTGGTAGTCAAAGTATAACAAATTTATTTATGTAAACATATACAGATTGATGTACATCATCAAACAACTTAGCCCATCACACCCCCCTTTTATACATTATTCTTCCCAATTTAAGATCCAGTAATCTACTGAGCATTGTATTACTTACTAAAAGCTGGAGACATTCAACTAAGTCCTGACCCAACACAACTAACAACAGCCAACATGAACATCTGTAGCATCAACAATAAATTGTCTCCACTAGACCTCCTGTTCCTTTAATATAACCCACCATCAGTGGTCATAACTGAATCATGGTTTAAATTACTATGCCTACTACAACAACCACTAAGGCACATGAAATGGGAGTGGTGTGCTTGCACTGGTTTCTTACCATGCAGAAAATTTAAAGGAAACCTGATAGATTACAGCAATAATAAATCAAACATTCAAACCTGTTCTTTCTTCAGATGACTATATCAAAATACAACAAAATCTTTGTAAATGTAATTTACATTCCACCCCCTTCAAACATAAAAATACTCAAAACATTAGTTAACATAAAAAAATGAAGTAGGTTTTATGCAGAATTTACCTTGGACTATTTGGGGCCTTTAAAACATGCCTTTGGCACAGGATCAACATGCAGAAACCTGGTTTAACTAGTTAAGAAATGGTGGGATACTAAACTAAATATCCAGGAAACATATACTGCTTAATGTGATGGTAAACAACTTTCTTGAGAAATGGCACTCAGTTGCTATACACCCTAACACCCTAACTCCCTCAGTGACCATAATATTATACACTCATCATGGAGCTTAAAAAAACAACCTCCCTAATATATCACTGTGAAGAGGCCCTCAGAAATGGTCTTGCCAAAACTGGCTCAACCAACTATTTATAGACACTTGTCCCAAAACTGATCGCTCAGCTTTTTTTCAAACATTCTACTGCCAATTCAAAATAAGTGCTATCCATTAAAAAACAAAAGGTTGAAGTCAAACATGTTACCTTGGCTAACACCCCAGTCACTACAACTAATGGAAAAACAGGGACTTAGCTGGACAACAGTAAAAAAAAAAAGACATATTGTACAGACAATCATAACCAGTACAAGGTTTTTAGAAAAGCTAAATCTAACTAAATGTATTTATTGATTGATTGATTGATATAAATAAATAAACAAATAAATAAATACATAATACATACATACTTACATACATACATAAATAAAACACTAAACTTACTACTAATACAGCTGAAGTAGACTATTGCACAAACATGCAAAAAGTTTTCTGGGGACAACCCAAACACCCTCCCAAAAAAAAAACAAGTACATAAAAACAGAGATACTACAGAACATTTACAATAACATGTGAAACCCCTCAACCCTATACCAGCATCTTCTCTAATGCCATCTCATCTACCCCTAATGCGCCACCATACTATTGCCTTTGCAGTATGTAAATGTCCTTGTTCTCACTTAAACTTGAAAACAAGATGAAGACCATTTATCCACACACAACCACTTTATGAAGACCATTTATCCACACACAACCCCTTTTTCCCATTTTTTCACATCAGGTTAGGGTGTCACTTCAACAGTGACAATCATCTAGACCAACTCAACAAAATACCTGACCACTATGAAAGCAATACTTATGTAATCTACCAATTTATACTAAAAATGGGTTAACAATGTATCTCCATCCTTCTAATATATATCATTAAACTATCACTGAAATCTAGTCAAGATTCAGCATTATTTACATATCAGGTTTTAAGTGTTGCAGGATATTTTTGTATTCCCTTCAGGATGAGTTGCTCTTGGTCATTTTGTGTCTGACAGGTGGTATTGATCAGAAAAAAAGTGCTTTCCACTGACTCATTTAACCATATTAGTAAAGCATTTGCCCTAAAATGTCAGTATAATATTAACAAAAAAAAGGTGCAAATTCAGTAAAGCTTATATGGCCATCTTTTCTGTGTTTATATTGCAGAGCGATGCGAATATGGGCGTAGCTGGTTTTAGATTCAGTAAAGTCCATGTAGAGGCTCACAAGCACATGCATTCATGCGCACCAATGTAAGGTTTTGTAGTATGCACATTTCAGCATAAGTAGCTGAATTTTATGCTAATGAAGCAAACCAACAAGGTGGAGCAATCCAACAGCCCTACACACAACTGTGTAGGATCCATGTCCATGTTGGAAGTCTACGCAAATATTTTCCACGTACAGGAGCCAACACGGAAGCAAGGTATGCAGAAGTCCTGAAATATGAACAGAATGCCCATGAAAAGTTAAAAACAGATAGTTACTGTCCAAGGATGTCCAAAAGATCAGGAATATGTGTCAAATCATTATAAATTTTATAATTTTTATTTTAGCACAAATTTACACAATGCCCAGCTATGAGCAAAATGTTTTAAAAATAATAATACAAATGTAATTAAAAAGATGGGTATGATATGTTGTCACAATTACAGTAATACCCTGCACTGTGTCTTTATCTCCGTGCTCCCATACTGTTGCCCAGCTTATGTGGCTACTATCCGTGTAGTTTTTCCTGGCTGTCAGCATGGTTATTATGTAAATGATGTTAAAAATCAGTAGATTTATTGAACCACAAAACACAGGGACCATGCAGGGCTGTTCACTCTGTGTAAGCTCCTACACAGTGTTTAGGTTTCCATGTATGAGAACTTCTGAGCACAGGATAAAACGGGTAAGTGAGTCTGCGCTCAACTAATCCTCTCCAGTCCTGAGGCGATGACTGTTAGGTGTTGGATTAGGGTGCAGATAGCCTTGGGTTCAAGTACAGAGTATGTCAAGATTTAATCATACTGTGCTAGCATTGCAAGTCATGGAAATTATGTTCAATTTCCCATAATTAGCATATTCTGTACGTACCATGACAATAATGATTACATTATAAAATGTTTAACATGATAGGTATGCTTTGCTCTGTATCAGTGCACATAATGCAGCACTGCACACTGCAGCAGAGAGGTCTAAATCCTGTTAATTATATCCTAAGCAGCTGAATGCCATTTAAAGCAGCCAATACCAGATAGTGGTCCTATTCAAAAAATGTATAAAGTATGCATACAGCCTATAGCCTGTTTTTTCCTCGATTCTTCAGCAACATTGGAGTAGAGACAGGCAACTTTTAACTGACATTATGCTGGGGGGCTGCTGCAGCTATTCTACATCTGTATATGCTTGAGGATAATTCAGTGCTGCTGGTGCTGATGACAATAGGTCTAGGCCGAGATGGAGAAGAGTGTTCAGGTCCAGGGTAACCTACCAGGTGCTACATGAGCTGGAGATTGTAGAGAACTACAAGGTAGACAGGGACACATTACAAGAACTATGTGAGCTCTGCTGGCCTCAACTCAGAGCTAGAGCCAACCAAGGGGAACTCATCCCAGTGGAAACTAAGGTATGTGTAGGCCTTAGAATATTAGCTACAGGTACTTTCTCAAGACCAGTTGGGGACATGATGGGGTGTCACAGGCATCAGCATCCAGGATACTGCACCAGTTCTCAGATGCTATGCTTATACATGCCAGTGAACACATATATTCCCCTTACTACTGAGGAGAGGACCAGCAATATACAACACTGCTATCATGTAGCACACCACCCTGAAGTAATAGTGATATAGATTGCAATTTTGTATACATCAAGGCACCACCTGGTGAGCAGGGTAGAATCTACATTTACCACAAGGGGTAGCACTCCATCAATTGCCAAGTTGAGTGCAATGCCCAGGGGACTATCCTGAATGTGTGTGCTGGCAACCTTGGGAGTTATCATGACTCCCATATCGGGCACACATTACAGCTGTACCAGATGTTTGCTGGAGGGGACATCCCAAAGGGCCATTTACTGAGGGATGCAAGCTATGCCTTGGAACCATGGATGATGACATCCATCAGAAATGCACACACTCCCATGGAAGAATGCCATAATGAGGCACACACACACATATTAGGAACATCATAGAGCTTGTGTTTGGTCTTCTAAAGTCATGGTTCCAATACCTAGATATATCTGGTGGAGTCTTGCAGTATACTCCAGACACATGTACACAAATATTCATGGTTGTGCTATGCTGCACAATCTGATCTGCTGAAACAGCTGCAGCAGGATCAGCAAGAGGAACGGGTACACATCTCCCCGCCAATACCTAGGTCACCACAGCCACAGTCACAGGAGGACTAGGAGGAGGAACCCACAGTAGATGTAGGCATGCTCAATATGCCCTTGCTTTGGCTAAGAGACAATGCATATCACATTCACTGACCACCTAGGGTCTAATACCTTCCTCCTACTCACACATATATTAAAATTGATGCCAGGCAGCTCACACAACCTTTATCTGTACATGTATTTGCTGTGTCCTGCTTGCATCAGACATAGTCAGCCCTGAGCTAATGCTGTGTCAACTAACACATTTGTAAGGTAAGGCCTGAACTTAGACTGTAGTGATGAACGCTACTGTGACATATCATTCTAAATGTCTTACCTTATTACAGTATGCAAATATATAGTGGTGCTTTTGTGGATAACTTAAGTTAACATATGAGTACACACACTTATATTACTACAATGTTACCACATGTAATTTGTATGCTTTAGGCATGAGCCACTTACACATTCCAACCACAGCTGAATACTGTTACATCATGGAAGAGAGACAGTGGGAAGTGACTCCACTCCATTGCAGTTTCTGACTTCAGGCTACTTTGTATCCTAACAGTAAATGTGTTTTTCCCCACACACAAAAAACAGGATTGTAATACAGAGAGATGTATAGTTATAATTATATTTATGACAGGAGTTGTATCTACTAACTGGTCTGTTTCCACATCCAAGTCATAGACATTCTTGTACAATATAAGGTGCATTGTTTGTACACTAGCAATGTACAGTTTTTGTAAAGGTGGTTGGGTGAGAAATGACCCCAGTTTTGAAAGCAGCTTCTGTGGCCAAAAGTACTAAGGCAGCCACCCTGCTTGATGAAGCTTTAATGGTGTTTAGGGTTCTAATCCTGATATAAATTGAAGTTTTGGAGGTGTTTTGCTATAGTTTGTGTTTTTTACTGACTGTGACTCTCTGTTCCATAATGCTTTAATCTTTATAATTTTGGTAGACATTTGTACAATGTGTCACATGCTGACAACAGTTGTAATAATGCTTAAATATATTGAGAGAAGCGCAAAACTGCATAAAAAGGAGATATGCAGATCACAGGATCACAGGAAGTTACAAGGCTATTAGCCCTGAGGCTCTTACAAGCCTATTCAAGAATTTACCCCATGTTCCAGCAAATCAGCACCTGATTCCACTGTCCAGCAGTGTCATAGGTGGAATCCCAGGGGTGTATTTTTGCTCCCCATCCAGTTATTCAGGTTGCACTTAAAAAGGGTTAATGAGGTACTCTACTTGATGTGGAGAGGGAGTTTATTCCACAAAAGGGGGAGTCTCTGGGACACAAATCTGCCCTGCCAACAAGTCCTGTTGATATCACAGACCAGATTGAGGTCTTGTGTGTGGTTTACTCGACTGGAGTCTGACTTGCGGATATGCAGCAGTCCCATCAGTGCAGGGTTTGAGACTGTTTTGTATGCCAGACAAACTCTGTAGGGTAGATGTTTAAGGCCCTTGATTCTCCTAGTGAGGAACCTCTATGGTCTCTCCAGCTGCTGCATGTGATTTTAGAGGTACATGATGAAAGGGGCATTGTACTCAAGAATGGGTGTTATAAGGGAAGAATACAGGGATGTTATGACCACCTTGTCCCTGGATGAGATACCCTTACTAATGAGGTGGGCCATATAGAATGCTTTCCATACAATGGAGGCAGATAAGAGTTATAGATTGCCTGTAGCAATTGTGAAATCATGGTCTGGAGTACTGAGAGGAGTGGGTTACAGTCAGACATATACATTACATAATACAAAGGCTGGATGTTAGCAATGCACCTTATGTTTGCACACTGCTTACCAATGTGTAAACAGGTCTTCTTCTTCTTCTTCTCTTTCGGCTGCTCCCATTAGGGCTTGCCACAGTAGATCATCTGTTTCTATTTCTTCCTGTCCTCTGCATATTGCTCTGTCACACCAACCACCTGCATGTACTCTCTCACCACATCCATAAACCATATCTTAGGCCTTCCTCTTTTCCTTTTACCTGGTAGCTCCATCCTTAGCATCCTTTTCCTAGTATACCCATCATCCCTCCTCAGCACATGTCCAAACCAATGCAATCTTGCCTCTCTGACTTTGTCTCCAAACCGTCCAACCTGAGCTGACCCTGTAATATACTGATTCCTAATCCTGTCCATCCTTGTCACACCCAGTGCAAATCTTAACATCTTTAACTCTGCCACTTCCAGCTCTGACTCTTGCCTTTTTGTCAGTGCCACTGTCTCCAACCCATACAACACAGCTGGTCTCACTACCCTCTTGTAGACCTTCCCTTTCACTCTTACTGGTACCCGTCTGACACAAATCACTCCTGACACTCTTCTCCACCCATTCCACCCTGCCTGTACTCTTTTCTTCACCTCTCTATCACACTCACCATTACTCTGAACTGTTGATCCAAAGTACTTAAATTCATCCACCTTCGCCAACTCTACTCCCTGCATCCTCACCATTCCTCTATCCTCCCTCTCATTCACACACACATATTCTGTCTTAGTCCTGCTCACCTTCATTCCTCTCTTCTCTAGAGCTTATCTCTGCCTCTCCGGGGTCTCCTCAACCTGGTCCCTACTCTCACTACAGATCTTAATGTCATCTGCAAACATCATAGTCCATGGGGCCTCCTGTCTGATCTCGTCTGTCAACCTGTCCATCACCATTGCAATAAGAAAGGGCTCAGAACTGATCCTTGATGTAATCTCACCTCCACCTTAAATGGATCTCACTCCCACTGCAGACTTCCTCACTGTCACACTATCCTCCTACATATCCTGTACCACTCTTACATACTTCTCTGCCATTCCTGACTTCCTCATACAATATCACAACTCCTCTCTAGGCACCCTATCATATGCTTTCTCCAAGTCCACAAAGACACAATGCAGCTCCTTCTGATCTTCCCTATATTTCTCCATCAACAGTCTCAGAGCAAACATCGCATCTGTAGTGCTCTGTCCCGGCATGAAACCATACTGCTGATCGCTAATCACCACCTCCCTTCTTAACCTAGCTTCCACTACTCTTTCCCATAACTTCAAGCTGTGACTGATCAGTTTTATCCCTCTGTAGTTACTACAGCTCTGCACATCACCCTTATTCTTAAAAATACATACCAAAACACTTTTTCTCCACTCCTCAGGCATACTCTGACTTTCCAAGATTTCATTAAACAAGCTGGTTAAGAACTCCACTGCCATTTCTCCTAAGCACCGCCATGCTTCCACTGGTATGTCATCTGGACCGACAGCCTTTCCATTCTTCATCCTCTTCATAGCTGTCCATACTTCCTCCTTGCTAATCTGTTTCACTTTCTAATTCACTATCCCCACATTATCCAATCTTGTCTCTCTCTCATTCTCTTCATTCATCAGCCCCTCAAAGTACTGTTTCCATCTGCTCAACACACTCACCTCGCTTGTGAGTACATTTCCCTCACTATCCTTTATCACCCTTACCTGCTGCACATCTTTGCCAGCTTGGTCCCTCTGTCTAGCCAATCAGTACATGTCCTTTTCTCCCTCTTTAGTGTCCAACCTTTCATACAACTCTCCATATGCATTATCCTTAGCCTTCACCACCTCTCTCTTTGCCATGCGCCTTATCTCCTTATACTCCTGTCTACTTGCTACATCTCTTTGACAATCCCGCTTCTTCTTTACCGGCCTCTTCCTCTGTATACACTCCTGTACTTCCTCATTCCATCACCAGGTCTCCTTCTCTTCCTTCCTCTGTCTAGATGTCACACCAAGCACCTTCCTATCTGTCTCTCTTACCATCTCTGCTGTAGTTTCCCAGCTATTTGGTAACTCTTCACTGCCCCCAGTGCCTGTTTTAACTCTTCACTGAACTCCACCTCACAATCACCCTTTTTCAGCTTCCACTATTTGATCCTTGGCACTGCTCTCACACTTGTCCTCCTCTTCTTGATCACCAACATCATCCTACAGACCACCATTCTATGCTGCCTAACTACACTTTCTCCTGTCACCACTTTACAGTCTCCAATCTCCTTCAGACTGGCCCTCTTGCATAGGATATAATACACCTGTGTGCATCTTTCTCCACTCTTGTACGTCACCCTATACTCCTCCCTCTTCTTAAAATATGTATTCACCACAGCCATGTCCACCCTTTTCACAAAATCCACTACCATCTGACCTTCTGCATTCCTCTCCTTAACACCATATCTGCCCATCATGCCCTCATCCCCTTTGTTCCCTTCACCAACATGCCCATTGAAATCCGCTCCAATCACCAGTCTCTCACCCTTGGGTACATTCACCACCACTTCATCCAACTCACTCCAAAATTTTTCTTTCTCATCCATCGCACACCCAACTTGCGGAGTGTATGCACTAACAACATTCATCATTACACCATCAATTTCCAGCTTCATAAACATCACTCTATCCAACACTCTTTTCACCTCTAAACACTCTTGGCATACTGTTCCTTCAGGATAACCCCTACCCCATTTCTCCTCCCATTCACACCATGATAGAACAATTTGAACCCACCTCCTATACATCTGGCCTTACTCCCTTTCCATCTGGTCTCTTGCACAAACAATATATCAACCTTCATTCTCTTCATCATATCAGCCAGCTCTCTCCCTATACCAGTCATACTGCCAACATTCAAAGTTCCTACCCTCACTACTACACTCCTAACCTTCCTCCTCTCTTTCTGCTTTCAGGCATGCCTTCATCCTCTTCTTCTCCTTCTCTGATCAACAGTAGCCCGATTTCTGCCAGCACCCTGTTGGCTAACAGTACTGGTGGCGGTCGTTGTTAACCCGGGCCTTGACCGATCCGGTATGGAAATCTGTATTGTTGTCCACATATGTTATTTGGCAGAGGTTTTACACCGGATGCCCTTCCTGATGTAACCATCCCCATTTATCCGGGCTTGGGACCAGCACAAAGAAATGCACTGGCTTGTGCATCCCCAGTGGCTGAGTTACCAATGTGCAAACAGGTAGAAGAGTGAAACACACAATGTGCAAACAGGTAGAAAAGGGAAACACGCATGTGTGTACACCTAGTAAAATACCCATATGCCAGTCATAGCAATCAAATGTCCAGATTTATGAAGAATGCCCATATTTTTACATAATATTTGTAGTCTGTTCCCATAAAATGTTGGTCTATACAAAATTATTGCTAAATCATTGAGAATTAAGTCAGAAAATAATGCCATTCATTTCATTTGTGGATGTCAAACTGGTCAGGGGATGATGCAGTTAATATGGTCCTGCACTATATCTTGCAACATCTTGACAACCCAGGGACATATGCAAGGATTCTGTTTGTGGACTTCAGCCCTGCACTTAATACAATAATTCCAGAACTTCTTCACTTGAAACTCTCCCAGCTTTCCATTCCAGCTTCCCCCTGTCAATGGATCACCAGTTTTCTAACCAATAGAAAACAGAAGGTGAAACTGGGAAAATTTACACTGAGCTATTGCAAGATCAATACATGTGCCCCCCAGGGATGTGTGCTCTCCCCACTGCTACTCTCTGTCTATACTAATGACTGCACCTTAAAGACCCCTCTGTCACACTTATTAAATGCACAGATGATACAACTATCATTGGACTCATCAGGAATGGTGATGAGTCTGGATACAGATGGGAGGTTGAGCAGCTGGCCCTTTGGTGTAGTCAGAATAATCTGGAACTTAAAACTGTGGAGATTACAGTGGACTTTAGGAGTGGTACTACAATATTATCCCCCCCTCTTTATATTTAGTACTGCTCTGTCAGTTGTGGAATCCTTCAAGTTTTTGGGATCTATAATCTCCCGGGACTTGAAGTGGTAGACCAATGTAGGGTCCATCATAAAAAAGGCACAACAGCGAATGTACTTTCTGTGAAGTCTGAGGAAGTTCAACCTCCCACAGGAACTGTTGATTCAGTCCTATACAGCAGTAATTGAGTCTGTTCTCAGCTCATCCATAACAGTGTAGTTTGGATCTCTGTCTAATCATGACAAAAACAGGTTACATTGAATGGTCAGGTTTGCCAAAAATATCATTGGTGCTAGTTTACCCTCCTTACAAGACCTGTACTATTTCAGAGTCATGAAAAGGGCAGGGAAAACCATCACCAACTCTTCACATCCAGGCCACCATCTTTTTGAACTATTACCATCAGCCAGGCATTATAGATTAATATGCACCAAAACAAGCAGATATAAGAACAGTTTTTGTCCACAGTTCATCAAGTTCATAAACAGTTAACTCAGCTTATTAGGTTGGGGATATTTCTTTCTCAAACCTCTGGGGATTCTCCAGTATTGTTTACATATTGTTAATACTTGTTTCTTTCAGAGTTTATTTCAGTATTTCTTGCAATGAGTTGCCCTTTGCACCTTGTATGTATATGTATATTTACTTTTTTGTCTTGTTCTTAATAGTTGCATGTATGTCATTTGTCTTCTACTTAACAGTTGTATGCATGTCATTTATGTAATTCATATTTGAAGAGTCACTGAAGCCAGAGTGAAATTCCTTGTATGCATGTATACTTGGCCAATAAATGTGATTCTGATTCTGATTTTAACACAAAACAAAGGTGTCATATATGTTATGTGCTCCCTCACTGACCACCATATGGTTGTGCTCACAGGCTTGCACTGCCAAGTATGCTCAATAAAGGACACATGCTGCTACACACCTATGGCTTCTAAACAGTATACTACAATTAATGTACTAGGCTCAGATAACAGTCAGGAATGATGTGCATATACAGTCCTCCCAAGTTGGTGATACCTACATCATTTGACAATGTCATCTACTATAAATTCTTGTTCATTCATGTTAAAATCAGACTTGTGTAGTGGTGCTTGCATTAAAATCTGTCTTTTTAGTCTGTGTACTTAGGTAGGTGTTTGCTTCTCACTGTAGTAGTAGTAGTAGTGCATGTGTGTGTGTGTGTGTGTGTGTGTGTGTGTGTGTGTGTGTGTGTGTGTGTGTGTGTGTGTGTGTGTCTGTCATTATAAAGAATAGTGGGAGTGGGAGTCCAACATGACCTTGGAAACTGGCATGGTTTTTGCTTTTTTTTTTTGTGCTTGCAAAAACATCCATGTCTAGCATTCCTCAAACCTCTTCTCCCCCACAGGGTCTGCTGATGGCATCTATATTTATATCATCTGCAGTCATGTTAAAGTCAGACTTGGGCCATGGTGTATGCATTAAAGGCAGAGAGGTAGAGGTTCTAATCTCATTGCAGCCAACTTGGTGTATGTGTCTGTCTCCATAAAGAAAACTGTGAGTGTGTATTCAACAGTGCCTTGGAAAATGACATGGTTTGGCATTGCTTTTGTCATTGCAAAAAACATCCATATCTAGCAGCCCCCTCTTGTCCTCCACATGGCCTGCTGATCTTATCTACTATAAGATCAACTGCAGTCTTCTTAAAGTTAAACTTGTGTTATGGCTTGAGCGGTAAGTGCTGTGTTCTCTAATCTGGCAACTTAGGTATGTAGGGGTTCTGATCTCACTGCAGCCAACTTGGTATGTGTGCATCTGCCTCAAAAAAGAAGACTGTGAGTGTGTATTCAACAATCCCTTTAAAATTGGAATGGTTTTGTATTGCTTTTGTGTTTGCCAAAAACATCCATCTCTCACAGTCCTCCTGCCTGCTGATGTCATCTACTATAAGATCAACTGCAGTCCTGTGAAAGTCATACTTGTGTCATGGTGCATGCATTAAGTACTTTGGACTCTAGTCTATAAACTTAAGTAGGGAGGGGTGCTAATCTCGTTGTAGTCAACTTTGTGTGTGTGAAGTGTTGATGGACATTATATAGAGCATTTTAACAGAGCCTATGGTTCACTGTTCTCATATCTTCAACAGACACTGCTGATGTCATCAGCTATATCAGATTATTGGATATGTATTGCTCACAACAGGCCATGGGCACACAATGGCCTGACAGACAAGTAGATGTCACCTCATACAATATAAGACAAACAACAGTGACATTCCTTTTATGCTATGCACAAACTTCATGACATCTCTTTGCAATGGTGATGGACAGGTTAACAGAGGAGATCACTCAGGGGTCCCCATGGACTATGATGTTTGCTGATGATTTTGTGATTAGAGAACATGTTTAGGAGATGCTGGAGAGGTGGAGTTATGCTATACAGAGGTGCATAATGAATGGCATAAGGGCTAAGACAGAATATCTATCTGAGAATGAAAGGGAAAATAGAGGAATGGTGTGACTGCCGGAAGTACAGTTGGTGAAGGTGTATGATTTTAAATACTTGGCAGCTAAAGTTCACAGTAGCATGGAGTGCTGAATGGAGGTAAAGAAGACAGTGCATGCTTGGTGGAGTAGGTGGAGTAGAATGTCAGGAGTAATTTGTCACTAATGGGTACCAATAACACTGAAAAGGGAGGTCTGTAAGACTGTACTGAGAACAGCTATGTTATATGGCTTGGTGACAGTGACACTGACAAAAATACAGGAGTCATAACAGGAGCTGGCAGAGTTCCAGATGTTAAGATTTGCATTGGGAGTGCTGAAGATGGGCAGGATTAGTAATCAATATATTACAGTGTCAGCTCAAGGTTGTATGGCTTGGACACAAGTCCAGAGAGGTGAGACTGTGTTGCTTTGGACGTGCTTAGGAGGTATGCTGTGTATATTTGGAGATGGATGCTGAGGAGAGAGTTCAGGAGAGAAGAGTGGCCCTTCACAAACCCAAACTGGGTGGCAGGTATAAGGAAAACAGGAATGGCTAATATAAGGTTCATAGATGTGGTGACCGAGGATATGCAGGTAGTTGGTGTGACAGAACAAGATGCAGAGGAAAGGAGGAACTGGAAGCAGATGTGTTGTAGCAACCCATCATGGTAGTAGCCAAAAGAATAAGAACATTAGGATGACATATGTTTTTATAGAATTCACACCTGCACATTTGTGGCATATTTGTACAGTAAGAGTATCTTTTTGAAGGTTACTAATTTCTGGACCCAGTGTAAGCTTTAACAGTGTTTCCTTGGATCACCTGCTCTGTTGTGTTTTATGTACAGACATCTTAACACTTTGTCCTCATACATACAGAAATGACAATATACTTATTTTCCAATACAGTCGGCTGCTTCTATGTAGGAGAGCAGATCCTCAACAGCTTTAACTAGCTGTCATACATTCTGTTACATAACAAGCAGCAATTAAACTACTTACTGATCAGTGACAGCAGTACAGATCCACCTTAAAGACCTCTAAATGTCCTTTGTCCTTTTGACCATAGGTTACTCCCCTGAAAATATCCCTTAGATCACATATACCCCTTCTTTTAGCATTCTCTATGCAGGTACTAGGTTCAAACCTCCCATCCTCACTGATCAATAAATTAATACAACTAGGTATTGATGTACTCTTGATAAGATGGATAGCTGCATGGTTTACAAATAGGACACGGCAAGTATCATACAGCAACTGGACAGGTGAAATCCTTAGTTACAGTCTGGGTGTCCCACAGGGCTCTGTCCTAGGCTCTTATTTGTTTAGATTGTATCTTTCAGACCTAACTTTTCATCTGAGGTGTTCTACAGTCTATATGCAGACAACCTTAAATTGGGTAAACTGATTACATGTGTTATAGATAAGGCATGTCTGCAAAATAAGTTGACTAAATTGACCATAAAGGCACATGAGAATAATATACTGATAAATGCATCAAAAACAAAGTATATGAGATTTGGGAGACATAAATTGAAATGTGAATATTTAATACAGCACACAGTGGTTGAAACTGTAGACTCATTTAAGGACCTGGGTATATGGATAGATTCAACTATGAGTTTTTCTAATCATATTAACAAATTGGTTAATGATAGTTATGGAATTATTATAGATTCTTAGGTTCATAGGTTTGTACTAGGCTATTGGCCCTAGGGCCTATACAAGCCTAGCCATAACAATTCCCTGGATATTTCTTCCCCAAATATTTACTTCACTGGACCCCTGTCTAGCAGGGTGACTGATGTGATCCTGGGGTGAATTTCCTATGTCCCATAAAATTATCAAGGTTCCTTTTGAAGAGGGCCAAGGAGGTGCTCTGCTTGACATGTATGGGCAGTCTATTCCAGGGTATGGGGAGTCTCTGGGTCAGGTACATATCCCTCCAGCATGTTTTGTTCATTGTGATGACAAGGTTTAGATCCCTGGAGTGTGTGGCTCTGAGGGATTGGGATATTTATTTATTTATTTTATTTTACATTTGTTGACCGGGCTAGTCTAGCTGGACATATATCCGTTTACAGTAGAGGCCCAAGGAGAAAAGCTCCAGTATAGATAAAATTACAGTGATTTATAACAATTTTCTTAATAGATTTATACAAGGTACAAGAGAGGATATCTATAACATTTAAAAAAAATATTAAGTCAAGTTATACAACAAAAAATAAGAACTACATACTAAAGTTAATAAGAAATATAGGCATCCCTTAGGATTCAACTCTCAACTCCAGAAAGCTTCAGGTAGGGCCAGTAAGGGGACAGGAAGGAAAAATAATAAGGCGTATTGAGACATACTTTCAATCGGGATTATCTTTAAGTGGAGCATGTCCAACAGCTCAGGGTTTGACATGGCCTTGTATGTTAAGCAGAGATCACCTCTGAGTAGACAATATGCCACAGAGTATAGCTGGAGATTTCTTAGACAGTCAGTATAGGGCATCTGCTTTAGGCCAGTGATTCTTTTAGTGAGGTATTTCTGTGGCCTTTCCAGCTGTTGCAGATGTCTTGTGAAGTACATACCAAATGGGGCATTGCGCTCTATAATGGGTCTAATGAGGGATGCTACAGTGGGACAATGACCTCCTTTTTTCTGGCTGGAAAGCCCTTAGTGATGAGATGTGCCACACAGAAGGATTTCCTGACTGTTGTGGTGATGTGATTATCGAAGGTGAGACCACTGTCCACTTGTGTCCCTAAGTCTCTCATCACACTTTCAGTGTTTAGTGTACTGCCACCTATGTGATAATTCACGGGTACATGTTTTTTCCCAAAGGGGATTAAGCTTGAGCCCATGGCTCTGGCACCAAGCATCTGTTTCTGTAAGGCTCTTTTGTAGAATATCCACATCATTTGGGGATTCAGTAATGGCCCCCAGTTTTCAGTCATCTGCAAACTTTGTTAGCCAGAGTCCCTTAGTGTTGGCCTGTACTTCAGAGAAGTAGATGCCAAACAAGAGCTGTCCCAGGACTGAACCCTGAGGTACTCCACTTGTCACTTGTCTGGAGGTGGATTTGGAGTCAGCTACTTTTACAGACTGAGTTCTGTCAATAAGCCAGTTGGAAACCCATTGAGTGATGTAGGAATTTATGCCCAGCTTAGTAAGTTTATCTATGATTTCATAGTGGGGAATGGTGTTGAAGGCCTTGGTGAGGTTCCAGATAGGCTGTGTGGACCGCCTTACCCTCGTCCACAGCTCTGGAGACTGATTCGAAGAAGTCAATCAGGTTCAGGAGAGAAGATTGGCCCTTCACGAACCCAAACTGGGTGGGGTCCAGTGTTTGAAGGTTGCCAATGTCTTTGTTTATAAGTTCCATGATAATGCCTTCCATGCCCTTGGAGATTAGGCTTGTCAGACTGATGGGATGGTAGTTCCTGGGATCCAAGGTGGATCCCCCCTTGTTGAGTGGGATAACTTCAGCTGTGCGCCACTCAGTGGGCATGAAGCCTGAGGTGAGGCTATGATTAAACATGACACTTAGGTGAGGTGCCTTTTCATTTTGTAGTTCATGTAGTACAGAGCCCGGAATGTCATCTGGTCCCATGGATGCTGTATTCTTAGTTTTGAAGAGTGCAGTTTCTACCTGTGTGGCCATGATTACTGTAATTTGGCAATGTTTTGGTATTGTGATGGGCCCTTTATGGGGTGAGAGGGGGGTGAAGTTGGCAGTAAATTGATCTGCCAGGATATTGGCAATATCCTTGGGATCAGTATATTTAATGCCATTCTGTTGTAGCTCAGAGCATATCTGAGCATTACCATTTAGATTCTTGACATAACTATAGAATGCCTTGTGGTTGTCTTTGGAATCATTAGCAATTTTATTTTCGTAACTAGCTTTGGAGGATTTTATGAGGGATCTCAGCTTCTTACTGAGGCTGGTAAGGGAGTTTTTTGCATCCTGGGATTTTCCTCTTTTATGCAATAGTTTCTTTCTTCTGTTGTATAGTTTGTTTATGGCAGGGGACCACCAGATTGGCTGTATAAGAAGATTTATAAAGTCTAGGAAATCAAAACTGATACAGTCATTGTCTGTTTGTTACATTAGACCCAAACGAGTACGGAATATGAATATGGAAATCCTATAAGAAAACAAGCATGAGTAAACTGGAAAGAGTACAGTGGAAATATATCAAGGGCATTCATGGATGTGAAAATATAACTTACTATGAAAGACTAAAATATCTGAACATGTACAGTGCTTCTTACAGATATCTAAGATGAGATCTTGTTCAAGTATATAGGGCATTTAGAGACAACTACCTTTGGGAATGTTTGAGGTTATCAAAAAGTACTAGAGAATCATCAGACAACCTATGTAGAAAATTCTATAGGAATGAGAAATGTACTAATTGGTTCTCTGACAGAGTAGCTGATGCATGGAACAGACTACCAAATTACATTAAAGCAAGCACTAGTTTAGATATTTTTAAGAACAGCCTGGACACTTATTACGGGAATAAATGTTTTGGTATATTATCAAGCTAGAAGAGCGTTAATGCCCGTGCTTGAAATATTTGTATGCATGTATCAGTTTCCCTCTGTTTCCCCTGCAAGGCTAGTTGACATTATTTTTTTATCCAGTGCATATAATGCCTCATGTGGATAATTATAGGAGGACAAACTCACTTGCACAAATATAAGTGGATTTTGCAAAGTGAAATTACATGGAAAAATAGTGCACTACCCCACAAAGTTCTGTGGTATGTCAAACTTGTTCACCAACAATATGAGTGAATAATGTAATTGCACATGTGTAGTACCTGCACTGTTAATTCAACCATTAAACCATATGTGTAGAGTTTGGAATACCTAATGAACTCCCTAAAGGAGGACTCAGGCTCAAAAACATCATCCAAGGTAACTACATCTTCCTAAGGGATGGGATACTCAATGTTCAAGCTTAGGTTTCACAAAGGATATTGACAGCTGGGTAAGTTACACCCTGATGCCTTGTCTAGAAATCTACACAAGTGTATACACACAGCCGTGCCTGATATGCTCAAAGACAGATCCACCGGGAAATACAATCCATACTGGTGTATGTCTGTCATTACTACATTCTACAGTATGTGACAGAAGCTGCTGTTTACAAGTATAATGTATACAAAACAGTCCAGGAAGGCCATTCACCTGAGTGCACCCTAAGACACCTTGAAGAAGCCTCATATAGCAACTATGCTAATAATTTATGACACATATCCAGGGATAACCATACGCCTGTCATCATTTACATCTGCAAACTAATATATATCACTCAGAGATATTTTGAAGTAATTCTGGATGGTATTGCACAAACTGACCCACTGTAAATTCCAAACCTGCTAGCAGACACAGGTGGCTGTAAAGTGTTCCTCCTCACAACACCAGGCTTACTACATTTTTGCATCATCACCTCCAAACCATGGTATCTACAAAAATGCAAGTTATCACTGCTGACTCCAGTACTTGGAGCACAGACTCCTTGAGACCAGATGACATTCTGGGCTGTGTTCTTCATGTGCTGCAACAGTGAGTACTGCACTAGGCACCATATTCATCCATGGTCTGAGTACTGCTGTTGTCCACAATGAATGGAATACAGCAACCATTTCCCACCCACATAATGTAGGATAGACAACACACAACTGGAATTATAGTCCCATAATTGTATTTAACCTTCTCTTTAAAGAAATGGAAACAATATGCATGCATCACACACAAAAAGGACATAGGTGACCTTGAAACAGTAGATCTGTTCCAGTTATCTCTTCTCATTATTAGCTTGTGCCTGCGAAAACTGTGAGAAGTCCAGACTGTGAGCAAAGATGTATGTAAATCTGTGCACTCATCCTATCTTGCCTTGGCCAGACACTTCACTGCAATTCACCATTTGTTTTCAATGAGACACTAACCAAGGTGAATATCACACCTTCTGTTAACAGGTGGGTTGCAAATTGGATCACAGATGGGAGACCTCACCTGAAGCAGCACATCTGTCACCTGTGTGTTAACAGATGTGTCAGTGCTACCCCCCTCTTGTTTGCCATACACTTATCAAAAGGCCAAAAAAAAAGCAGAAGATGTGTGGCAAAACATCTTTTTGCCACTAATGACTGCTGACAAAGCCATAGGTGCTATAACAACTGCACAAACATGCATCACCATATCCTGTGTTAAAATATGTTCCTGCTTATTTAAAAATTACCCAAAGTACAGTATTCCCCGATTATGCATTAATATACCTTGGAACACATGTCGACTGCAAAATGTGTGCACTGTGGAGAGGAAGGAATTCTCAATCTTACATCCAATTAGCACAGGCATTACATTGACAACAATTCATTTTATCAATCCCCTGTACTAATCCATCATCATCCTATTAATGTCTATAATTCTCCCTTTTATAAATATTCTCCCAGACAACTGCAAGAAGTTGACAGACATCAGACATCTCTGAGTAATAAAATATCAAATAGTCTCCAACATGTCTCTTTAGTGGGTAGAATGGAGTAGATGTCAGTGTATGCAGTATCACATATATAACTTTGAGGCAGGTTATGTATGCATTACATGACCATCTTTGGGCCAAATGAGATGAATATGCTGCACATCCTTAAGTCATATGGGGCCACAGCCACCTGTTCCACAGATCTCATGTACAGTATGACATACATAGGACATGCTGGGTACACACATACATGTCTCAGAGGTTGTCAGTCATTTGAATTAGGATTCCAATCTATGTCAAGCAAAGCACATCCATTAACCTGTTTGAGCACTTGCTGACTACCTTGATATGAGCATGTTATCTGCCATGGATCACTACTGATTCTATACTGGACAGGGGTGATCCTTTCTGTAAGAATCAGGTGCATGCATTATACATGCCATTGCATATCATATTTTGATGTATTGGCTACAGTTCTAAACAGCATCAGGACAATTGTCACAGCCTATGAACCTCCGAACCTATGGTGATGTGCATGAAAAAAAGCAAAGCATTATACTGTATTACTGCTTTGAGCTTTGCCTGCAGTGCTTACATACAATCCAGAGCTCAGAATCTGATGGGTTGACTTCGGATGTACACATAAGTTAGCATTAAACAATCCTTAAAGAGAAAGTTAGATATATTAATGAGACACATGTTATTGTGACTGACTTTGCAAGCCTTACAAAAGCATCATCTAGAAAGTAAAGGAATTATTATGATAGCAATTGTCTAACTGGCTAACTACAATATAACTGGCAGTTACAGTTATCAGGACAACAGAACAAATAGACATAGAAAATACATTATTAAATGTAGGTAGTCACCCTGTGCATTAGACACATACCTTTAGTATCCCTGATGTCAAAGGATAGACAACTGGGATGTGGCACAGTCATCACTTGCACTGGGTAGTTTGTGGGGGTGCAGAATTATTATGCTAGCAATTGTTTAACTAAGGAAAATAGCATAAATGGACCTATGAAATACATTTGATATGTAGGTATTCACTCTGTGCATCAGACACATATCTTTAGTATCCCTGAAGCCAAAAGATAGACAACAGGGATGTGTCATAGTCATCACTTGCACAGGGTGGTTTGTGGGGGTGCAGGAGGCCTAGGCTGACATAACAAAAGGTTAGTGAGTGTGTGTGTGCAAGTCAGTAAGGGCAGCAGCTAAGAGGGAACATGTAAATGTAGCGTGTGTCTCGATAGGTGCCTTCAGTGTGACATTGGTGTGTGTGTGTGTGTGTGTGTGTGTGTGTGTGTGTGTGTGTGTGTGTGTGTGTGTGTGTGTGTGTGTGTGCATGCATGAACACAGCAGAGCTCAGTTCTAGCCCTATGTGTCTGTATATCAGACAGCTGTGAGCAATGCATGGTAGAGCTGACATTTCATTGTCTTTGTCCCCGACCACAAGAACTGGCTCTTGTTTTGTTTTCCTTTCTGTACCACAGTTGGTGGTTTTGGGTCAGTGTTGTTTTACATACCTTTAGTATCCCTGAAGTCAAAGGATAGACAACTGGGATGTGGCATAGTCATCACTTGCACAGGGTAGTTTGTGGGGGTGCAGAATTATTATGCTAGCAATTGTTTAACTAAGGAAAATAGCATAAATGGACCTATGAAATACATTTGACATGTAGGTAGTCACTCTGTGCATCAGACACATATCTTTAGTATCCCTGAAGCCAAAAGATAGACAACAGGGATGTGTAATAGTCATCAATTGCACAGGGTGGTTTGTGGGGGTGCAGGAGGCCTAGGCTGACATAACAAAAGGTTAGTGAGTGTGTGTGTGCAAGTCAGTAAGGGCAGCAGCTAAGAGAGAACATGTAAATGTAGCGTGTGTGTCGATAGGTGCCTTCAGTGTGACATTGGTGTGTGTGTGTGTGTGTGTGTGTGTGTGTGTGTGTGTGTGTGTGTGTGTGTGTGTGTGTGTGTGTGTGTGTGTCTGTGTGTCTGTGTGTCTGTGTGTCTGTGTGTGTGTGTGTGTGTGTGTGTGTGTGTGTGTGTGTGTGTGTGTGTGTGTGTGTGTGTGTGTGTGTGTGTGTGTGTGCATGCATGAACACAGCAGAGCTCAGTTCTAGCCCTATGTGTCTGTATATCAGACAGCTGTGAGCAATGCATGGTAGAGCTGACATTTCATTGTCTTTGTCCCCGACCATAAGAACTGGCTCTGCCAGGAGTGGCACTGGCACCTCCAGGCCTGAGGTCAGATGGTGTGCTACTACCTGAGGGTCACAGATGTCCGCTGGACATCCTCCCTTCACAGGAACAGCTAGGATCATGACCCCATGACCTGCTACATCTGGGTGGAGACAGCACACTCTGTGATGGAGCAGCAATTGTACTGCTACTACTGGAGGTTGATCAGGTAGGGCCCTTTGTCTCTTAGCAGATGTAGTTGCTGATCTACACCCACAAGGTTGATGTTCCCCTCCCAGCAGATGTTTCAGCACAGACAATGTGTGTTCCATGACATATGCTCTGTGCTCCCTCACGGATACATCCCATTCTTACATGTCATTGAATTGATCCAGTGCATCAACAACACAGTGGAGACAGTCACGGATGTCAGACTGTGCCACATCTAGAACCCTGAACATTCTTCTGGAGTGATGTTCTGAATGTGCCTGTGCCTCCTTTGCAGCCTTAAACATATGCCGAGTGACACATGAAGCGACACCTGCACCAGGGGCTGGAGGGACAGCAGGCCTCTCACAAGCAACCCCATCAATCCGCCTGTGTGGCACCTCGCCAACAATTTGGCTATGGACAGTGTCAATAGGCACTGAAGACGTGGTAGCCACACTTTCCGGGTCTATGTTCTCACCATCCAAATGTCCAATATCTGTGACCACAGTGGACTGAGTAGGCCTTGGCATACTGGCTCAGTCTGGGGATTCTGAGTGTATGTGCTGGATGTCAACTCTGTGTCAGATTCAGCCTCTGCAACCCCCGACTGTACCTCACTTTGGCCACCATCACCATCAGACTCTGATGAGACACTGACATCAGGTGGTGCAGGGGACACAGAACTACTTCCATGTTCACCTGTGATAAAAAGAAAAACAGGATGGCATTAATACCTGTACTACTATGCCAACTGGCTCACAAACAGGACAAACACTATCAAAGTGGATGACTCCACATCAACCAGCAGACCTGTTACCAGTGGGGTGCCACAGGGGTCAGTGCTGGGCCCCCTACTGTTTGGTATATAATTCTGAGATGTTCAGGACAAACTAAGGGGTTGAGGCTGACCAAGTTTGCAGACAGCTGCAAACTAGGTGCAATCACTGAATCCCCAAATTATGTCAGTATACTCCAGTAGGGTCTCACGCTGACCAGCGACTGGTGTATTAGCCATGGTCCCAAACTGAATCCGAACAAATGCATCATCATTCCCTTTTGCACAAACAATTCCCCTTCACACTATGAAATCAACAGCAATACCCTAAGTGCCCAAAAAGTGGTAAGGGACCTAGGATCACTGGTTGACTGTGACCTTAACTTCAACCACCATGTGTCTACCATAGTAAGGAAAGCTTTTCACATAGCACATTTGATTAGTAAAGGCATCACCTCGAGAGTAAAAGAAGTTATAAACCCCCTTATACTCGGCACTTATCCAGCCAATAATTGAGTATAACTCCCCATTTGGCATGTACCCTACTAAGCATCTGCAGCAATTAGAGAGACCTTAGAGGTTTCTAACAAAGAAGATAAAGGGGTCCAGCATGTGCCTTACACAGACTGAATACAGTCCTTGTCACTATACTCCGTATTGTATACACTTCTTAAGAGAGACTTATGCCTGGCCTACAGAGCAATCCAAGACCCACACCTAATGAACTTGCTGCATATCTGTAAATCAAATGGGTCTAGAGCTACACATTCCAGGGAATTAAATATGGCCAGTGACTTAAATAGGGCGTGCTGGAGAGGCAGATTTATCTTCCAGCGACTCCTATTTCTTTGGAACAGGCTACCAATTCATGTGAAACAGAGCACCTCTATGACACTGTTAAAGAGGAACCTAGACGAGTGGATGGGGAACTGTAAATTCTTACTGGGAATAGCATCCACAACCTTCCTGGTCATGGGCAATCATCACTAAATGCAATCTTGGGTACTAACAAGCACTTAATGCTATTACACTGAATTGAAATGGTTAGGCTTAAAATGACCTCTGGGTCAATAGCCTAGTAATCTCCTATGAAATCCCTTTATTACTTGGACTACATTTACAGTGCTTACACATGATAGCAGACCATTGCAGCCACCGGTCTGGAGGTCTGTACTACATATGCCGTATTGATGATTACATGACAGTACTATATTTCTATTGATGAAAAGTTAACACAGTATTGTAATCAGATGATTTTTATATTTGGGTAGTGTGCTATTTAAAGCCACAAGCAGTGTCCACTGTAATACTTTACTTTTCCATTGGAATACAACATAATGCAAACTCTCTTTCATTTTACACTTTATAGACTCACTGTCACTGTTATCTGGGAAAGTGGAACTGCTGGTTTGTGTGTCAGACCACACCACTCCACCTTTTAGAGCAGAATATCTTGGCATATTAAATAGCATGTTTATAAGAACCATACCTCTCAACCTGTTAAAGCAAGAAATCTGGACAAAGCCATAAATAAAAGTGGGAGAAATGCCCAAAAATAGGGACAATTTTTAAATATTGCTCTTACAGACTTAGAAAGTTGATAGAATAATAGGTTTTGCATTAGCATGAATTTTCCGAAGGATATGATGTCTCAAACTCAAATGTCTGTCATTATTTTCTAACTTCAGTCTTTAATGCTTTGCTACTAATTTGCCATTATTAATTTGCTACTAATTATAGGCTGTGAGTCTATACATTTTGATTGGATGAGAAATAGGAAATTCACCCCAGGGATCACCTCTGTGGCTTTGCTCGACAGTGGCAAAGGAAAATAATTTTCTTGGGTGGCAAAAGCCAGGGTACCTTTTTGGTTGGGCTTGTATAGGCCCCAGGGCCGAAAGCCTAGTACCTACCTATGAACCTATGAACCTATGAACCTATGAGCCAGAAATCCACAATTTTGTAAAAAATGGACCAAAAATATGAGTTAAAAATCTGGATATTCTGTGAGAATCTGTACAGCTGAGAAGTATGACAAGGACCCATAATTAAGAACATATTTCAAATTGTGCTGTTACACACATGGATAGTTGCATAGGATTTGATTTACCATGACAGTTTGTCACTCATTTAATTATTTACGTCATAAAAAATAAAAAAAAAATAAAAAGTACATTTTTGATGACAGAACTTCATGTATGTATTTTATGTATTAACAGCTTTGTAATTGTTCTCTTCTATACTCAACTTTGTTATTGCTTGCACGCAACTTTGTTATTATTAACAGCTTTGTAAATCCTTCAGCTATGTTAGTACTATACTTCTGCATGCAATCAATGTACTATTATGCAAATTTTCTGGAGCTTTTCTCCTCGGGTCTCCACTGAAAATTGGCCAAAAACCCAGTTGGACTAACCTGGTTAACAAATGACAATAAATAAATAATAAGGGAAATCAGTATAAATATGAAGTACTTGCCGGACAACCATGAATCCTACAATGACCAGAGCAAAGCAGTGATTCATACATCTGGGATTTCAGCAGATAGCAGTAGTATTGAAAGCTACTGCACAGATATGTATTTACAAACTCATAACAAACTCTGATATAGCAACTAATCCAGCTATAACTGTTAAGGTTGCAGTAAGAGTGCTTTGTATAATTATTCTTACTTACCACATGCTCATCTCATCCTCTCAAGTCACCCAGCTTGGGACCTCACATTCAAGGCCCTCTTGCAGCTGTGTTAAAAGGGAAAAGAAAAAGCATTATGAATACCAGTGTTTACCATAGCCATCTTAAGTATGTTCAGATAATACATGCAAATCATACTTACACATTACTGGGGTATCCCCTGCCTGGCAATCCCTGATCCACTGATCAAGGCTATTCCCCCCTTCTTCTACAGAGGTCATCATAGGGGGATACCAGTCGCACTGGTAAGTGCCTTTGCCAAACTATCCCAGGCTTCTGTTTTGTATTGGGTGCCAGTAAAGTCTTCCTGCAGCAGACATGGGCCATGATCCCTAACTGGGAGCCCAATAAAAACCTTGGACTCCTGGACACCCCAGCGCTGTGCACCAGCCATTGCTACACTAGGGTGCAATTCCTGGTAATTCCCCTTTAAGTACCACATTTTCCCGCCAAATGTGCTTACTGTCAGTGTGCACTGTCTGGAATGTGATACATTTGAAAATGGTGGGCTCTGCTTACTGTCACACATACCAGCATTTATATGATGCTAAGCAGCATGCACCTTTTTCAAATATATTTGCAAAAACAATCAAGCTATACCATTCCATAGTTATGTCCTTACCATAACAACTTATTTGGATCACCTGCAATGTCACACCATGATAAGAAAAGTTTGCATTCCCTGGATTAGAACCTAGTACCATCTACATTCTAGGCCTTGATATTCAGTGATGCTGTACATCCTCACATGAAAGTAAATAGTTTCTGTAAAATGGTTCAGCTCTTTAAGTTAGGCGAGCTTTTTCTATTGAGACATAATTAGAAATAGTACTTAACAGACAGTCACAAAAGCAAACAACAAAAAGGCACATGGCACTCAAAATGTTTCATAAGGTGAAGCAACAAAAGTCAGCTTGAACATCATGATTAAACATTTGCCTGCATTTGAAGACAAGAACATAATGACTAAAATGTCCTATGTGATGAGTCTAGTATCTGGCACAGAGAATTAATGCTATGAGCTGTTATCAATCTGCTTATTGCAGTAAAGGATTTGAGGCTGTCAGTCACTATGGGACTGGCCAAGCCATCTAATCTGGCAATGTCTCTAGGCTAAACTTGAAAAAGGTCCATGTGGATCAGTGCTCTACCCCAGTTAAATACAAAAATAAAAGATTAAAGTCTGACATGCTGAAAAAAATTATACAAGAATTTTAATGTTCACTTTATGTAAATGAAAAGTACATTTACTATGACAGGAATGCTGGTCCATAATGATCTGTGTATATGTAATTTATTTTACGACTCCCACTAGTGATACAGTTCTACTCACAAGAACAAAAACAAGAGCTGAGGAATGAATGTCAAGTCTCAGGTGTTTGTTATAGATGTGCAGATATTTCTTTAATGCCTTGCCTGCAGCAGCTTCTACAGAATTCAGGCATACATAAATCATGCAGTGCCCTCTTTTCATTGCTGCCAGGCAGAATATCGTACTATACCGATTTTAATACTTCACATGAATCAGGGCAGCTAGCTGAAAAGTGTAACTAGAGCTTCTGCCTACACTGTGCTTCAGGAAACAGATTATACCAAGAAAGAAATCTTATGATCTGCTATTGAGTCAAACCAAAGCTCTACTGAGCAATCACATTTCATACTAGATCAGTCAGTAGTCAACATGACAGATGCTTGATATTACTTTCTTTGTCATATTTTCTATTTCAAAAATAAGCCCATTATTTTGGAAGCAACACTTTCTTTGTGTCACCTTAAGCACTTCCCACAAGTCAATGAAATAAAAACAGGTGTCAGCAAAGACCCGATTTTCACCATGGTATTGTAGCTGTAGATATGATTGTGTCCTGTCTATAATCCACTCATTCGTATTCATGAATATAGTTTGCTTTTGTAGCTCGCTTTGCGTCAAGTCTTATTTAATTCAGGTTAATCCACTTGCTGTAGTGCTGAGAAATAATAGTGGCGTGTGACCAAAATAAAATGCAGCTTGTATTAAAAGGACTACTGCCAACTCTTTTGTACGTTAAGCTATATCAGGTTTAAAAACATATTCAGGGCTGTTTGTTTTCTGTAGAATATGCCATTATAGTGTGAGGAGTGAGTCAGAATCCTGTTTATGCATATTGCAAAAAAGCATAAGTGAGAGTATTTCTACATTACCCCATCTAAAAGTACTGGTGTGACTATGTATGCTCATTGTAACAGTGCTGCTATGACAGAACATGGTGAAAAGGAGTGCATTATTTTACTGTAAGCTAGGGACTATGTTTTTTTTTTTTTTTTATCTCTAATGCTATGCAAGCCCGATTCTTATCAGTCGGCAATGCCTGGACACTGGTTATGTATACATGACAGGGAAATAGCCAGGATATTGAATTAATAAAGATAGAATTGTTTCTTATTTATTTATTTATTTTTTTTGAAAAATGAATGTATTGACTTTATTGAATATCAACCAAATGACATAATTTAAAAGTATTATAGATTACCCCATAAGACAGTCCTAGGGTATTAAAAACTTGTCTGATACATTTGAACCTATACATAGACTTTACTGCCCTAATAGACAAGACACTGGCCTCCTAAGCCAGGGATTTTGGGTTCACTTCCCATCAGGATGACATAATCTTTGGGGGATTGGCATAGTGTTTAATGTATACAGAGTTTGATTCTTATCCTTCAGGGAAATTGGCTAGGGTTAAAATGGCACATAAGGACAGATAGCCTAGTACTTACATATAAGTGAAATATAATACAGTACTTGTAAAATAAATGATACTTACCTTGACCAACAATCATGAAGAGAGTATAAATATATATATATATATATATATATATATATATATATATATAGATATAGATATATATATAGATATAGATATATTTATATATATGCAAAGCAATGTCTTTCAGCTTTTCCCGGTTAGGGGTTGCCATAGTGGATCACTGTTCCACAAATTGACTGGCAGTGGTGTTTTTACTGTGTCGAGTTGACAGACCAGCACCCAACCTTCACAGAAGGCACACACATATACACACGCACGGATCTACCTGCATGTCTTTAAGACTCATTCAACTGCAGGGAGGACATGCAAACTCCACATAGAAGACGCTCCAGCCGAGAATCGGACCGGAGAACCTCTTGTTGTGAGGTGACAACACCAACTGCTGCATCACCGTGGTCTCACTGCACCAATGTGTCCATATGGTTCCCCTTCACAAGATCGAATTACTGAAAGCTTGAAATTCAGAAGCTCGAGCCCAGAATCTCGAGTTTTCAGTAACTCGAAATTGTTAAGGGAAGCTTTTAAAATAAAAAAAAAGAAATATACTTAAGTTTATGCAGGGAGCTAGGTCCCCCTGCATCGTTCCTGGTTTAATTTGCAAGTTGTGTAACCGGACTTTAGCGGAGAAGAGGAAATTCTCCTGTTGTGCGCTTATGCATATAGCATTTCCTTGCTGAAGTGTGATCTCGGAGTTGGTATATTTAAGTAGGGAGGGGTGTGGGGGTGCAGTGGGGCTTGCCCCCCCCCTGCAAAAACCTTGGAAAACTGATTTTTTATTTGTTTTTGTTCCCCTGTACAATTTTGAGCTTATGAATATTTGAGATTCTGGCCTCGGACGCTTGTGAAGGGGAACCGTATATATATATATATATATATATATATATATATATATATATATATATATATATATATATATATATATATATATAGATTCATCATATATAGACTTATGCTGTGGAATATATATACATATATATATATATATACATATATATATATATATGTTTCAAACATTTTACATATTTCTTAGTATGTGCTCTGGGTTATTCATATTTAAATTACAAGGGCTAAAAAATGTATGGCTAGGCTTCTGAAGATCCTTCAGGTCAATACCCTTGTAAGAAACTATGAAACTAAACTATGACACAACTATGAAGCAAAATGTGATTACCTGTAACATTTATTCATATTTATGAATGACTAGAAGTGTGCATAAACTGTGTTTAACTATGTTAACTACATTTTGTCTGGACTTGAAATCTGTTTCAGTACATCCATCCGTCTGTCTGTCTCTTTCTATATTTATATATACACATATACGATATATATATATATATATTTATATATATATATATATATATATATATATTTATATACACACACACACACACACACACACACACACACACACACACACACACACACACACACACACACACACACACACACATATCAAAATGTGGACACGTAGTTCGACTAAATGGTTTGGTCGAACATGTATCCTAGCAATGCCTGTAATGTTGAATTGAAAATACATGAATTCATATTAGCAAAAGTGAGTACACATTTGTTAATATGAAGTTGATATTTCGAAATGAGATCATTGTACAGTGCGGATCAGGAAATTACCCTTTCCTCACTGTAGTGCGATCTTAGAGTTGGTATATATAATTTGCAGGAGGTGTGGAGGTACAACCTTAAGGTACCAGATGCCAACCAGTCTGGTGGTTATAAGATGAAGAAAACTCTGACTATGGCCAAAGTGTCCCGAGTTTGATTAGAACCTCTGGCAACTGACTGCACTGGCAGGGAAGATGGGGAGGCCTTTCAAAGTGAGGAAGAGTTTGGCTGATATGGTGGATCATTCCTTGAATCCTTGTGGAGTCCAGTGCTTAGACCCGTCATCAGGTTTGGTATGCAAAATTGCTAATAAGTCATACTTGCCATAGGGCACAGTCAAATACTTCCTCAGAAAGACATGCTTTGTTGTCTCTTCAGTCTCCCAAGGTGGCGGCATCGCAGAGATGGGCAAGGCCTTAGGGAAAAAGCTGAGGCATGCATGATAGCAGATATGATTCTGCCAGCTCCCTTCTGACTTTTATACTCCCATACCACTTTCCACTTCCCCTTCCCACTCCACCTGTTTTGGCTTCATCTTGGTGGTATGCTAGCAGCCATCCACTTTTCCCAACTTCTCTTCCTGTCTGTCCCTGTGTCCATACACGGGGAGGTAGTACCCCATTAAGAGATCAGCAAATAAGGGGAAGCTGAACAGTTACTGATCATCTGGGGCTTGTTTAGGAAGCTGAAACATATACCTAAATTCCTCAGTTACATCTTAACCCCATCTCTATCTCTTTTTCTTCTCCTAAATTTTAAATATAAGTGCTGTAGTCTGTGTTTTATGCCATGTCTTTAAAACCTTAGACCCATTCTTGTCTCCTTTGTTTCGCCTCATGTAATTTTTACTCTCTTTTTGTAAAGTGACCAAAACTGCACTCCATGCTACATGGACATGTGTGCAAGTCCAAGATGTAGTAGTAGTAACAGAAGATTCATTTTTTCAGTTCGTCCCTTTTAAGAGTAGCATCTTTCAGTACCCTGCTGGCCAGTTTGGATGCTTTACTTCATGTTTTCCGGGGTAAATTTATATTACTTATTGTCTATATTTTCTTTTCATCATATATTCATCCAACATTTTGTTGTATGACTTGCACTTACATTTCAGAGTGTTTATTCCTGACTCTCTCAATGCTATATGTTATCTTTCTCAGTTTATCAAAAATAGAAGATAGCTTTTTATGCATAATTATTGACTGAATATAACTGGGATACATTACCCTTCTTCTCTTCAGTAGTACTTTTCATACAACCTCCACAGTAGTCCAAGTACTTTTTCATCTTTATTTTATATTCTTCCATTACTGCCACTTTTCACTCTTTTTCTCTTAATGTATTTGTACTTCTTAACTAGACTCTTGTTTTTGTGCTTGTGTTTATTTATCCCAGAGTATGCTTTTACACAACTTTATTGAATTATCACTTGTAACACAGGCAGATTTATATTTATACAAAAGTAATAAAGCTATATTAACACATTAACATTAACAGACGTTATACTCCACATCTATTGCTATATATCATATAAGATAAGCAACATTACATACATTATTCAGTTTCTGCCCCTTTTTTAAACAAAAAGCATCTTTATTAAACCATCACTTCCAGACTATGTGTTGAAGGCAATTGTCATTGCCTTAAAATAAAAATTTACATATAGATTAAATAAACAAACCACCGACTTTTTTCTTTGCTTCTGTGAGACATGATTTGTGTTCTGTTTCAGTCTGTCAGAATAACATCTGAACTAATGACTGGTTAATTCAATCATTCTGATAAACTTTTAATTATCTAGATGATTCAGCAAAACTATTCACTGGTTTATCCTGATGCTCATACATTGTGTAATAGAGGGTATTCACTAGTTTGTTCTTATGCTCATACATTGTGTTATGTGGGGTATTCACTGGTTTGTTCTTGTGTTCATACATTGCTTAATAGAGGGTGTAGTGGAGGAGAGACAAAAAAACCCAAATCTCTCCTATTTTTCCATATTGCTAACTTTAGGTCTGTGAAAAATTGAGATAAGTTCAATTTAGTTCAGTCATAGGATCACAAAGTTGACTAAATGTCTTCCAAGATGATAATTTTATACAGAGTTGTTTTGGGAGACTTTTATCAATAATATTGATAAAATCAATTTTTACCAATTAATCCTTTACCTTATTATGGCATGTTTTTGGGAGTTTAGAATACTGAATAGTGTCAAAAGTGTTGTATTTTCCCTTACATAACACAACTTACTGTTTGTCATTTAGTAGCATTATTTTTGGGGAGTTACAAGGACACCAGAACAATGAAATTTTATGTGAAAATGTACTATTTAACTTCAAATGAGAATAAAATACTGATGAAACTGAACAGGGTTTGGTCCAGTGATTGAAGATTTCATATGCCCTTGTTTATCATGTCCACAATAACTCTTTCCAGGGCCTTGTAAATAATACTAGTCAAACTTATGGGTCTGCATTTCTGTGGGTCTGTTGATGATTCCCCTTTTTGAAAGGGGTGTTGCATATTCAGCTACCTAACAAAACAGGTGGCTCCTCCTTCAGATCTTAAATTTATGATTGAAAAGCTTACTTTATTTCAGTTTGAACCAGCTCATCAGGCTGAATTGTGGTTCTTAACATGGAAAACTCTTTTACTTATTGCTTTGTCTTCAGGTAGGAAATTATCTGAGATACAAGCTCTTATGGTAAGATTTTTTTTTTAAACTAATCCTTCTTTTATGACTAAAGTGGTCTCAGAGTTTACATTGAGACAATCTATCAATATTTTGTTGTCATTTTTCCTCATCCCAAGAACAAGGGAGAAAAAAATTCTTCATACTTCAGATGTCCACATGCAGCTCAGATACCTCCTAGACAAAATGCAGTCCTCCAGGAAAGCTGATCAGCTGTTTGTCTCCTATGAAGGTAGAGAAAAGGAAAGCCAGTGTCAAACAAGACTTTTTCTCTGTGGTTGTCTTGTGCTGTTTCTTTTTGTTATTCTTACCATTGTAAGCCCTATGCAATGTTAGGGCCCATTCCACTGCTGCTTTAACTTCTTTGGTGGCATTCAGGAAAGGCATGTTAGGGCCCATTCTACTACTGCTTTAACTTCTTTGTTGGCTTTCAGCAATGGGATATTAGGGCCCATTCCACTACTGCTTTAACTTTTTTGGTGGCATTCAGGAAAGGGATGTTAGGGCCCATTCCACTGCTGCTTTAACTTCTTTGGTGGCATTCAGGAAAGGCATGTTAGGGCCCATTCTACTACTGCTTTAACTTCTTTGTTGGCTTTCAGCAATGGGATATTAGGGCCCATTCCACTACTGCTTTAACTTTTTTGGTGGCATTCAGGAAAGGGATGTTAGGGCCCATTCCACTACTACTTTATCTACTTTGGTGGCTTTCAGGAAAGGGATGTTAGGGCCCATTCCACTACTGCTTTAACTTCTTTGGTGGCTTTCAGGAAAGGGATGTTAGGGTCCATTCCACTACTGCTTTAACTTCTTTGGTGGCTTTCAGGAAAGGCATGTTAGGGCCCATTCTACTACTGCTTTAACTTCTTTGTTGGCTTTCAACAATGGGATATTAGGGCCCATTCCACTACTGCTTTAACTTTTTTGGTGGCATTCAGGAAAGGGATGTTAGGGCCAATTCCACTACTACTTTATCTACTTTGGTGGCTTTCGGGAAAGGGATGTTAGGGCCCATTCCACTACTGCTTTAACTTCTTTGGTGGCTTTCAGGAAAGGGATGTTAGGGTCCGTTCCACTACTGCTTTAACTTCTTTGGTGGCTTTCAGGAAAGGGATGGACTCTAGAAGTAGTCTAGAGGTAATAACTTGGTCCTCTCACAAAGCACTATGAAATGGATTATTTTTCGTGGACCAGAACAAGTTTTGCTAAAACAGTTCTTCAGGGGCTTCTCGATTCTTATTTTTTTCTTCCTACATTTTTATATTTTAAGCTATGGTAATCAACCCATATAGCTTAGGCTACTGTAACAGTAATCTGTTGTTGAACATAGTAATGTTATTTCAGTTAAGCTACCATAACAGCATATAGTGTAATAGATCACTGTTGCAGTAGCCATCCTCTCCCAACACCTCCCTGTGTTTCTTGCTGTTTATTTTGTCAGGGGGCAGATATATATTCTTCTGCATATGTAGTTTCCATTTTGTTATGTCTTCTAGCAGTTTTTCCTTTCAGGGCCATTGCCTACCTTTGTGGGTCAAAAAGTATTTATATAGAGCTCCACTCAAGCTTCTGAATGTTAGAGCACACAGAAGACACCATTTAGCTTTGAAAAGCTGACCAGTAGCAGTGGAGGAGGAGCCATATAGATTAGGCTACTGCAATAGTGGTCTTTTAGAACATTTGCTTTTATGGTAGGTTAATTTACAAAACTGTACTTTTTCAATAGTATTGAAAAAACATCTATTTGGCTCATGTAATTTCCAAAGATCCAGAAGAGTCATAATTTCAACTTAGTCATCTATCCTTAGACCTGTTAATGACAATAATGCTATTATTAGCATGTATTTGTCTAAACTTATCACTCAACTTGAGAAATCTAAGAGATTTCTAATTAAAAGTATGAGTGGCCTCATAAACTCTTAATTATCAGGACAGACTGATAGCCTCCCTTCGTATTCCATTTCTTCTAGAACCCCCCCTCCCCCGATGGGAATCTGTATCAAGCTTTTCAAGCCATGAATTTTGCAATCCTCTTTGACCTATTTCTTTTATCACAGGTACTCCTTGATGCTGGAGGGGACTTCTGAATATGGTTTATTGACTGGACTTCAAATAGCCTGCCGACTGATTGCCTAATCCTTACATATAAGCTTATGAACTTAAGGAGCTTTCCGTGTGCCAAATACTAGCTACCACAGCCCTCCTAATATTTCATTGTGGTTTCTTGGTAACTTTATGAGTCAGATATATCTCCTAACTGCTGCTTTCTTTAGGAACAGCCCTGATTTTGTCTTAGAATTTGTTGTGTCCTTCTTTGCAAAAAAAGTGGCGTGTTGCAGCAAAAAATAAATAAATAAATAATGACAGTCTTTAAAGCTAAGGATTTCTTTTCTCTCATGAAATGCAAGCTAATTTAAGTCAGAATTTAGAATTACTAATATCTAAAAAGTGTCCCTAATTTTCCTGATTAGTTTTGGCATTGTCTCTGATTCTGGAGGTAAGAGGTGGTGCGCTCAATCTCTTTTGTTAAGGTTATTTAAACATTAAAGTATAACAGCACTGGAGACCTTTTATCTCTGATATGTTACAAAGCAGACTATATGCTGAACAGTTTCTGCATATGAAACACCATCGCAATCTTACTACTTTCACTCTGACAGATTGTATCCACCTGAATTAAACTTTTTCTGAGGCACACTTGCTAACTGGAATATTAAGCAGTCTTTAGTTTTGTGACTATTCATTGACACGCCCGCTCCTGTTAATGCCTGTCTTTCATGGATTGCAGTGCAGGAATGGGTTACAGAGTATTAGGAAATGTATGCACTTTGTGATCAATGACCTATCAGAACAGTCCTTTGACAGTTTAAAAATACAACTATTTTAAAGCTTTGAATAAAAATCACAACTGATCTGTAACAATTGTGCATGCAGAATTAGAGTTAAATGCAAATAAAAATAAAAATTAAAGGTGATGACACACTTGATGACATTAGAAAAAGTATTAAAAACAAGAATTTCTGGAGAGGAGCAAGGCGTCTTGTATATGCTGAAGATTTCTGCGTCTCTAAACTTACTTTGAGCTCGCGCAACTTTGGGGTAAAGGAAAAGTTTCTTATTCTCACAGTTCTGTGATCTCACTATTTACATTGTCTTTGTATTGATCAGAATGGCAGTTGTTTAAATATAATCAAGTAATCCTATTACAGTCATACCAACTGCAATCAAACCTATGCATCTTATGAAGGGAAGTTCTTCAAGATCCAAAGAAGTCATCTTACCACACTATTCTTCCCTTGTCATACTCATTATTAAATACAGTACCCCTTTAGTATGTACAAATCCAAGCATATTCCTCAGCTGCAAAGGTCCACAACAATTTCAACCAAGAAAATTAAAGGCATGAAATCTTTTGACTATCTTGACAGATTGCCACAAGTCTCCTTCTACTCATTTGCTTACTGGATGCTCTGAGTTGACCTGCACCAGCCTTTCTCAAGACATGAAACACTGAGTCCTATTTGATCTCCTAATTATTTGCAAACCTACTACCTCTATAAACATCTGGACCAGGACCTAATTTATACCAACAGATAAATAATTCTCTCTGGACGGTTAGGTTCCTATATCAATGTATTCCCAGTCTATTGAATAAGTTACCACTACAGAACAACAAAGTATTATTTCATCTACCTTGGAGTTTGTTTTACTCCTATTATCATTTACATACATACCTTTCAACTCTTACCTTCAGTGTTATGCACAAAGCAAAAAATTGTGAAAAGTCCCACATTAGACTCACTTCTTCAATGCTGGCACTATTAACTTGAAAACTTTCAAGTAATTTCCAATTTTAGGAGGGAGAGAGCAAATGTTTCAGAACAGATTATCTACTTTGGAGGTTTGTCTTGATTACTGAATGGTAGACAGAAATTTTATTAGGGTTATCATTTATGGACCTGGTCAGTTTGAAAGATGACCACTATTATTTTAAAGAATGGCAAGAACTTTTAAGCATCTCTTACTAAAAGTGTTTATGACTAGGACCCATAAGCTCCCTATGATCACTAACTAACAGACTTCTAAATTCTCACTCCAGAGTTACAGCTAAAACAAAAAATTGGTAGGGAAATGTCCCACATTAGGATCATTTTTTAAATGTTGCCACTATTAACTTAGAATTGCTCAAATAATCTCCAGTTTTATGAGGAAGGAAGCAAACGTTTGAGAACATATTAAGGGCATTCCTTCAAAATCTGAATAGTTGAAGGTATGTTTGCCTTGTATTGTTTCTATGGGTGGCAGCCAGCACAGAGGATTACGGTGCTGACCTGTGAATGAATTAGCTGCTGTAATCAAGAACACAGGGTTTGATTCCTTCCACCTCCATTTGCCTATTCTAATTTCTCCAAATACTTTGGGTTTCTAATACCATGATGGGAATGGACCCCATTCCTAAGTCTTTGCAGCACCCGAGATATGCCCATTACTCACTCCTTCTGCAATTCATATGGGGTTACATGAATTGGTAACATATCTATATATGATTGTAAATTCATTTTTATAAGACCCATTGCTTCTACTACTATTGGAACTGTCTGGATATCTTTCTTCCACATTGCTCTTGTTTCTGCCTGCAGATCCTGGTATTTTATGACTTTGTGTCTCTCTGTATGAGAGACACTGTAGTCACTGGGTGTGGCAATTTCAATGATCAATGCTACTTTTGGCTTCTTTTTTTGGACCACTATATCCAGTTTTCTAGCATCTATCTTTTGAATTGTTGGTAATGGGGGATCCCATGTGATATAAACCAGCATTTTCTATGATGCTCTGTGGCTCATATTTCCAGTGTTTTTCAGCCACTTCATTACCATAATGTTTGCACAATCCCCAGTGCAACAGTCTCACCACATTATTATGCCTTTCAGTATACAGTCCTCTGCCATTAATGTGTCGCAACCAGCAACAAGGTGTGTGACTGTTTCCAATTCGGTTTTACAAAACCTACATTTGTCTGTTTCTCCCACATGTACAATGGACTTTGTAAAGCAGTCTGTATGTAGTCCACTGTCTTGGGCTGCCAATATTAACCTTTTATTTTTTTTATTTGAATTCACCTCTCCTTAACCATTCCTGCATTCATAATGGAGAAGTACAGTGAAGGTCAGAAGGAGTTGCATTCTGTCTTTGTGGACTTAGAGAAAGCATATGACATAGCGCCTAGAAAGAAGTTGTGGTATTGTATGAGGACATCGGGAGTGTCAGAGAAGTATGTGAGAGTGGTACAGGATATGTACAAGGGTAGTGTGACAGTGGTAAGGTCTGTGGTGGGAGTGATGGATGCATTTAAGGTGGAGGTGGGATTACATCAAGGATCAACTCTGAGCCCTTTCTTATTTGCAGTGGTGATGGACAGGTTGACAGACGAGATCAGACAGGAGTCCCCGTGGACTATGATGTTTGCAGATGACATTGTGATCTGTAGTGAGAGTAGGAACAGGTGGAGGAGACCCTGGAGAGGTGGAGATATGCTCTAGAGAGAAGAGGAATAAAGGTCAGCAGGACTAAGACAGAATATATGTGTGTGAATGAGAGGGAGGATAGAGGAATGGTGAGGATGCAGGGAGTAGAGGTGGTGAAGGTGGATGAGTTTAAATACTTGGGATCAACATTTCAGAGTAATGGTGACTGTGGAAGAGAGGTGAAGAGGAGAGTACAGGCAGGATGGAGTGGGTGGAGAAGAGTGTCAGGAGTGATTTGTGACAGACGAGTACCAGTAAGAGTGAAAGGGAAGGTCTACAAGAGGGTAGTGAGACCAGTTATGCTATATGGGTTGGAGACAGTGGCATTGACAAAAAGGCAGGAGTCAGAGCTTGACGTGGCAGAGTTGAAGATGTTAAGATTTGCACTGGGTGTGATGAGGATGGACAGGATTAGGAATAAGTATATTAGAGGGTCAGCCCAGGTTGGAAGGTTTGGAGACAAAGCCAGAGAGGCAAGATTACATTGGTTTGGACATGTGCTGAGGAGGGACGCAGAGTATATTGGGAAAAAGATGCTAAAGATGAAGCTACCAGGTAATAGGAAAAGAAGAAGACCTAAGATAAGGTTTATGGATGTGGTGAGAGAGGACATGCAGGTGGTTGGTGTGACAGAGCAAGATGCAGAGGACAGGAAGAAATGGAAACAGTTGATCCACTGTGGTGACCCCTAACGGGAGCAGCCGAAAGAAAAAGAATCTTGATCAACATGAGGCTCTTCCAGACGTTTTCTATACTTGCAACTATATTTATGTTTTGTCCACATTTCTTGCCTTCTCATCTGGTCCTTCACCTTATATTCTTTCTTTTGTTTTTTTGGCACATTCTGTTCCTGCCTGGTTTTTATCTACTTCTGCTTTGATTTCCATTACTGCTTGACATCAATATGCTTCTGCTAAATTAAGCAGACAAGTCATCTTAAATGTATTCTCTTCATGTTTCAAAACTTTCACTACATTTGGATATTGTGAGGTCAGTAGATATGTGTGGAGTCCCACAATTGCAGATCTATACATGTAATCAATTTCAAGGAGGCCCATCCCTCCTTTGGAATGGGGATTATATAATCTTGGTATACACTGATTTTGTGTGACATTGAGCATGTCACTTAAAGGAAAAGTCTACCTTAAAACCAAATCAAATCTATTCTTTGACTCTGTCTTTGCTTTCTGAGCTATTTTAATACCTCAAGAGCACTCCTGAGTGCTTATCATAGAATTTTAATGTTTTTTTTCCCACAAAATGGCTGCCATTGAGGCTTGACATATCAACATGATCTTGTGTTTCTTCAAGCCTTTCTCTTTCCCATAATCCATAATTTCAAGTCTATGTTATATGAGTCATGCTAGACATAAGGAAGTAGTGGTGTATTGTCATGCCATTGACATATAATGGGATTAGTGTATGTTACTGTTACCTTATATACCTTCTGTAACAGGACTGCTTCTTTCATTTCTTGAATGTCCCTCATTTGTGCGTGTCTCAGGGCTTGTTTTACAGTATAATGACTTATACAGCTGTAACCAAAAAGTAGCTAAATTGCAGGCCTTTGTTCAAAGTATCTTACTCTATTCCAAGATGAAGTGAAAGTCGCCTCCCCCCACACTTTTCCCGAGGTGTCAAATCTGTCACTGCAGTGAGGTATCTTTGCAGTTGCAGGTCTAGATAACAGTTGTTACTGGAAAGGATTCAAAAGTAATTCTGTTCCCCAGTGCTAGCAGTGGAAAGTTTTAATTTTCATTCATTCATTTATTCATGTATATAAGAATGCCTGCCTGTTGTAGAATATGCATTATTTTCATTTGTTTTATAACTAATGTCATGTCTGCAGGAAAATATGGCCAACATCATGTCTACAGCAAAATATGACCAACTTTCTATTCCTTATCTTTGGATAACTATTTTTTTTCGAAGGCACAGATGTCTTACGGTATTGCATTTTCTGTATTTTCTTGTTATTCTGCTCATATACTGCCATGTTAAAGTATGGAAAAATCACTCCTCTACAAACTTGACTACTTGATAATGACACATTATTCTATTTCCTAGTCTCTGCAGTGGGACTTTTTTTTGGAGGAATGGCTGAATATTTTAGGAAATCCTTTATCACTTGCATTTGTTTTGCAACTAATGCCATGTTCTTTTCCTCCTGATTATGCTGTTCTGTAATTCTGCAGATAAATATTAACACCTTTCTATTCCTTACTTCTGGATTGCAGCACAAATGTCTTCTAGCCTCATGTTTTCTCTTTTAATGCTATTCTGCTCATCATCTGATTTGTTAATGTGCAGCACAATCACTCTTCAGCAAAACTGACTCCTTGGTAATGGCTCTGGGCTCTCTAAGACTTAAAAATTACTGTATACTTGTGCAGGAAACTGCCTTCGTGACGGCTACAATCATCAGTGAATTGAGGTATGTAACAACCCATTCCTACTCAACTATATAAACTTGTGATGTCTGCAGTAAGTACAGAGGATTAAAGTTCTGCCTTCATTGCTAAACACGTATAGTTTGAATTTTTCCATATTCGTTTCCCTATGTGACCTTGAGTAAGTTTCTTAACCAGACAGTGCTTTGGGGCTACTGGGAATATGGACTAGACTCTCCAATGGTCCTCTGAACTGCACACATAAGAACTCTATAGTATGCTTCTTCAGTCTGTTATTAGCTATGGTGGCTGTGTGTTTCAGTAAGCGTTCAAAGCAATTCATAGCTTTTCACTGCATGTTAATATTTTCTGTAATGTTTTCCCCAGTCATAGTTGCATTGGTGATATGTTTAATATACCAGACATTTGCTTTCTACAATGTCTTTTCCTGCTCCATCCCATTCAATTTTCAGTGCATTTCCCACAGCTGACTATACTATTTTACAGTACTTATGATATTCTCTTACTCTAGTATGCTTTTACATGTTTGTCATCTGTCTGTTGTTTGCCTTTTGCATGGTTCCCATAGCTACTTTAGCAATGCTTGCTACTACTAAAAAGTCTAGGACCACTCAGTATGTCACTCTACCCTGGTAAACTCCGCAATTGTTGGACTATAAAATGCTTATGTTTTTATGGCACATCACATGATTTCTTTCTATCTGTCACATCTTGAGATGTGCTGCAAGTATTTTTTTTTTTGCCTCACTCAGCACAAGTTGTAGAAAATAAAGATGGCCATAATTTGATGAATAATAGAGGTTGTCCATATTTTAATGCAAGTGCATTATTTTTCAAATGGAATTTCTTTATATTGTCTAACACTGCTGACTCATACTTTCTTCAAAAATATACATTAGTACTGCCACAAGTTAAGCATTCTCAGTACAATGGTGTGGTGACCAACATGATACAGGCAATGCCAATGAGACAAGCACAACATGGCTGTCAAATAAATCAGTCACAATATGTTATACATATGTCTGCATTTTCCCTTGTACAATGTTAAAAAGCAGCACAATGTCAATAATTTCTGCCTATCATCTATTTTCTACATCATCTGCACAGCCTTAGGAAGTATGGTATGGTATTATACACTTGATATTTTTAAGAGGCATGGTAGTGTACTTTGTCAGTCCATTTTCTCCTATTGTTTTTCCCAGTGTTGCACAGGGACTGCATCACCTTGACTCCTGTCTTTCATACACCAGACACATCTGGTGTGCTCTTTGTGTTGTGATTTTAGTCTTTCTGTTCAGTTCATCTGTCAGTTGTTTTTGTTATGTGGCACTGCTTACCATATTTACAAATATAATGAATGAATGTCACAATCAAGGACCTCAAGTTTAATATCCAATTAATGAAAAAATGGAGTGTTTTGTTTCCTTGTGTCAGTGTTTCACTCTCTCTTTGCTTGGTAGTTTAGCCATACTCTGCCTCACCTGTACTCCTTGCTGGATTATGTCTAGTGGACATGGAACTGAAAATTATAAGTGGCCTATTAAGTGTTTGAATAGCACAGGATTTCAGACTAAAGTGGAAATCAAAAAGACGGCATATTTCGTACATGTGAGTGCGCAGCTTCAGCCCCATCCCTTTGATTGTTTACTTACTTATTTATATTAATTTACCAGGAAAGCCTTACCAGGAGTTAAAACCTTTTTTCAATGGATACCCACATAGAAAAGCTCCATGGTTACATATACAAAGTTATTATGACACTATGCAAAACACCTATTAAAGCAAAAGCAAACGCATTTATCTCTTTATAAGAGAGACATCTCTTGAGTTAAACATTTCTGTGGTGGTGCAGTGGTTAGAGTTGTCACCTCCCAGCAACAGGTTCTTTGGTTCAATTCTTGCCTGGGGTGCCTTCTGTGCAGAGTCTGCATGTCTTCCCTGTGGTCACATGAATTTCCTTTGGGTACTCTGGTTTCTTCCCGCATTCCAAAGACAATGCAGTAGGTGGATTTGGACACTAAATTCACTGTAGGTAAGAGTGTGTGTGTGAGTGAGTGGTGCAAATGAATTACTGAGGTGAGCTAGCCACCTGGTGGTGTAAAACCTTGTCTCAAGATGATTGTCACTGTGGAAGTGACAACCTGACCTCATGTGCAAAACTGGGAAAAGAGCTTGAGGATGGATGGATGGATCTCTTGATTTAAATATTTAATTAGCTGCACTGTGCAATATGCATACATTAAAGTGAGTCTTTTATACCAAATTAGTAAAAAGACAGTTCTGGTGGTTGCAGTGTGCAATAAAGATACTTTAAAGAGATTTTTTACATACAAAGTTACTTATCCACAGATTGGGAGGAAAAGTGTCACTAGCTCTATATGCACAAGTGTGTGTGTATGCATGCACAAACATACACATATACACACAGGCATATAAACTTTCTTAATTATATGCACACACTCATATGTGTCTATATGTAAATGTACAATGTGTGCTTCATATCTATATCTATATCTATATCTATATCTATATCTATATCTATATCTATATCTATATCTATATCTATATAGATAGTTAACGTACTGCTGATTTCCCTTTCTTAATGTTTTAATGTAAGGGCATATAGTATATGTATGCAAAAGTAAATTCAGCACTTATATCATGGTTGCCATTAGTGGTTACATTTCCTTTGTAGACTAGAAAATGCTCATTCACTCCACCTGTGTAAAGCCTGACTCAAAGCCAGTGGAAAATGTCTCTTCCTATGGATCTTTGCACCAGATATGAATCCTCTCCTGGAAGGATGTCACAAATAAGCATAAAAGACCTTCTTATAAACAATATCAGTGCACCACGTTTGTAGGGCTGCTACCTATCTCACTTCCTGCAGAGAAGTCCTGATGTGGGCAGTTCTGTTCTGTTGTTTGTGCATGTGTGTATTGGGGCATGACAATGGGAAATGTGTTGATACTTTACAAGAATCAGAAGAAAAAATATTGTCTGACTTTCCTCCAAATTTCACAGACATATTTGATACTACATTTTAGTCATCTTAATATGTAAAGTAATACAAACAACCAACATTTAAAGTTTAAAGGTTAGCATCCACTACTGTGATGCTGCTTATGTAAATTTGTCAGAAGAGGTGGCAACTGTGTTTGAACTACTGACTGACCAAATCACTTTGTTTTGCTATGAAAAGCATGGCTAATTTGGAAGACGCTGTGAATCACTGAAAGTACATTTCCTCTCTGCAATAGACAGTGGAAAACAGTTTCACACTTCTCTGTCTTTTTTATAGCAGCTGCTGAACTTCTGATCAAGCAGGCGGACTCAAATTCATCTGAAATATATATGACAAGTTAAGCTTAAAAAAAGTGGGTGGCCTTTCCCTTACTTTGATTCCAAGGCAAGGAAATTAAAGTTGTATAAAGTACAAGCAGGTTGCTGGTTCCTACATAATACCAAAACCATATTGTAGGGAGAAAAGCAAACTAAGGGTTGAGTTAAATTGTAGGAAAAGGAGTTTTCCTTTAACTATGCAGCACTCGTAGGTTACTCCTGAAAAGGGACATTTAGTCCAATGACTTATTTGGTTAGCATCTAGATAAAATAAAGAAAAAACGTGTTCTTACATAATCCCAACTACATATACAGCAAGCTGGTGATTAGCCACTTTGGTTTTTCAAAGGCCTATTGAGTTCAATTAGTATATAACGTTGAAACACTTAGTTTGACATTAAGATGCATGGGCTGTGTGAAAGATGTTTTAAACAGTATTGAAGTGCAAGTACAGAATTTCATAGTGCATGCAAGCAATAATGCCCAAAAAGATTCATAGGTTCACTCTAGACTAATGGCCACTAGGGTCTTTACAAGCCTAGCTGTGAAAACTGTCCCAGCTTTTTGGCAGAATTCCTTGGATGCCTGCATGGTGGGGTGTGTTACTAAAGAGACAGCTATGGGTTATGGGGGAGTATATTAGCTGGGAATCAGTTTACTGTCAACCTGTGTCCATTAGAGACACATGGAGCAGACCAAGGGTGAATTTGCTAATTCCCATCCAATGACCAAAGTTTCTTTTGAAGATGGTTAGGAAGGAGCTCTGTTTCACTTAGATGGGGAGGTTATTCCATAGCACGGGGATCCTTTGAGACACATATTGGTCCCTCCCACAGGTTCTGTTTATGTCACAGACAAAATTCAAGTCCTTGGATCTAGAGTTTCTGGTGTTGTTTGTCTTGCAGATGTACAGCAGTTCTATAAGAGCTGGATATGAGGATGCCTTATATACTAGGCATAGATTGCCTCTCAGTAACCTATTGGAGACTGAGTACAGATATAGGACCTTAAGGCAATCTGTGTATGACAGGGTATTCATACCCTGGATTCCCCTGTTGAGAAACCTTTGAAGGCATTCCAACTGTTGCAAGTGCCTGGTTAGGTATATGCCAAATGGTGCACTGTACTCAATGATGGGTCTGTTAAGGGCAGAGAAGAGTGGTACTTTTACTTCCTTGGACATGGATATCATACTCTTGTTTATGTGCTGGGAGTGGTGAAATTATTGTATTACTATCTGGTTACTAGCTGTTGGTCAAATGCCAGAATACTGTTTAAATATATTCCAAGATGCCTAACTATAACTATCATGTCAACTCATAGGAGTGTCTTATTGATGAAGTAATTAGCTTGAGTGGACACTTTCCCTAAAGGGCACAATAGTGCATTTCTTTGCAATGAGTTTTAATGCATGGCTTTTGCACAAGTCATTTGTTTGTAATAGACCCTCTTGTAGCTTGCAAGTATTGCTGTTATTGCTTCCAATTCCCAGTCATCTGCAAACTTTGTAAGCCAGAGCCTTTGACATTAACCTTGCCTTCTGAGAAGCAGATGCTAAATAGGAGCAGGCCAAACACAGAGCCCTGGGGTAGTCCCCCAGTGGCCAGTCTCATGGTGGAGGTAGCTTCACTAATCCTGACTCCTTAGGTCATATCTGTGAGCCAGCTGGCAATCTACCAAGTTATGTAGGGATTTATGCCTAGTTCTGAGAGTTTGTCAGCAATACCTGAGCAGGGTACTGTATTGAATGCCTTAGCCAGGTCAAGGTAGGCAGTGCTCACCATTTCCCCTCAGCTATAGTTATGGTGACCATCTCAAAGAATTTTACCAGGTTAAGTAGACAAGACCTTCCCATTAAAAAAGCTAAATTTTGCTGGATCCAGTCTCTGTAGACTGACAATGCATTTGTTGATCATTTCCCTGATAATATGTTCCATGGTTTTTGGATATTAGACTAGTCAGACTGATGGGGCTGTAGCTCCCGGGGTCAGTTGTTGGACCACCATTATATTGAGAGATGACCATTGTGGCTTTTCATTCACCTGACACATGACCTTTTTTGAGGCTGTAGTTAAAGAGTGCCTCAAGTGGTCCTGCTAGGTCAAGTTTGAGGCTATTTGGGAGGCAGTCAGGCATACTGTTGGGGCCCAAAGAAGCAGTGTTTTTGGCCTTAGTGAACACCTTCAGGACTTTTTCATGTTGACAGTTGGATGTTAGAAGTGATTTCACAATGGGTAGTTCGGGGGAAGTACAGCTAAATTTATCAGCCAGTAGATTTACTATGTTACCCTGGTCAGAGAATGTTGTGCCATTTACAGTTCTGCACACTGCTGAATATTACCTATAAGGTTCCTGACATAGCTGAAGAAGGACCTGCGATTGTCTTTAGCCTGGGAGGCTATCATGACCTCAAAACTGGCCTTGGACTTTGTTAAACATCTTAGTCTCTTGTTTAGCTGAATCAAAGAGCTCTTGTCTCTATGACAGTTGCTCTCTCTGATTTTGACCATGACTTTTTTTTTTTTTGTTATACAGCCTGTTAATGTAAGGATTCTACCACTGTGTTTGTTTCTGGTGTTAGATTTGGGATTACTTCTGGTAGGTACAGCAGCCTCAATGCAGCCATTTACAATTATTTATTTATTATTTATTTATTTAAATTTGTTTTCTGAGAAAAACGACCGGGATAGGTACCCTTTTTCAGTGGAGTTCTGGGGAGAAAAGCTCCAATATTCACATACGTAGTTAATATACAGCATATTTTCATTTTCCATACTGTATATAATATTTTTATCTTGGTTACATATACATTTTTGCAGATATAATTAGATGTAACAGACGATTAATGCTAACCTTGTATCATTCAATTTGAGACTATAGGAAGAGGAGAAAATAAGATATTACCTGCATATTTATATAAGGTTGTAGCAGAAAGAAGCAAAAAAAAAAAAAAAAAACAAGGGGAGACAAAGATTGACATTTGGATTGAAGTTAGTAACTAGTGGCATGATCAGGGAGAATGAGGATTAAGTAGAAGTAGATAGTTAAGGGATATAACCAGTTAAATTAGTATGTTGTGATATGATGAGGGAGGATGAGGATTACGTATGAGTAGGTAGTTAAGTAATATAATCAGTTAAACTGGCAAGTAGTGGTATAATGATAGAGAATGAGGATTAAGCAGGAGTAGGTAGTTAAGTAATATAACAAGTTAAATTAGTAAGTTGTGGTACAATGAGGGAAAATGAGGATTAAGCAGGAGTAGGTAGTTAAGTAATATAACAAGTTAAATTAGTAAGTTGTGGTACAATGATGGATAATGAGGATTAAGCAGGAGTAGGTAGTTAATTAATATAACAAGTTAAATTGGTAAGTTGTGGTACAATGAGGGAAAATGAGGATTAAGTAGGAGTAGGTAGTTAAGTAATATAATCAGTTAAATTAGTAAGTAGTGATATGATGAGGGAGAAAAGGATTAAGTAGGAGTAGGAAGTTAAGTTATAATATCAGTTAAATTAATACGTTGTGTTACAATGAGGGAGAATGAGGATTAAGTAGGAGAAGGTAGTTAAGTAATATAATCAGTTAAATTAGTAAATCATGGTACACTGAGGGAGAATGAGGATTAATTAGGGGTAGGTAGTTAAGTAATATAACCAGTTAAATTAGTAAGTAGTAATACGATGAGGGAGAAAGAGGATTAATTTGGAGTAGGTAGTTAAGTAGTATAATTCGTTAAGTATTTGTAGTAGTAGATAATAGGGGGTGTATAATAATGACCATATGGGAATTTAGTATAGAGCAGCTTTTGTTTTGTCAGAGGTATTGCAGCTTGTATTTTCTTCAGGATTGGAAATTATCTGGGTATAGAGCAAGACCAGAGCCAAGTGCCTTGCAGATGTTGTTTCAGCAGACTTTTAATGCATTTTTGCTTTCTGTAAGCTTTAACTGTAGTAGGATGGAGTTCCACTGTTCTGAGACACAGTGAGAATAAAGTGAGTTTCCAGCAAAGTTTAATCGGTTACTTGCAGCTAGCAGGGATTTGTTATTGGGGCATAGTGTTCTGTTTTTGTTATAGTAATAATATGCTTTTTAGAGAGGGGCAACTGTCTGGCTTATATATAAGTTTGTGAGCAGTGGTGAGTTGAATGTAGGTTAGGAGTTTAGGATAGACACCTTAGTACAGGGCTTTTGTGAATAATTATGCATAGACAGCTTTGTTCTCAGGGTTTGGGGGAGCTGTGAATTTTGACAAAATGTTATTTAGTATAAAGTAGTTTGCTAGTATATTTCCTGTTACAGGTTTAGTTGGGTTGTCCAAGTTGATTTTTAATTTGATAGACACAACTTTTTAGTCTGACTTTACGAATGAGGATGTGACATGGGAGGGGTGCAATACTCAGCCAAGCTGTTGAGTACTAGGTTCAATATGTTTGAACATCTGGTTGGAAAGGATAAATAAATAAAATATGCAAGTCATAAAAGAAAGCTAGTCCCAACAGCAGTCAAGTTTGTGCATAGTGCATTATTTTAAAGTGCCTTTTTATCATTAGAAGTGCAGATTCAGAAAAGTATAGGGCAATGTTATAAAAATAAATTACTCTGAAAAAGGTTTCACTTTGTGCAAATATACAGAAGGCATATTTATTGTTATTTAAAGAATAGATATTATCATTGTGAGATATGAAACTGGTGGGAAAGCTCTGCTTTTTTGTCCCAGTTATCATCCTTTTTTTCTATGTGCTTTTTGCTCCCATGAGTTGCAATTATCATTCTTGTCAATCAAACTACAACAAGTTTGTTCCCCTGTATTAGGTATCCTCAGTATGGGAATGAGAGCCATTCAGACCAAGCTCTGGCCATAGGGACGGTCTCCTGTGTTGAAGCCTATACACCAAGAGGTGTGGCATTGAATGGACATAGTTCACCTCCTCTTCCCAGGACCAGCACTCCCATTCTTCCCATTCCAGCTACATTTGACACCTGGGCAGCTAATCAGACCAGGGTCAACTGAGTTGTAGTCAAGGCTTCAGCTGCTATGCCAATGGTGCTGGCTTCAGCTATCATCTTCTTTTGTAGTTCTGCACTGTTTACACCTTCAGCCAAGTGCAGTGCTGTAACATCACTATCATAATTCACTTTTCCTCAGAAAACATCAGTAATCTGGCTTTGGGCATTACACACTGTTCAATGAGAGCATTGTCGATGCCATGAAATAATTATATGACACCTGGGACTGTGGTATTGCATACACATATAAATATACATACACTTATACATATACATACACATACTGTGCATATATACATACACATATACATGTACCTGAATGTGCACCATACCTCTCAACCTCTTATAGCATGACATCTGGACAAAGCCAAATATAATGGAGGGGGCAAATGACCAAAAACAAGAATATTTTTTAAATATTGCTCTTATAAACTCAGAAAGTTAATAGAATGGCAGATTTTGTATTAGCATGCATTTTATGAACAGTATGAAGTCTGAAACTCAAATGTCTGTCATTATTTTCTGCCTTCAGTCTTCAATGATTTGCCAGTCATTTGTTAGAAAACCAATATTTAATGAAAAAAGTACCAAAAATATCAGGCAAAAATCTGTACAGTTGAGAGGTATGCAGACATAAGCGATACTTAGGTCTGGCCTCTGTAATGACTTCTGTCACTGCAAGATGATATCTTAGAAAACAGATGTTACTATACGATGAGCTTATTTAAGTTGGATGAGAAATATCATTTTTAACAATTCCATTTATATTAGTAGTTACCAACCATCTTAGGAGCAGTGAAACCGTATTTGCTGACCCAGTGTCAGTCAGGTGGTGATTGTCACGTAATTACCATTACTTTTAGGCAGGTATGACATTACCACATTGAATAGCTATCCAACACTCTCTGGGTGACTCAGGATAGCACCCATATGTAAGTCAGGAACTAAATCATTTCCTCTTCATACCCTAAACTACCCACATAATGAACTTACCCCAGGATGATTGACAGGTGTGCATCTCCTAGTGTGTGCTTCACCATCATTTGCAGGTGGGAAGGTAGCAAAGGCACTATTACCCCTGGTATGAAAAAAGAAGATTTCAACAGCTGCTCAGATTTTGAATTGCATTAGCGTTGTTGCCTCACAGTAAGACGTTGTCCTGTTCAATTCTCAGATAGCATCTTCTGTGTGGAGACATGCGTGAATGGGCGTACTTTCGTTGAAGGTTGTGCGTCAGAGCTGGCAACTCGGCACGTAAAAAATCTACTGCCAATCATTAGCGGACCGGAGTTCAGCTGTGGCGACCCCTAACCGGGAAAAGCGTAAAGACACAACAATGTTATATTTACTAGCTCTTCCTTCTCTCCTTTCTATCCTTCTCTCTTTTTATTTCATTCTTTCTTATTTTTCATTGTTAGATAGATGCATTTATTTCAAAGATCAGAACTACCAAGCCCTTTAGGGTCTGCCTGTCTTTAATACAATGACATTTCTGATTTATACTTATTTCTGATGAGTAATTTGAGGGTTGTGTTTTTTTTTATTCAGTCCCCTAAGCTGCCAAGCCCTTTGTAAGCTGCCTGTGTTTAATGCATCAACATCCTTGCTTTATACTTAAGCATTTTATATGGCCAGTTAGCAAATATCTCAAAATTGTGCTTGCTTACATTGCCTACATACAGTCGCACTACTGTACTGGGTTGACACAACTTTTTTTAGGAGTGGCATTTATTCTAGCCCCCCATCCCCACCCCACATAGTGTCACTACACATTTAAAGGCTTAGTTTATCTCATTATCATCCAGAAAATTATACAATGTACAATTATACAAATAGTACACTATCTTGGTAGTGTGAGGATGTTAGCCTACCTGAGACACCATTCCCTACATGCATACAGTTACCCAAATCAAACTGCACATGCTGGAAGTGCTGCTTCATGTACAAACCTGTTAGTTTGTGGTTAAATCACACAGTAACATCAATTATTGCCATCCTGTGTCAGCCATTACTCCCAAAGGACTCAAATGAGATGTGAAACACTTTGAAAAATGTATCATATATAACTTATGTCTGAATAAAATCAAATAACTGGCAAGTGACAATGTGGCCAGTCATATGGCCAACAGGGCTGCACCATGTGCTATCAAACCTTCAACAGCAGGCCTTAGACCATCATCCTTGACCATTGACCCAATCAACTATAGTTGTTATTGCCCACTGTAGAGTGTGCCTTAGGTGGAAATGTGCTTCTGAGCCATCAAACAGCTTAACTAATATATCACATATATTAGGCAAAAGCCATATGCAAGTTAGAGTTAAGAAAATGCTGTATCCCTAACCACAAAGGTTTTGAAGTTTAAAATCATATGGTAGCTATCTTTGGTTCAATCTTTATATAACCATGGCTAAAGTATTTTCATCTTACCTGCCAGTGCAGGTACAGCTACTTTTGAAACATCACCATGTTACCTTGTACCGACCCTTGCAATGTAAGAGCGTACATGATGCTGAATATGAGAAATGAACCTGTCACAGATGGGCGTGTGTGCAGTCCTGATTTATCTTACAGCAAATGGAACATCTTCTGCCTGTCAGATACAGCTCTCCTCCTGCAAAATTCATATTGATTGCAAAGGAGCTCTTAATATGCACTGTTTGTTAGGGCAAGTGAGGAATCAAACACCCCTAGGACTCAGTGATTCCCTTGGATTAGTTGTGGTCTAAAAGCATGGATTTACTCTTGATCTTATACTCCATAATATGACTAGAAGGTCCAGTAACTTTAGCACCTATCTCCTGAATGAAAGTCATTGAAGTAGACCTTTACTCCCATTCAGGCAGCAACACATCTTATTTTTAACTCTTCAGTTAACCTTCTATGTCTTGCACCTTCCTAGTTAG
>NC_056726.1:1183499669-1183642169 GCF_019279795.1 Protopterus annectens
GCACTTTCACTTTAATGGGTTTTGATGTTGCTTGTTCAGTATTGTGAGATTTCAATCAAGCAACATAGACCCATATATATATATATATATATATATATATATATATATATATATATATATATATATATATATATATATGTATGTATATATATATATATATATATATATATATATATATATATACACATATTTGGCTAACATGGGGCTGCCAATTAGTACAGTGCTAATAACCTCTAATTTAGAGATATGTAATTAACACAAGAGGGAAACTCCTCAATTAGTGGATAATTAACATGTATCTTAATTGATCTCTGCTCTGTCAGATCTGACTGCAATAGTGATCCCCATATCAGTTATTGCATTGACATCTCTCAGTGTACACTCACACACACACACACACACACACACACACACACACACACACACACACACACACACACACACACACACACACACACACACATACACAGGTCCGTATTACTTACCTGTATTTGCTGTATGAGGTGCAACCATTCCATAGGAGTGAATTAGTGCACACTCTCAAAAGGTGGTTTATACTTTTTCCTCCTCATACAAAACAAAAGAAAAAAATCGAAAGAGTAATATTCTGAATCACTGTACCACATTATTCTTGGGCAATTGCCATTAAGCAGATTAGTTACACATGGTGAATTACTATTAGCCATGCTGCTAGCTTGCAGCATTTGCATATAGGTTCACCATTGAGACAGCTTTCTGCACAACAGCCAGTGTCTTGTGAAGCTGTAATAGGGGAGTGGTCTCTGAACCACTCAGGCTCACCACACTGTAAAAACCTCCTGTTGATCAGGAATGAATGCAGGAATGGTTGAGGAGAGGCAAATTCATATCAATCGTACATTGATATTGATGGCCCAAGACAGTGGGCTAAATACACGCTGGTTTACAACGTCCATTGGACATGTGGGAGAAACAGACAAATGTAGGTTTTTAAAACCGAATTGGAAATAGTTGCACACCTCATTGCTGGTTGTGACAAACTAATGGCAGAAAGACTGCATACTGAAAGGCATAATAATGTGGCAAGACTGTTGCAATGGGGATTGTGCAAACATTATAATACTGAAGTGGCTGAAAAACACTGGAAACATGAGCCACAAAGCAACATAAAAAATGATGAAGTTTACATCACATGGGATCGCCCATTATCAACAGTTCAAAAGATAGATACTAGACAAGATATAGTAATCCATGAAAAAAGATAAACGTCGCATTGATCATTGAAATCATTCACCCTGTGACTACAGTGTCTTGCTTACAGAGAGACACAAAGTCATAAAATATCAGGATCTGCAGGCAGAAACAAGATGAATGTGGAAGAAAGATACCCAGATAGTTCCAATAGTTGTATGAGCAATGGGTCTTATAAAAAAGAATCTGCAATTGTATTTAGATATGTTACCAATACATTTCACTCTTGATCCTAAACGGTGAACAGATTTCCACGTGTAGTCGGTGGTGGAGCTAGCTCTAAAAAGATCTGTTTTAGCCCTGTGGGCAGCTGGAGCTCTATATAGAGCTGTTACAGATCTCTATGAGCTCTGAGAAGTGCTGCTTTGTGTTTAGAATGCCCTTTCAGGCAGATGCGGTAGTTCTAAAAAGAACTTTTTTGTTTGGTTCACCGAAGCTGTGTCTGTGCCTCCGGCTGGTCTTACCGAAGCTGATACAGATTTCTGTGAGCTCTGAGAAGGGTCGATTTGTGTTTTGAATGCCCGTTCGGGTGTTGGTGGTAGCTCTAATAAGAACTTTTTTGTTTTATTCTTCAATGTGTCTCCAGTTGCTCTTACCAGAGCTTTTACAGATCTCTGTGAGCTCTGAGAAGAGCTGTTTGGTGTACTGTGAGCTTTGAGAAGAGCTGTTTGGTGTAAGGTGCAGATCCACGTGAGCTCTGAAAAGAGCTGTTTTGTGTATGGACACAATGGGCTCTGGGAAGAGCTGCTGTTGTGTCCTTCAGTGTTCTGCGGTGGTGTTGATCTCCATTGTCCTTCTTTCTGAACAGATCTTCAGTTCTTTTGCTATGTGTGAGTCCTTAAAAGGACTAGTGCACAAATAGCCCTTTTAAGGACTCACACATAGCAAAAGAACCGAAGATCTGTTCAAGAAGAAGGACAACGGAGATCCACACCACCGCGGAACACTGAAGGACACAACAGCAGCTCTTCCCAGAGCCCATTGTGTCCATACACAAAACAGCTTTTTTCAGAGCTCACGTGGATCTGCATCTTACACCAAACAGCTCTTCTCAGAGCTCACAGTACACCAAACAGCTCTTCTCAGAGCTCACAGAGATCTGTAAAAGCTCTGGTAAGAGAAACCGGAGACACATTGAAGAATAAAACAAAAAAGTCCTTATTAGAGTTCCCACCAACACCCAAACGGGCATTCAAAACACAAATCAGCCCTTCATAGAGCTCACAGAAATCTGTATCAGCTTCGGTAAGACCAGCCGGAGGCACAGACACAGCTTCGGTGAAACAAACAAAACAGTTCTTTTTAGAACTACCGCATCTGCCCGAAAGGGCATTCTAAACACAAAACAGCTCTTCTCAGAGCTCATAGAGATCTGTAACAACTCTATATAGAGCTCCAGCTGCCCACAGGGCTAAAACAGCTCTTTTTAGAGCTAGCTCCACCACCGACTACACGTGGAAATCTGTTCACCATTTAGGATCAAGAGTGAAAGGCTTTGTAAAATTGGTTATTCCTTCCCTCCGGGCAGGCATCACTCAGGATCGAAAACCCAAGAGATCCACACCTATTTTTCTGGTTTTATGTTACCAATACATGTAAATCCATATGAATTGCAGAAGGAGTCATTACTGGGCACATCGTGGGTGCTGCGAAGAGCACTTTTGGCTGACATCAAAGATTGAAACATTACTAATTTCATGAACTTTAATTGTACTTTCACTTAGGAATGGAGTCCATTCCAGTCATGGTATTAGAAACCCAAAAGACTTGGAGAAATTAAAAAAAAGTAAAAACCTTCTAAGTATAGGCTTCTGTAGTATGGCAATACTTTCTAAATACTTTGGAGTAACATGCTAAAAATAATTGTAAATAAATTATTGCATATTTACTTACCCTTTGTTGACTGGATTAGTCCCATTAGGATAAAATACTCTCCTCAGGGGAGTCCTGAGGTGGTATTTATACTACTAGAGGAAAGGCTATCAGGGAACTTCCACTACTCTTTATAGTAGGCGGAAAGGTTGGGTGTTACACATCCTGACTTCCTGTTTCCTATCCAGGAGCAGAGGCAGCCAGGAAGAACAGGGAGAAAACATAGCTGTTAAGAGCCAAGGCAATTTGGAAGTTAAATGTGTTGAAAATGAAGAAAACATTATATAATCACTACCAAAATGTTTTCAGGCTATGTGAGAGTAGAACAAACATTGCCTGCTGATGATGAGGAGATCGGAAAGGAGATGGAATTAAATGCAGTGGTGGAGATGGATTCAGAAGAAAATTTTCAGAAAAATCTGTTTAAAATGGGAGAAACAGCAGAAAATGTGTTATTTCAACACTCCAGTTGGGAGGATTGCAGTATAAGTATTTGGAGGAGCTAATTAACCAGAGTGAGCCAGAAAGTGGAACTGCTGTATCCTGGAGGAAGTGACATTATGAATAAAATAGAAGAGGTAGAAAAAGAAAAGGAAAAACAACTGGAGAAGGTTTCAGAAAAAAAGTCCTATGCTCAAACTGTGGAAGAATGAGCTAAGGAGAAGACAGAGATGAAAGAAGTAAAGAAAAAAAGTTGTCCAGGTGAGCAGTCAAAAAAAAAAAAAAAGGTCTGGACAGATATGAGGTAAGGGACACTGTTATTGCACAGCTGGAAGCAAAAGATGAAGAGGTAAGAGCTTTCATTGTAATGATGAAAGAAACATTTTGTGACTTTTATTTTTAAACTGGCCAGGCTATGGAAAACTTTTTAGCTACCTATGAAAAAAAACAGACTTTCCATAGTCAGAATATGCTGTGCAAGCTTTTTTCAGGCAAAAAAAAAAAACTTGATGATTCAGTTTAGATCTGAAGAACTGAAATGGAAGCCAAAGAACTGAGAGAATATTTGTTGACAATATGCAAAGAAGTGGTGGACACTACAAAAATCTTTGATGAAAGAGGATTATGAACTGGAGGTTGGAAATGTGGAATAATTTTAAAAATGGAAAATGACAATGTGATACACATGCCTAGTATTATTAATGTGCATGGCAATACAGGTTTTGTGAGGTACAGAGGACAACCAAAGCCATGCTATTTTTGTGGAAAAAGTGATCATTTAATTAATGAATGTGACAAAAATATTAAAAGAAGAATTAGTATTTTACAATGGTATGCTGCAGTAGATGCTCAAGTAATAGTATTAGAAGACATTAGAATGCTAACAGAAAAAGAAAGGGTGCAAACAGAAAAACTTTGGAACAGTGCTCTTATTTGGAATATAGGCAAAGAAACATGTTCTGTTCATGTATACTATGCAAAGACAATATAAAAATATTAGACATTACAATAGTAGAACTGGGCCAAACAACAGTAGTGGATATAACATGGAAAATATATATATAGACTAATAGCTTTATATGGACATGTGACAAAAAAGAAAAAGAAACAATGTATAAATGTATACCTAATTATGTCTGTGTTAACATCAATATAATAATGGCAGGTGACTTTAATTATAATTTGAGAAATAAAAATAATAGTTGTGATGTTAAAAAGGTTACTGAAATTATGAGAAGTGAAAAATTACAAATTATGGGAAAATAAACAATGGACTTTCAAAAGAAATGAAATTAAGACAGAAATTGATTTTTTTTCAGAAGGCCTAAAAATTATACAAAAAGGAAATATAATGGGTTCTCTAATCATGTGGCAATTTGGATAAGAATTCATGAAAATGGGGAATGTATTAAAATAGGAAAAGGCATAAAAAGAGCAAATAAAAAAGAGTTAGAGTCAGGAGAAAGAAAATAAATTACATAATTATGGCAACACCATATCAATATGTAATATTTTTTTACAAAAAATGTACAGTATGATGGATTCAGTTCAAAAAGAAATATAAAACAGTATCTTAGAATGCATAAAATAGAAAAGGAAAAATTAAAAAAATGGAATGCAACATATTAAGTCAAGAAATACTTAAAGACTTAATAGAGGAGAAGAAAAAAATAATTTTATGAAAAAGAAAAAAGAATTTTATAGAAGAAATCAGGATAAGGTTAATAAGTTGTTATATAAGCAACAATATATATTACAAGGAAAAAAAAGATATAGCACCATGCTTATGCACGATATAAAAAGAAAGAAAGATAATAAGAGAATTAAGAAATAAAGAGGAGAAACAAGTTAAAAAAAATAGAAATATATGAAATAATTAAAGAATATGTATTAGATTTATGTAGTAAAAAAGTTTACATAGAACAAATTTATAAATGTGAAAAATTAAAAAAAGGAAGATAATGAGTATTTAGAGAGAAACATAAATATAAATGAGTTGAGTGATATAATGAAACACATTAACATTAATTCAGCTACAGGTTTGGATGGAATTGAAGATCGTATCTATAAAGAAATGTATGACTGACAAAAATGGTCTTTATAATAGTAACAAATGAGTGGCTAGAAAGAGGAATTAAGTATAAAGAAATTTGCACAGGTGTGATAAAATTCATATTAAAAAAGGAGATAAAGATGAAATAAAAAGTTGGAGACCAATTACACTGAATAATACAAACTATAACATTTTCATGAGAATAGTTACTAAAAGACTACAATGAAAATAGAAGGATTATATGATCAGAATTTGTTTGGGAGAAAAGGAAAGAGGAGTCAAGACCTATTGAGGACAATAAGGAAATAACTGATGATATTATTAATAAAAAGTAGAAACAAAAATTATGATAGCTGATGTCAGTAATGCATTTGCTAATATTCAGTATAAAGCATTATGGGGAATTCTACAAGCATACAATATAAGTGAAAAAATATTACAACTAATTAAATCAGTATATGAAAAGAATTATGTGAAATTGAATGTAAATGGTTGGCTTGGAGAAAATTTGAAAATAGAGTGTGGTATAATTCAAGGATGTCCTACAAGCAGTATTAATTTTGCTGTAATGTATACTTATGCCGATGATATTGTAGTAGAAGTAAAAAATAAAGTCTGGATGGAAGAACATGATGAAAAATTGAGTACATGGGTGAAGAAAATTGGTTTAAGCATAAAGAGAAAAGCAAGGGATTTAGGTATGAAGGTATTATAAAAGGTGTGGAATATAACGAAAAGAGCATCTTAAACATGGACATGATAAAGTATGGGTTTTATTGGATAAGATCCTAGAGTAAAGCTAAGAAAATTGACAGATTCATATTCTATGTAACATGGATTATATGGAATGAGAGACTTAATGAAATCAGATACAATAGAAAATGAACTTTGACAAAAATACTTGAAATAATGTGGGGTTGGTTGTGGTTTGAAGAGTGGGGCGATACTTAAAATGTAAATATCAATGTATTGAATGATGTTAAATATTGTAAATATTGTACATATGTAAATATGTAAAAATATGAATTGTATATATTTATACAAATAAAAAACTCTTACTCTTTGCAGTAGAGGAAAGAGATTGAGTGTTATACATCCTGACTTCCTGTTTCCTCTCCAGGCACGCAGGCAGCCAGGTGGAACAGGGAGAAACATGGCTGCTGGGAACCAAGGCAATGTGGAAGTTAAATGGATTGAAAATGAAGAGAAAAATAGTACAATTACTACCAGAAATGTTTTCAGGTGATGTGGGAGCAGAGAAAATGCTGTCTGCTAATGGTGAGAAGTTTGGGAAGGAGATGGAGCTAAATGCAGTGGTGGAGATGGATTTCAAAGAAAATTTCCAGAAAAACTTGTTTGAAATGGCAGAAATGGCAAAAAAATGTGTTATTTCCACCATCAACTCAGGAGGGTTGAAGGATGAGTATCTGGAGGAGATTGAACCAGAAAGTGGAACTGCTGTATCCTGGAGTGACATTATGGAAAAAATACAAGAGGGAGAAAAAGCAAAGAAAAGAGAGCCAGAGAAGGTTCCAGAAAAAAACAGTCCTATGCTCAAACAATGGAAGAAGGAGCTAAGGAGAAGACAGAGATGAAGGAACTAAAGAAAAAATATGCAGTTCAGGTGAGCAGTAAAAAAGAAAAAGGTCTGGGCAGATATGAGATATGGGGCAATGTTATTGTACCTCTGTGAGTAAAACCTGAAGCAGTAAGAGCTTTAATTTTTTGAAACTGGCCAGGCTATGGAAATCCATTTGGGGGCCTACAAAAAAAAAAAGAAATCAGTCCTTCCATGGTCAGAATATGTTGTGCAGGGTCTACCTAAAAAGATCAAAAGCCCACAATATCGATGACTAAATTGTCAAGATGGAAGCATCAAAACCTCACTTCAGTGAATGACCAGATCTGCAAAACCATTCCCATGGTAAGTAACGTGTTAGCCAACAAGGTGGATTTTACCCATTTTCCAACGGTAGTTTTACCTCGGAGTTGGTATATTCAGTTAAGGTGATGTGGGTGGCATAGCCTCCCCCCTAGGTGGGTTGGGGATGGTACAGTTTCATTTTTGTTAGTTGTAGTATTAGTGGTTGCTAACTGAGGGAATGGATTCACCGATCCATTCATTCACTGCAGTGAGGTTTCAATGCTTTCATCTTGATGATTTGGTCTTCAATATTGTGGGCTTTCAATGTTTTGAAGTAGATCCATTGTACACGCCTTTTTCAGGCAAACAAAAAAGACACTTGATTCAGTTTAGAACTGAAGTGGGAACAAATGAACTGAGAGAATATTTGTTGACAATATGTAAAGAAGTGGTGGATACTAATAAAATCCATGATTAAAGAGGATTATGGACTGGGGATTGGGAATGTGAAATAATTTAAAAAATGGAAAATGACAATGTGATACACATGCCTCGTATTAGTAATGCAAATGGTAATAGAGGTTTTGTGAGGTACAGAGTACAACCACATACTTATAGGTTCATAGGTTGGTACTAGGCTATTGGCCCTAGGGCCTATACAAACCTAACCATAACAATTCCCTGGCTAGTTCTCCCACAATATTTACTTCCCTGGATCCCTATCTAGCAGGGCGACTGACGTGATCCTCAGGGTATATTTCCTATCTCCCATCCAGTCGTCAAAGTTCCTTTTGAAGAGGGCCAAGGAGGCACTCTGCTTGACATGTATGGGCAGTATATTCCAGAGTATGGGGAGTCTCCGGGTCAGGAACCTATCCCTCCAGCTTGTTTTGTTCATTGTGATGACAAGGTTTAGGTCCCTGGAGCATGTGGCTCTGATGGATTGGGATTTCTTTAAGTGTAGCATGTCCAACAGCTCTGGGTTTGACATGGCCTTGTATGTTAAGCAGAGATCACCTCTGAGTAGATGATATGCAACAGAGTATAGCTGGAGTTTTTTTAGTCGGTCAGCATAGGGCATCTGCTTTAGGCCTGTGCTTTTTTTAGTGAGGTGTTCCTGCGGCCTTTCCAGTTGCTGCAGATGTCTTGTGAGGTACATATCAAATGGGCATTGTACTCTATGATGAGTCTAATGAGGGATGAGTACAGTGGGATAATGACCTCCTTTTTTCTGGATGAAAAGCCCTTAGTGATGAGGTGGCCACATAGAAGGATTTCCTAACTGTTGTGGCGATGTGGTTATCAAAGGTGAGACCACTATCCACTTGTGTTCCTAAGTCTCTTATCACACTTTTGGTGTTTAGTGTACTGCCCCCTATGTGGTAATTCATGGGTACATGTTTTTTCCCAAAGTGGATAACTATGCAGTTCTTGGCATTGAGCTTGAGCCCATGGCTCTGGCACCAAGCATCTGTTTCTGTAAGGCCCTTTTGTAGAATATCCAAATAATTTGGGGATTCAGTAATGGCTCCCAGTTGGCAGTCATTTGCGAACTTTGTTAGCCAGAGTCCCTCAGTGTTGGCCTGTACTTCAGGGAAGTAGATTCCAAACAAGAGTGGTCCCAGGACTGATCCCCGAGGTACTCTACTTGTCACTTGTCTGGAGCTGGATTTGGAGTCAGATACTTTTACAGTGTGGGTTCTGTCAGTAAGCCAGTTGGCAACCCATCGAGTGATGCAGGGATTTATGCCCAGCTTGGTAAGTTTATCTATGATTCCAGAGTGGGGGATGGTGTTGAAGGCATTGACGAGGTCCAGATAGGCTGTGTGGACTGCCTTACCCTTGTCCATGGCTCTGGAGACTGATTCAAAGAAGTCAATCAGGTTCAGGAGACACGATCGGCTGTTCATGAACCCAGACTGGGTGGGGTCCAGTGTTTGAAGGTTGCTAATGTCTTTGTTTATAAGTTCCATGATAATGCATTCTATGGTCTTGAAGATCAGGCTTGTGAAACTGATGGGATGGTAGTTCTCAGGATCCAAGGTGGATTGCCCCTTGTGGAGTGGGATAACTGTAGCTGTGCACCACTCAGTGGGCACAAAGCCTGAGGTGGGTCTATGATTAAACATGACACTTAGGTGAAGTGCCAGTTCATTTTCTAGTTCATGTAGTACACAGCTCGGGATGTCGTCTGGTCCCATGGATGCTGTATTCTTAGCTTTGGAGACTGTGGTTTTTACCTGTGTGGCCATGATTACTGGAATTTGGCAATCTTTCTGTATTGAGATGGGCCCTTTTGGGGGTGAGAGGGGGTGAAGTTGGCAGTGAATCAATCTGCCAGGATATTGGCAATGTCCTTGGGATCAGTATATTTAATGTCATTCAGTTGTAGCTCAAAGTAGATCTGAGCATTGCCATTTAGATTATTGACATAGCTATATAATGCCTTGTGGTTGTCTTTGGAATCTTTGGCAATTTTATTTTCATTGTTAATTTTGTGAAAAAAGTAATTATTTATTTAATGAATGTGACAAAAACGTTATTTATGTTGTCAGACAGGTCATAATGCAAAGAAATGTGAAGTGAAATGTAAAAAATGTGGTAATACAGGACAGTCATGGTTAGAATGTCAGGTAGAAATACAAGAAATGAAATGGAATATGAAAATGAAGATGAAATTATCAAAGAAAAACAGAAAATAATGCTATACAAGAGCACACTACACAACAAGAAAAAAAAACATGGAAATGATATTTAAATTTAAAGGGAAAGGAAAAGAAAAAAGAAAGAGAGACAGATGAATCGAGTGAAGAATCGTCAGAGTGGCATATAGTAAAAGGCAGGAAAAAATCAATAGGAAAGAGAGTTAGCAAATGAAAAAGAAAATTTAAAAATGTAATGGTAAAAGAGAATAAGAAAGGTAAGGGATACGAAGATTATTCTTATAACTGTTCTATAAAGCTGGTACTATTAACTTTGAATGTGAACAATATGAATAATATTAAGAGAAGAATTAGTATTTTACAAAGTTGTGCTGCAGTAGATGCTCAAGTAATAGTATTAGAACACATTAGAATGCGAATAGAAAAAGAAATGGTACAAACAGAAAAACTTTTGAATAGGTTCATAGGTTCATAGGTTCATAGGTTCATAGGTTCATACTAGGCTATCTGCCCAAGGGCATTTATAAGCCTAGCCCATAGTTATGTGGCTTTCGCCACATAAATGGTATTGTTGTTGGGAATATAGGCAAAGAAACATATTCAGTTATATGTATACAATGCCACAAAAATATAAAAATATAAGCTGTTACAATAGTAGAACTTGGCCAAATAACAATAGTGGATATATGATCGAAAAATATGTTTATAGACTAAAAGCTTTATATGCATATGTGACAAAAAAAAAGGAAAGATAAACAATTTTTAAAAGTATACCTTATTATGTCTGTGTTAACACTGGTATAATAATAGCAGGTAACTTCAATTGTAATTTGAGAAGTAAAAAGAATAGTTGTGATGTTAAAATTGTTACTGAAATTATGACAAGTGCAAAAATTAAAATTATGGGAAGATAAACACTGACCTTATAAAATAAATGAAATTAAGATTAATTGGTTATTTTTATATCAGAAGGCCTAAAAATACACAAAAAGGAATTAAATATAATGGGTTCTCTGATCATGGGGTGATTTGGATTAAAATTCATGAACATGAGGAATATATTAAAACAAGGAAAGGCATAAAAAGAGTAAATGAAAAAGAGGTAGATCCAGTAAAAAGAAAATAAATTACAGAATTATGGCAACAACATATCAGTATGAGATATGTTTATGAACATTAGAGAATATGGTAGATTTGATTAAAAAAGAAATACATAAAGTATTGTAGAATGTATAGAAAAGAAAAAAAAGAAAAAATAGAATACAAAATATTTAGTCAAAAAATATTTAAATACTTGATAGAGAAGAAAAAAATCATTTTATGAAAAAGAAAAAAACAGAATTATATAAAAGAAATCAGGATGAGGTAAAGAAATTATTATATAAGCACAAATATTGCTTACAAGAAATAAACAAGAATAAGTAGCACCATACTTATGTAAGATAGTAAAAGTGGAAAAGATAATAAGAAAAGTAAGAAATAAAGAAGGGAAACAAATTAAAAACAAGGAGAAATGTATGAATTAATTAAAGAATAAGTATTATATTTATATACTAAAGAAGTTAACATAGAACACATTTATAATGGTGAGAAATTAAATAAGGAAGATGATGAATGTTTAGAGAGAAAAATAAATATAAATGAGTTTAATGAGACTATGAAAGATATTAACTTTAATTCAGCTACAGGTTTGGATGGAACTGTATATAGCATCTATAAAGAAATGTATTACTGGCAAAAAAATGGTGTTTATAGAAGTAAAGAATGAGTGTCTGGAAAGAGAAATTAAGTATAAGGAAATTTGCACAGGTGTGATAAAATTTATATTAAAGAAAGGAGATAAAGATGAAATAAAAAATGGAGACCAATTACACTGAATAACACAGATTATAATTTTTTTATGACAAAACTAGAATTTAAAATAGATTATATGATCAGAATTTGTTTGGAGAAAAGGACAGGGGCATCAATACCTATTGTGGATAATAAGGGAAGTAATTGATATTATTAATAAAAAATCGAAACAAAAACCATGATAAGTGATGTCAGTAAGGCATATGATAATATTCAGTATAAAGCATTATGGGGAATTTTACAAGCATACAACATAAGTGAAAAAATATTACAAGTAATTAAATCAATATATGAAAAGACTTATGTGAAACTGAACATAAACAGTTGGATTGGGGAAAATTTGAAAATAGAATATGGTATAAGATAAGGATATCCTGCAAGCAGTATGATATTTGCTATAATCATCAACACAGTAGTAATGGAAGTTAATGAAATGTCAAGTAAGGGAGAATATAGAATGATGAAGGAGATACAGTTACCAATAATGTATACTTACACTGATGATATTGCCATAATAGCAAAAAATAAAGTCCGGATGGAAAAAATAATGAAAAATCAAGAACACATTACAAGAAAATTGGTTTAAGCATAACTAAAAAAAAACACAAAGGATTTGGGTATGAAGATATTATAGAAGGTGTGGCATATAACGAAAAGAGCATAGATATTTTAGGAATGGTATTTGGAAGGACAGAATGCAGACATGAACAATGGGATAAAGTTATTAATGGAATCAGAGTCATGATTACATTCTAGAAGACATATAGGTTTTCATACAAAAAGAAAGTAAATTTAATAAACACCATAATAATAGGTAAATTAGCTTATATTGCAAATGTTTATATGCTATCAATGAAATATGAAAAAGAAATTAAGATAATTTTTCATTTATTTGGGGCCAGGATTTAACCTGGTTAAGAGGGGAATTTTGTAAAAGAAAGATGAACAAGGGGAATTTGGGCTGATAAATCTGATTGTGCATACAAGCTCTTTACATATGTTTAAAGTACTTAAATGAATAATGAAAAATAATAAAGATTTGACAGAAACAATAATGTATTATAGATAGAGAGAAATTTGAGAAGAGATGGAAATGAAAAAAAAAGAAGTAAAAGTGTTATTAATGAAGAAATGAAAGAATGTTACATTAAAATTTTATTGTGGAAGTTAAAAAAGAATGTGATAGACAAGAACAGGAACATATGTTATGTTAACATTATGATATCTTTTTATTTGGTGGATCCATGAAAAGAGTTAGAACTAGATAAGAAGACAATAATGCCAAGGTACAGAAATTATGAAATAATTAAAGAACATAATGATTTTTTGTGGAGGTTGTCCATAGATAAATTACCAGTGGTGGCAAATATGCCATACAATAGAAAACAGGATAGAATATATAATAAATGTAAAGAATTGGAAACTACAAAACATGTTTTTTTAACATAACAGAATTCAAAAACTAAAGGAAAAAGTATATAAACATGATTTGATTAGAAGTTATTTAAATTTTGAAATGTTAAACATGGATATGATAGAGTATGGATTTTATGGGATCCCAGAATGAAGATAAGAACATTGGTAGAAACATATTCTATGTAACATGGAGTATATGGAATAAAAGACTTAATGAAGTAAGATTCAATGGAAAATGGACATTGACAAAAATACTGGAAAATATGGTTTTGTTTGTTGGTAAAATAGTGGGGAGAATACTTAAAATGGAAATAGTGTATTTAATGATGTTAAAATATGTACATTTTGTAAATATGCAAATATTTAAAAATATGAATTGTATATATGTATACAATAAAAGACCCTACTCCAAATGGAAACTCAATTTTTTGTTACACTTCCGACTTCTGTTCTGAGTGTGTAGGTGGCCTGGAGAAGCTGGGAGCAAGATGGAGGAAACAAACAAGCATGAGGAGATTGTCAAACAATAATAAGTAGAAGAAAGGGATCTGGAGAAGGCATCAGTATTAGAAAGCTACCAGTTATCAAAGCAAAATGAGGATAGAGAGAGAGAGAGAGAGCAAAGAAGAAGGGTGATGAGATGAAGGATGTTGAAATGTAGGTTGTCATCCCTTCACAGGATTCTGAATACATGTTTCAAAAAGGTCTGTCTGATGGGTCAACATTGGAAGGTATAATTAGAATCCTCCATATGGGAGGGTTGCAGGATGTATATCTAAAAAAATGATGAGCCAGAGTGAACCAGAATGTGGAATGGCAGCATCTTGGGGTAAAATCATGAATAAAATAGAAGAGGAAGATGTGAGAGAAGTCATAGGAAACAAGAAACCATATGCACAAATTATAAAAGAAGGAAAGAAGTGAGTGGGAGAAGGAGACAGAGAAATAAAGATGGTGAAAAAAAATTTGTCTTGCAGCTTAACAGCAAAGAAGAGAAAGAACTTGAGTGATATAAGGTATGGGACACAGTGATTGCTGCCTTAGGAACTTCTCCTGAAGAAGTAAGAGCCTTTATTTGACTTACTGTGATATTTTCTTTGAGACCGGACAGTATATTGAAAGTTTTTAGAGGAATTTGAAAAAAAGACTGTAATCCTTGGAACTGTTATACAGCACAGGCATCCGATAGAGAAACAAAAAAAGGATTTTTGCACACTTTTGAACTGGAGTGAATAACGAAGTATTAAAAGACTGTTTAAAAACTCTATGCAAAGATGTTACTCTAGGCAAAGAATTTATGTGCCATACAAAACTATATAATAATAGAATTTTATGGGCTGGGGATGGGATTGTGGGGTGATTTTGAAAATGGAAAAGGATATGATTATACATATTCCAAGTGTAATAAATGTAGAAGCTAACAAAGGTTTTGTTAGATATAGGGCCAACCAAAAACATATTTTTTTATGTGGAAAGGATGATCACTTAATAAGTAATTGTGATAAAAGGAAATGCTTTATTTGTGGAAAGATCAGGCATGAGGCAAAAAATTGTGATTCAATGTGTAAAAAATGTGGGAAAACAGGACATGCTTTGGTAGATAGTAACAAGCAGTTACAAGTGAAAGAACAAGAACAAATACAAGAATGTGTGTGTAATATGAACACAAAGAGCAGAATGTAACTCAAGTGGAGAATAAAGAAAAAATAATAGATGAGGAATATGACCATAATGAAGGTGACGAAGTGATACAAGAAATAAGTGAAGAAGAAGATATGAATTGAAAAATAGTGAGAGGGAAAAAATAATTCAATAGAAATAATGGTAAATGATAGAAAAAGGAAATTTAAACATGGTGAAAGAAAATTAAAAAAGCAAAGGGTAAGATAGAAGACAGGGCGACAAATTTGTAAGAAGCTGAAAAATCCTATCTATAAATGTTACTAGTATAAAGAATATTAAAAGGTAGGTGTTTTACAATGGTGTGTGCAGCTTGATATGCATATAATTATTTTAGAAGATACAAGAATACTAACAGAAGAAGAAAGGTTCTAGACAGAAGAGCTATGGGGTAAAAATATTGTTTGGAATATTGGAAAGAGACATGCCCAGGGATTGGTGTGTTATGTAATGAAACTATAAAAGTCTTAAATTATACTATAGTGAAATTGGGTAGAATAACAGTGTTAGTTATAAGATATAAAAAGATGTGTATAGATCTATTGCAAACTATGCATATGGGAACATGGAAATAATATTATTGGGAGATTTTAACTGTGATTTAAGGAAAAGAAAGAAGTGAATGATATTAGGAAGATGTATGACATAATGAATAATGAAAAGTTATATTTATGGGGTAATAATAATTGGGCTTGCAAAAAGAAATGAGATTAAAATAGAAATTGACAATTTTGTAATATCAGACAGTTTGAAAATAATAAATGAAGGAACAAACGGAACCGTTTTTTTCAGATCATTTGGCTATATGTTTAGAAGTGAAGGAAAAAGAAGAATATATAAGGTTAGGTAAAAGTAATAAAAGATTTAATGAGAAGGATTTAGATGAGGAAGCTAGAAAGAAAATCGATAATTTGTGGAAAGATAAGGTAGAAATGAGAATTTTCTATGAAGATTGGACAGATTGGTGGATAAGCTTTAAATAAAAATATAAAGAATGCTTTTTAGAATGTCAGGAAGTGAGAAGGGTCTATATCATATGAGCAAATTGCACAAATTGTGAACGCTCATAATATCGAACTTACCGGACCTCAAACTTCCTATTGTGGGGGGGCTGCACCCCCACCCCCCACTAAATATATATTCCAACTCCAAGAGCACACTACAGTAAGGAAAGGTCAAATACCCCATTCTTCACCGAAGCTCAGAAAAAGCACTTCAATGGTCCGGTATATTTGATGTTATGAGCGTTCACAATTTGTGCGATTCACTCATATGACATAGACCCAGTGAAAAGAAGGAAAGAAAAGCAGAAATATAAGCTATTAAGACAGGAAGTATATAGAGAGAGATCTTGAAAAATAATATAAGCTTTTATGAAAAGGAGAAAAATATATATGAAATGAATCAGGAGAAGATAAAACATGTTATATAAACAAGAGCTTTTTTTACAAGAGAAAGGGAAGTAGCTCAGTATTTGAGCAAGATAGTGAGAGAAAATGAGAGTGCAATATGGCCATTGGAAAATAATGAAGGAGGAAGGGTGACCGCACAGGAAAAATATTTGAAATAATTAAAGAGTATACATAACATATTTAAAATGAGGGAGATAAAAAAGAGGCAGATATGGAAATTTAAAAAATTAAGCAAGGAAGACAATGAGATTATGGTTAAAAATATAAATGTGGAATAACTTAATGTAATTTTAAAAGAATTTCATATGGAAAAAGCCACAGGGATAGATGGAATTGAGTATTATATGTATTATAATATGGAAGAATGGCAAAAGGACATTTTCTGGATGTATTGAATGAGTGGCTAGAAAATGGAATAGTTACAAAGGAAATGTGTACAAGGGTTATGAAACTTTTTTGGAAAAAAAGAGGAAAGGACGATATTAAAAACTGAGACCAATAGTACTGAATAATACAGATTATAAAATATTTATAAGAATAATAGGAACAAGATAAGGAAAATGTGTGGGTACATTGTTTGAATGTACAATTTTTGGAAAAAAAAGAAAAAGGAAAAAGAAAAAAGGAAGCCAAGATCTACTATGGATCCTTAGAGAAGTGACAGATGGCATTATAAATAAAAAGAAAGAAACTAAAGTTATGTTAGGAGATGTAAACAAAGCATTTAATAGAATACAATATGACGAGTTATGGAATATATTAAGAGATTATAGTATAAGTGATAAACTAATAAAAGTAATCGAGTCAGTTTATGAGATAATGCGGGAATAATATTAAATAGGTGGCTAAGTGAAGAAATTAAAATGGAAAGTGGGATAAGGCAAAGTTGTCTGAAAAGTAGCATCTTATTTCCATTATTTATGAATGTGATAGTTAACAAAATGAATTGAGAATTGAAAATGACAAGGTATAAGATGATAGAAGGAGTATATATTCCATTAATGCTTACTTACGCTGATGATCTAGACACTAAGAATAAGGAATGGCTAGAACAGGGAATTAAGAAACTAAATAAGTGTTTAAATATGGTTGGTCTATATATTAATAAAGATAAAAGTAAAGGAATTGGCTTTTTAGGCAAACTAGAATGTATTCACATTAATAATGAGGAAACAGATGTTTTAGGAGTAATAGTTGGAACAAATAAGAGAGAAAAAAATGTTCAAAAATTATACAAAAATTGAAAGAAATATGTATGTTTTGGAAATCATATAGATTGTCATATAAGAAAGAGTATATGTAATAAATTATATTCTTCTAGGTAAAATGGTCTACTTAGAAGTGTTTATATAATACCATCTAAATATGAAAAAGATGATTGTATTCTCATTTATATGGTAATCAAGATTGAATCCTGTTAGAAGTGAAATTTTCATATTAGCGAAGAGGAAGGGGGATTAGGGCTAATTAATCCTACTTTGCATGCAGCTTCTTTGAATCTATATAATGCTTTCGTAGGATTAGAAGAGGAAAATAGGTATTTAGTAGATCAATCCATCCCCAACCCCTTTTCCAATTTTTTGCACATGGAGTTCGGGTGTCACTTTAACAGTGACAATTATCTAGAATCAAAGTTTACACAATTTAGTAGATGTTATGATGAAAATCAAATACAAAAATATTTGAGAAAGAATAAGATTTGGGAAAAATTGGGAAAAGATGGAAGAATACTGTAAATGACAATACAAAAGAGTATCAGAATAAAATTGTATTATGGAAATTGAATAGAGACTATGTAGAAAAGCATAGAAAAGCATGGTATTTAAATATGATGAGTGAACATTATTATATTTACCCTTGGAAGCATATAGTAAATAAAAAAAAAAAAGAAAATCAAAACAAGTCTTCTATGTTTTAAAAGGACTTATGAATGTAAATATTTTTATGTGGAGACTATAATAAGTAAATTAACAGTTAAAGCAAATATGCCCTATAAAAGGCTACAAGAAAAGGTATGTACATACTGTGGATAAATTGAAATGACAGAACATTTTTTTTTTGAAGTATAAGACGGTTAGAGAATTATGGGAGAAACTTTTGTGAAAATAAGATATTGAAAGATTTTAAGAGTGTAAAATACATGAATATGATAGAATATAGTTATTATGGTAACAAGTAACAAAAAAGCTGAAAGGAATTGATAGGTATCATGGAATCTTTTACATCCAATTGAGCTACCACCAACTCAAGGAGATCTGACCTTAGTTTAAAATATCATCCAAAGAGACAACATATTTAGGAGTGCAGCACCCGCATTATATTGCAGGGCAATGTCAGCAATCAATCTACCTGGTGCAGGAAAAGAACCACAGCATTCTGCAACAAAGGCAAATATACTACCTGTTTTGCCACTAACACAGTTTCGTTAGTCTACTTTCTAATTAGCAAAGTAAGCATTGCCATGTGTATGTATATATATATATATATGGGTTCACTTTATAACATCGAAATACTGAAATGTCGAATTTCAGTATCTCGAAGCTATAAAGTCGAATGTTACAAATAGCAAACGTTCATAATCGCAAATTTGAATATATAGGTTCATAGGTTCCTAGGTTTATACTAGGCTATCTGCCCTAAGGCATTTATAAGCCTAGTCCAAATTTTTGTGGCTTACGCCACCCCTTATATGAAAAAATACTGTGCCCATTAGTTTGTTGTGCCTCTGTCCAGCAGTGACACAGAGATGATTCCCGGGGTAAACCTACGATCTCCCATCCACAGGTCTAGATTTCTCTTGAACAGAGTCAGCGAGGTGCTCTGCCTCACATGGACCGGGATTTTATTCCACAGCATAGGGAGTCTCTGAGTGATAAATCTATCCCTCCAGCACGTCCTATTTATATCCGTGCTAAGGTTTAAGTCGCTTGCTCTAGTGGTTTTGGAGGATTTGGATTTTTTGAGGTGGAGCATGTCCATTAATTCCGGGTTGGACATGGCCTTGTATGTCAGGCACATGTCACCTCTGAGCAGACAGTATGCGACTGAATAGAGCTGGAGTTTCTTCAATCTGGCAGCATATGACAGATTTTGGAGTCCCTTTATCCTTTTGGTGAGGAACTTTTGGGGTCTCTCCAATTGCTGCAGATGTCGGGTGAGATACATCCCGAATGGGGCATTGTACTCGATCATTGGTCTGATAAGTGAAGAGTACAGGGGAACAATGACCTCACTGGATCTGGATGTGAATCCCTTCATGATCAGGTGGGCAATGTAGAAGGTCTTTCTAACCACTTTAGCAACGTGAGTGTCAAAAGAAAGGCCACTGTCAACCTGGGTCCCCAGGTCCCTGATAACCTCTTCTGTGCTTAGTGGATTGCCACCTATATGGTAGCTTGGGGTTACCTTGTTTTTCCCGAAGGGTATGACTATACTTTTTTGGCGTTTAACTTCAGGCCATGGCTCTGGCACCAGCTATCTGTTTCCGTGAGTCCCTTCTGAAGGATATCCGTGTCCGATGCACTTTCCACTATGGCGCCCAGTTTGCAGTCGTCTGCAAACTTTGTCAGCCAAAGTCCTCCCATGTTGGCCTGTACTTCTGAGAAGTAGATGCCAAACAATAGGGGCCAAGGACCGAGCCCTGTGGGACACCACTTGTGACCGGCTTGGAGTCTGACACAGCGCCAGCAACTCTAACCCTGTGGGTTCTGTCCTTAAGCCAGTTTGCAACCCATCTTGTGACATATGGGTTTACATTTAAGCTGGTAAGTTTTTCTACAATACCCGAGTGGGGTATTGTGTCGAAGCCTTTGCAAGGTCAAGGTAGGCTGTATGGACTGCCTTTCCCTCATCAATGGCCTTGGTGACTGTTTCAAGAAGTCAACCAAGTTCAAAAGGCATGATCTTCCCTTGACAAAGCCAAACTGGGTCGGGTCCAATGTCTGCAAGTCCCCTATATCTTTGTTTATGAGCTCCATTATGATCCTCTCCATAGCTTTGCAGACTAGACTTGTTAAGCTTATGGGCGGTAATTACCAGGGTCCGTGAGGCGCCGCCTTTGTGGAGTGGGACCACAGTTGCCGTCGCCACTCCTTGGGCACGTATCCTGTGGTAAGGCTGAGATTAAACAGCTGCCTTATGTGCGGGTTTAATTCCTCATTTAGCTCGTGTAGCACACAGCCGGGGACACCATCCGGTCCCATTGATGCTGTGTTTTTAGCTTTAGAGAGAGCAGCTTTCACCTGCGCATTTGAGATGTCTGGGAGGCTACACTCGGCTGGGATAGTTATCTCTCCTTTAGGAGAGGGGGGTGAAGTTTGCACTGAACCTGTCTGCCAGTATGTTGGCAATGTCTGTGAGTTCAGTGATTTTTGTATCATTTTGGACTAATTCTGAGCATATCTGGGAGTTTCCACCCAGGTTCCTAACATAGCTGAAAAAGGCCTTATGATTGTCCTTTGAATCCATGGCAATTTTTCTCTGAAAATTGGCCTTAGTTGATTTTATGAGTGCTCGTATTTTTTACTAATAATGATCAGGGGTGACTTCCCTTTTATGGATTTTGTTCTATCATGTAATAGCTTTCTCCTCTTATTGTAAAGTTTGTTAATGGCTGGGGTCCACCAGACTGGATGTTTGCCCTTTGTGGAAAGAGTCTTGGTTTTATTTGGGATTGCCTGATCCATGCAGTCCTGGAGGTGTTCATAGAAGGCATTTGTAAGGGCTTCCGCAGCTTGGGTTGTGGTTTCCTCTGGCTCAGGGGCCTTGAAGGATACCACACCAGTCTTGAGTAGTGTGAAGTTTGCTTTAGAGAAGTTCTTCACTATGGTCTTTTTTGTTTGGGGTGGGGGCGGGATGTGGATTTCCAGTGAGATTAGTTTATGATCAGATCTCACCAATGAGGGATATTCTTCCGGTGTGGAGCATTTTGTCCCCATGTTTGTGACAATGAGATCTAGCTGTTCCATGGCATTTGAATTTATGAACTCCAGGAACCGTTGGGCTAGAAAGTTAGGGCTTGAGTAATGTTCCCAGTCTATATTCGGGTAGTTGAAGTCACCCAATATGATGGTGTTTGGAGATACATTTATACCCTCCAGTGTCTTCAGGAAGGCTGTGTGGGGTTCCTGAGTTTGAGAGGGTGGCCTGTAGCATGCTACAATTTGTAGAGCAGTTTTGCCTATGGTTAGTTGCACCTGGATGGTTTCCGAAGCTTCGTGCATTGCCACCAACCTGGAGGTGTGGGTATCCTTTATGAATATGGATACACCCCCTACTTTTGTGGTGTGGTCCGGGTTTTGGGGCCGGAACGCATGATATGAAGTAAAACCTAATAGTGCTGGGGTGCTCTCAGGAGCCTTGAACCAGGTTTCAGTTACAGCACAGACATCGATGTTCTCCATACTGAGAAGGGCCTCGAGTGCGTGCATTTTGAGATTTAGACTTCTGGCATTGAGCAGCATTACCCTCAGTTTCTTCCCATTTTTGTTTTCTAGGGTGGTAGGATTAGAATTTGAGCCTTGCCAAAAAAGGCACTATGGGGGTGGCAAGAGCCTTAGCCAATATCCGGAATCCCAGGGGTGACAGGTGCAAGCCGTCCCTTGCGAAGCAGTGTGGCTTGTCAAGCATGTCATCCCAGGCAGACAGACACTGGATCCCCTTTGAATGACACCAGACATTAAGCCAATTGTTAAAGATGATCATCTTGTCTCTATATTGTGACATCATTCTTGGTGAAGGAAGGATACTGCTCAGGGTTAGGGTCATACCTGCCTGGGCTACATAATCAGAGAGCTCCTCTATGTCTCTTTTCATGTAGTCCAGGGAGGTACGTCTCAGGTCGTTCACACCAGCATGGACAATGACTGTGTCATATTTGTACTTGCCGTGGAGTGACCCGAGTGCTTGTGTTATGTGGCGGATTCTAGCGCCCGATAGGCAGCTTAATGTGACCCTCTCCTTGTTCAGCCTGGTGAGTGGGACGTCAGTGTGTCTGACTATGGAGTCACCTATGACAAGTATGTTTGGTGTTGTATTTGGCCTTAAGGGCTGTGACTGCTTTGCACACTGCTTTTGTGGTTTATGTGTTGCTTGTGGGGTGCCTTGAGGTAGCAGTTGTTTGGGTGTCTGCTTTGGAGGCCTCTGCTGTTTAGGTAAATTTTTACTCAGAGCCTCCGAGTATGTCTTTGTGTGTTTATGTGTTTGATTCAGTGGAGTGGTAGCATTATGTGAGGCTGGTTTTGTGGTGTGTGTATCTCAAAAATATGTCGAATTCGCGGTTATGAAGCTACGCTATGTAATGTCCGGGTTTGTGTTTTGGTGGTGCTCGGTGCCGAGTGTGGATGTAGGTGTTATGTCAGGTAAGTGAGTGTTTTTTAAGGGTTTTGAGTGGGAGTTAGAGTGTGTGTGAGGGATTGGAGAATGTGCGTGTGTGAGTGAGCTTTTGTGTTGTGTTTGTGCGATCTCGGAGTTAGTATATATAAGTAGGGGGGTGTGGGGGTTGTGTATGTGTGTTGTTTTTTTGTTTATGTTGTGATGTGGTGTTGTGTTGTATGTTAAGTGTAGTGTGTGCGGTGTTTTCGGTTATGTGGTTTCACGGTTTTTGTTTGTCGGTGTTTTGTGGATTCGGTTTTATAGTCTTGAGATACTGAAATTCGATATTTCAGCATTTCGAGGTTATAAAGTGAATCTATATATATATATATATATATATATATATATATATATATATATATATATATATATATATATATTCATATATTGGGGTTCCTATCAGCAGACCGAAGAAGCATGTTTTCGAATACATCTTGGTCGAACTAACAAAACCGAAACTGCAAAATATCGAAGCGGCATGTAAGCGAATTCTTTCCCTGGGAAAGAATTTGATTTGCCACTTTGGTACTTTGCCATTTTCGGCAATGTAGTGCGGTCTCAGAGTTGCTATATTTAAGTAGGGGTGTGTGTGGGGCACAGCCTCCCACGTTGGGGGGTGTGGGGTGGTGAAGCTCCCACTTAATCTCATGTTTTAACTCACAGCAAGAGGTTCTCCTGTTTGATTCATGGCTGGAGTGCCTTGTGTGTGGAGTCTGCATGTCCTCCCCACGGTCGAGTGGCCTCCGAAAGACATGCGTGAATGGGCGTGCCTTCGCTGAAGGTTGGGCGTCGGGCTGGTAGCTCGGCACCATAAAAAAATTTACTGCCAATCATTAGCGGACCGGAGTTCCGCTGTGGCAACCCCTAACTGGGAAAAGCCAAAAGACAAACAAAAACAAATTTGTTTTTTTTTTTGTTGGAACAGCGATTTTTTTCCCTTGGATCTTGATCAGTTTTGTAAGCTTTTGCTTACATGGGGTCGATTAATCACCATTTGCTTACCTACGTGTTCGGTGATCTAATATAGACCCTATATTGCATTACTACAAAGGGTAAAAATATATTGCCCATTAGTGGTTAACATATTCATAAGTATACATATATATTTAAAAAAACTGGATATGGCATTCACTTGGCTACAATAATTCATATAGAAAACAATATAATCTCACTTGTTGCTATCCCTCATAATCCTGAATCTGCTTAATAAATACAGATGGACAGAAAAATTAATATGCATTATTCCTGCATAAAATGTATTGTTTTCTTCACACTATACTGGGCCCCCTCCTTTTCAACATTTTCATTAATGACTTTTACAGCTCTATCCCTCTTGCAAACATTATCCAATATGCAGATGATTCCACAATCATCTGTGCTGCCCCTTCTATACCAACTCTCTTAAAACAAACTCAGGATGCTTTCTCTACCACAGAACAATGGATGAAAGACAACCATCTAGCACTCAATGCTGCTAAAACTAAACTTATGATCTTTACCTCTTCTACAACAAAGACTTTCAACCGAAACTTATTCTCCATTACCAGCCAAAATACAACACCTCTTGAGCTGGTAACTGAAACCAAACTACTAGGAGTTCAAATAGATGACAGGCTCAAATTCAACTCCCATCTACTACTAAACATAAAGAAAACCCACCAAAAACATGGCATGCTCTATCGACACAATCAGTTCCTCACCTCAACTACTAAACTTACTCTTTCTACTTCTTTTCTCTTACCCTCCCTTCTCTATGGAGCCCCTCTTCTAACAAACCTACAGTCATCACTCAAAACCAAACTGTCCTCTTGTTACAATAAAATAGCCAGATTCGCTGCTAGCAGCAAATCATCAACCCATCACTGTGAATCTCTTCACAAACTAAACTGGCTTGAGCTTCCCAACTACCTCTCCTATACTCAGCTCACCTATGCTCATAAACTCATTTTCCAGCCATCCCTCTGTCCCTCTCTCTCCACTACCTTTAAAATGCACCACACACAAAGGCTTCTCAGATCTAACAATCAAAACCTTATAGAAGTGTACAGACCCCTCCACCCCCCAGGACAATACCTCCTGTCGCACTCTCTTGCACGCCTATGGAACTCCCCCCCCCCATTCGTACCACTACTAGCCTCCCATCCTTTAAAAAATCACTCCACTCTTATCTAACTTCCACATGGGAATGCTCCTGCTCCCATCCCTCATAAATTACACTTACTTCAACACTGTTCAGATCCCAGGTAACAAAAAAAAAAAAAAAAAAAAAAAATTACTTTGATTGAAACAATTTTGATCAGTCAGTTTTACCTCTGTAGTCATCATGCATTTTATGTGTGTATATTAATCTTAGTCTTGCTTACCTCTGTAATCTTCATGTAATCTATGTAATCTATGTTTGTATATTAACCTTTGTGTAATCTGTATGTGGAGCTTTTCTCCCCAGGACTCCATTGAAAACGGGTTCTTCAGGTCCAATGGACTATCCTGGTTAAACAACTGCAAATAATAATAATAATAATTTATTGAAAAGTTCCAAAAAATAAGTATAAAAATTTAAGGTAGGCTAAGCCATTGCATATTTATTAGTGCAGGATAATTCCTTTGTACTATCATGCACTGCTGTGATACATTTTTAGACATAAAAACCGAATGTCCACTTTATTTATTTATTTGCAGAAAACATATTATTTAATACTTATACATGCTTCAAACAGATGTACCAAATGAAATGAAACATGAAATTATTATACAGCAGAACCATGGTAAGCTGATTTGTTGCAAGTAATAGTCACACATTATTAAAATAAAGACTGGGGCACTCAAACCTGTGTATTCAGGATCAAGAAGAACTTCAGGAATTCTTTCTTTTTTTTTTTTGTTTACAGTATTTATTTTCTTCAGTAATCATTGTTAAAATAGCAGGAGCATATTAGTCGTATAGTGCAGGGAAACAGAATTCTTCAAGCTGAATTCTCTGCTGAATACTATAAGTGGGAGTACGTTGAAATCAAATTAGTCATAAGAAGATTAACATGGCAACTGGGTCCTGTGAAACAGAGGGACATAGAGCTCTCACTGTGACTCATGTGATCTGTGCTCATTTAGCACAGGCACTTGAGGGATCAGGCAAGGGAGGATATGTTTGTTTCACTGTCACTTGCTTACTTATCTTGCTTGGTCCACCACATTGGTAATATTTGGGGTGGGAGGTTGGCATAATGGTTAAGGTATTTGCCTTATAAACCAAAGGTGCAGGGTTTGATTCTCGCATGGGGTAATTGACTAGGCTTACAAATGGCACACAAAGGCAGTTAGCCTAGTATTAATCTATGACCCTATATCTACAAGTGGGTAAGCAATCACCTACAGAAGAGAACAGTTAAACTTATGTTGCTGGCTGTGTATGCATACAGTAAAGATGGGAGAGGTTGGTGTGCATGACAGCATGAAAGACAGCTACAATAACTTGATGAATCACCTAGCAGGATAGAGGGATAAATTCTTCTGCAGGTCCTCAAAATTGGCTTGATTCCTACCACCTGACTGACTACAGGGGAATGCATGGGCAGATTGGTCAAGCAGACATGGTCGATATGTTGCTGCCTGGCCCTGCGATACCAGACTCCTGTCCCCAGAGAACAAATGGTCCAGTTAGGTGAAGATAAGACAGCCATGAGGGCAGAGTCCTTGCAAAAGCTGAAGAAAGGGGAAAAAAGTGTTAGGAAGGCCCTACTCTCTTTGCAGTTCGAATATTTAAGTAGAAGGGTGTGTGACCATAGTCCACAAAAGCAGTGACGTTACTAGTTTTGTCTGGCCTATGTTCTTTGGTTTACTTTTGGGTGAGTCTAAATGCGATTGTTTTGAATGGCCAGGAATCAGTTTCATCTTGATTTAATTCTGAGTTGTTCACTATCCCATTTCTAAACAAATTAAACTATGTCCTTCTAAGATATCTATCTATCTGTATGATTCGTGAGTTCATTGTGTTTCATCATACACATGAGCTAAACTGAATTTTGTTAGCCAGCTTTTTATGTGAAATGCCAGTTCATTGCAAGATGCCAGCATTACCTTTAGGGACTCAGCATACAGTTGGATTTTCCCTTTTCCCATTTTTGTGCAATCTCACAGTTGGTATATATAATAAGCATTGAGGGCTGGACAAAGACCCCCACATGGAGAGTATGGGGGGCTTGCCCCTTGCATAAAACATTTGCTTGTGATTTTTTTTGTTGATTTTGTGATTTTTGACCATTTCTGGTTGACTTAATGAAAGCCAGTGTAGTGGCTTGGTGATTTACTGAAATACGATCATACATATATTGCATGAGAATTAATCATAACATCCAGGAAACAATGTGCAAAAATACTAGTAGCTTTATGATAAGCAATTTAACATTTTTTAACAAACAGTTATAAAGGATACTAAATTTCTAATCCTAAAATTGTAGTCTATGTATTATGTATTCTGTATTGTTCACTGTGTATTATGTAAATCTGTTCTATACTCCTTTTCACATAAATCCTAAACATTTTTATTTTTGACTATTGTTAAACATTATTTCATTTCTATAAATTTTTAAAATTTAGATTTAAATTCTGATTGGATGTCTAGGTGGCATGGTAGAAAAAGGAAGTGTGTTTATATTAAGAAAAATGTAGGCCATATCTTTATTGACATGGAAAGCGTGAATAAACTACACATATATCTCTACTGGCTAACTGCAGCGCATCACATAACTGCATAAAAGAAGTGAAATATTAGATGATAGCATTTAAAGGATTCTGTTTGATAATACATGTGCATGACTGAAACCAGATGAATGAAACAAAAATTGTTTGACTAGGATGAAAAAAATCTACTATATGCTAGGTATGCTTCCTCTATGAAAAACTGAGCCCAACCACAGACTGTCCTACCTGGTCACTTCCAACTAATCAAAACGCTACTGCAGTAAACACTACCTATATAACAGTTTAACAATGTTTTTTTTTTTTTTTTTCCAAGTGGCAAACTCTCCTGTAATCCCCATGTAGGGAGCTTTGCTCCCTCAGCATCATACTTTCCTCCACAATTACTCAACTACATTGAAAGGAAAACACCCATCCAAGGACTAATAATTTTGCTGCATAAACTGCAGTTTTACAATTTTATAGTAGCAAATGTGGTTGGAGAATTCTAACATTTTTGAAAAGGAATAAGAAAATAATGTCCTGGGAAACAAACATCGAAAAATAGCAGAAAAGCCATTAAGGGTACTACATAACTGTTCTCACTTTTGCAGTTACAAAAAAAAAAAAAAGATGAATATTATACCAAAAATTAAGTCAGGTATTCATAGTGTATGTTTTAGTCAAATGTTTATATGCAAATGGGAATAAAAGGAAGGTGTGAAAGTGAAATTTTATTTTTTATTTTTATTTCCCAACCTATAGCTAAAAACCCTAGCTATCAGGAGTTCAAACACCTCCTTAAGGATCACCTAACAAAACACTGGCTCTGCTCCTGCCATACTCCTGACTAGTCGACCTGCTTCCAACAAAATCTCCCATAACTACTCCCCCCTCCCTCGCTAATCCAGCTCATACCCCACAGCTACTATATTATATCTGCACATGGCATACCTGCTTCTACACTCTGTCAGTTAACAACTGAACTGCTTACATCCTAGGCAATTAAAATGTTCACACATTGCAACCAGTACTGCCTCTGTTTACATAATATATGACAGCATGGTCATACTAGTGTTTTGTAAACTGTATTTCTTGTATTGGACTATTATTATTTTCACTAATACGTCTCATACTTTACTAATTTTTGTTACTATTGTTATTAGATTAGATTACTAGGCTGTATATACATTGCAAATATTATTAGTATTGTTATTGTTGTGAGAATTGCTAATGTTTCTCTGGTGTCAGGAGCTTTTCTCCCTGGGCCTCAGCTGAAAATGGGCCTTATGCTCATTCAGACATTACATGGAAACAAACAAAATAAATGAAATAAATACATAAAAATAAATATATATTTATTTGATATTTGTTAACCGGGAGTCCTGTGCCCACTCTTGTTTGGCATCTACTTTTCCGAAGTACAAGCAAACACAGGAGGGTTATGGCTGACAAAGTTTGCAGATGACTGCAAACTGGGCGCCATAGTAGAAAACACATCTGACACAGATATCCTTCGGAAGGGTCTCACAGAAACGGATAACTGGTGCCAGAGCCATGGCCTAAAGTTAAATGCCAAAAAATGCATAGTCATACCCTTCGGGAAAAACAAGGTTACCCCTAGCTACCAAATAGGTGGCAATCCACTGAGCACAGAAGAAGTTATCAGGGACCTGGGGACCCAGGTTGATAGTAGTCTGTCATTCGACACCCATGTAGCTAAAGTAGTTAGGAAGACCTTCTACATTGCCCACCTTATCATGAAGGGATTCTCATCTAGATCAAGGGAGGTCATAGTCTCCCTATACTCATCACTCATCAGACCAATGATTGAGTACAATGCCCCATTCTGAATGTATCTGACCCAACACTTGCAGCAGCTGGAGAGGCCACAAAAGTTCCTCACCAAAAGGATAAAGGGTCTCAAACATCTGTCCTATGCTGCCCGACTGAAAGAACTCCAGCTCTATTCAGAACTGGATGCACCAAAATCATCTCTCTCTAAACTCTAATAAATCCAAAATTCTTCTCTTCGCTCCCTCCAGGGCTTGCACATTTGATAAAACAGCATTCAAAATCATAAGCCAAACAAAGTCAACCATAGAGGTGGTCCCATCTGCAAAACTCCTTGGCATCACTATAGACGAGCACCTCAAATTTGATAGCCACATACAACAAAACATAAAGAAAACCCACCAAAAGCTAGGTATGCTCTATAAGAACAACTGCTTTCTCTCCAACTCCGCTAGACATTCCTTAGCAACTACCTATCTTCTACCATCTCTGCTATATGGAGCCCCTCTCCTTACTAACCTGTCTTCTTCCATCTCCACTAAACTCGAAATCTGCTATAATAAAATCTCTAAATTTGCTACCAAATCTAAAACCTCTTCTCACCATTGTCTTTCCCTACAAACTCTGAACTGGCTAGAACTCCCTAACTACCTAGACTACCTCCAACTAACCACTGCTCACAAATTAATATTCTACCCTGAAAATGCCCAGCCCTAGCAAACATCCTTCCGCCATACACCCCAAACAGATCTCTTAGATCTGAACACCAAAATTTAATCACCATCCACAAACCCAATCGCCCTGCTGGCCAGCTCCTTCTCTCCTACTCTCTTGGCAGGAAATGGAACTCTCTCCTTCTTCTCTTAGAACAACATCTAACACTGAAGCCTTCAAAATCCAACTTTTCTCTTACTTATCCTCTAAACATAAGTGCACCTGCTTACATCCTACATAAATCTACATAAATTCCCCTTGAACCCTCTACATCCTTTCTCTTTACTCTACCCTAATACTATCTTCTTTTCTTCTCTTTTTCTCTCGATCACTGCTTGATCAAACTATATTCTACTCTCAGTTTATGTATTTTCTCTCTCTCTACTCCTCATATGTAAATATTGTAAATAGCATGTAACCTTACACCTTCTTTTCATACAGTCAAACCTGCTACTTGAAGGAAACTACTAAATCTATTGTATCTACCTTCCTGAATGATGTTTTTTGAAGTATACTGCGTGTATTTGCTTTTTTACTAACTGTATTCAATGTAATGTTATTCCAAATGTATATATTTTATTACTATCTTTTACACTATGTAACTTAGATTGTATTTGCTTTGCTTTTGGAGCTTTTCTCCCCGGGCCTCCACTGAAAATGGGTACGTTCTGGCCCAGTGGACTTCCCCGGTAATCAAACTGGAAATAAATAAATAAATAAAATAAATCTATTCAGTCGCTTACCGCTTGCTCAGAGGTGACCTTTGCCTAACATACAAGACCATGTCAAACCCAGATTTGATGAATATGCTGCACCTCAAAAAATCTAGATCCGTCAGAGCCACAAGGGCGGGAGACTTAAACCTCGACACGGCTATTAATAGGACGTGCTGGAGGGATAGATTCATCACCCAAAGACTCCCTATGCTGTGGAATAAAATCCCGGTATATGTGAGGCAGAGCACCTCGCTGGCCTTGTTCAAGAGAAATCTTGACCAATGGATGGGAGATCGCAGATATACCCCAGGGATTACCTCAGTGTCACTGCTCGACAGAGGCACAGCAAAATAATAGGTATAGTTCCCCATACTAAAGGGGTGGCGTAAGCCACAAAACTATGGGCTAGGCTTGTAAATGCCCTCGGGCAGATAGCCTAGTATGAACCTATGAACCTATAGTGTCTAACTGAGCGAAAGCTCTTTTATAGCAGAGGCGCAGGGAAAAAGCTCCACAGAAACATAGGAGTAAATAACAAGAGTAAATAACATATAAAAAATGACTACAGTCACAAAGAATTACATATGTGTCAGTACAGTACAGTAATTCAAATATTTCATATTTACTTGATGCTCAGAATACTTTATCTATACTTTAGAGACAAAAATATGGCATTAGCTAAATCTAGTAAATCATTCTGGAGAGCTTTGCTTATGTGAATTACAAGTTCAGATAGGATGAATTGGTTTCTTGGGACAGAGGATTATCAGTTGACAAGTAAAGACTAAGGTTATAAAGATATGGTAATTAGTGGTATGGAAGGCAGTTGCCAGGAGTTGACACTGAGTTTGAGCAATGAAGAGTCAATATAAGAGATCATGGAAACTATTAGTAAGTAGGGTCTTAGTAGAGTGGGGAGCAGTGACATAGAAGGAGTTAGGCGGTATAGTTACAGGTAGAGTTGTTGAGGCGGTATTGTTTGAGTGCTGATTTAAATTTGTATATAGTTGTTATAATTCTACTGTAAAGAGGAATCTCATTGCAGTTTAGGGCTAGGTAGTAGCTGTATAATTTTGACCAATGGTTTTCTTTGGCTTAGAGATTTTCAGGTATTGTTGGTTAGAGCTCCTGAGGGTTCTTGTAGGAACATAGAAACTGACCAAAGTAAAGATTCTAGGGTAGGTTAAGGGTTTGTAGAGACAGGAGTGAATAATAGTTAATACAAAAGCCCACCTTACCAGCTGGTCAACTGCTCTACTCCTTCACCATTGCCAAACTATGGAACTCGCTTGCTCCTTCTATAAGAAACACAGGCAGCACCACCACCTTCAAACAAATACTAAAAAATCATCTCAACTCTTCCTGCTATGTACCTGCACTATAACAACCCTTCCTGGCTATGTACCTGCTCTGTAACAGCCCTTCCTGGCTATGTACCTGCTCTATAACAACTCTTCCTGACTATGTACCTGCTCTATAACCTAACCTCTTCCTTCTCCTTATAACTAAGTTCCTATGCTTTTTACTACTAGTGACTGATGATGCTTTCTCCATATTTATTATTATTTTTTCTTTCATAACTTGTTGATACTGGTACAATAATGCTGATTAATTTATCTCCATTTTACCACTCTGAATTCATCTGGCAACTAAATTTTTTGTATATATTCTGTATATGTTACTGTAATCAAACCAGATAAATTCCTGATTTATGTATATATTCTGTATATATTACTGTAACCACTATGTGTAACACTGTTTCTACTTCTGTACCAATTAATGTTTAATTTTTTTTCTGCATCTATGTTCTTGTAGGTGCTTTTCTCCCCGGGCCTCCACCGAAAATGGACTCTTTTAGGCCCAGTGGACTTTCCCGTTAAACAAATGCAATAAATAAATAAATAAATAAGTAAATAGTTAATTGAGAGAGAAGGAGCTGGTGGGGAAGTTAAGCCAGTTTAACGTAGAGTGAAGAGACCGTGATGAGAGTTAGGGGACTGATTGGCAGTGAACTGGGCAACGTTGTTGTATGTGCTTTTAAGTTTAGTGTGTAGGATTGTAGAGATGGTTGTAAGTTAATTAGAATTTGTGATCTATAGAGGAAATTTGGGAGTAGAAAAGCTTGATCTAGAGAGAATCTGGAGTTGTTAGTAAGGAACTTTTTATTTCTGTATAGAACTCCAAGTTTTTGCTGGATTTTTTGATGTAATTGTTGACATGTAGGCCAAATTTAAGTTGCTCATCTATGATGACCCAGTGAAGTTTAATTTAGAGTTCAGCATAAATAGTGGTATTGTTAGAGGAAGTGATAGAAACGGTTGGTTTGAGTAGTGAGAGAGATTTAGGAATAAATAGAAGTTTGGTCTTTTTGGGATTAAGGATAAGTTGATTGTCTGTGAGCCATTTTTCAACAGAGATAAAGGAATTTTGAAAAAGTGTGAGGTCACAGAAAGTGTCATCAGTGGTGATTATGGCAGAGTCATCTGCATATTGAATTAGGGGAGAGAGAGGACAAGACATGTAGAGTTGGTTAGTGAAGATATTGAAAAGTAGGGGCCCGAGAATTGATCCTTGAGGGACTCCCATTTGGATGGGTAGGAAGAGGGATGGAGTGGATTGCCATTTCTCATATTTTTGACAGTTGGAGAGGAGGCTGGTGAACCAGGAGATTGTGGAGGGGAAGAGGATGAAGTTGCTTAGTTTGGAGAAGAGGATGGAGTAGGAGGAAATAAGAGGGAAATGGCACTCTGTAGGCATGTTATTTATAAATTAACACATCTAACCATTGTATCATTATTATATAAACTGTAATACAACTAAACAGCTTTTCAATTCTCAATATGCACAAATGCATTTTTACAACTATATTCCTCCATTTAGGATGATACATTCCATATAACCTGCACACTGTCAGCCTTATACTCCATATGTTCAGGTTTCTTAGACTATATATGTGCAAATAACCAACACACTTAGGTGCAAAAGTGGATTTTGTATAATGAGACCTTTGACAAATTTATCACAGCCTCAAGACAAAAAGTTTATACTCAGCTTTACATTTGATGGAGAGTGTCAAGGTACCTAGTAGACAATACACTTCAGGAAATTCTCAATGCAAAAATATTGGCTTTAACTAAATTCTGTTATAGACATTTCCTAGCTCCTCTGTGAAAGATATTCCACTTGAAAGGCTGACAAGTGTTGTTTTCCCACAATAGTTTTAAAATGATGTGTGCTTCTTTTCCAGCATCATGAAGTTCAAAGAAAAATTCCATAGCTGTACTCAGTAGACTACATTTCCCTTTTTTCCATCTGTATTTATATTCTAATGCCCATAGTCACATTTAAAAGGACTGGTTTCACTATTACTGTTGAATTTTGTATCTTGCTTCCATGTAATAAAAGTAACAATAATACCGATTTGACAACTAATTAGGCCCACTGGACTCACAAAGTCCTTTTTCAGGGCAATCCTGGTAAAGTGATTTACTATGCGTCACACACTAGGCAAATGAGGGCTGAGTGAATCAAACTCTCCACTGTACCTCACAGCCTTATTTTCCAGAGCTGCCACTGTAATCATAAGTACAAAGCAAAAATGTCACAGCTCTACTTAGCCAATTCTGTTTCCCATCCCTGTTTACATTTATAGTATATTATGAACATTGCTTAACAGAGCTACTTTTGCCATTATCTAATGTTGTATCCTGCTTTTCTATAATTATACAATTCAAAGCGAAATGTCACTTCCACTTGGTAAAATCTCTTTCCTGTGCTTGTCTCTGTTTACAGCGTACTCCACATGGCAGTGCTTCACAAAGCTACTTTTGCCATTGCTACCTAATTTGCTAATCTCAGTTTAAGCCAGAATTCCTCTATGGGTCTGTGCTTTGAAAAGCTTGTTCATATTTCTTTAGTAGATGTTATGGTTTTATAGACTGTAGTGGTATATTCTTACATTATGTGAGATCTAGTACACACCCTCACAAATATTCAAATGTACATACACACACTCACATACACAAAAATCAGTCATAACTCACTCACACTTGAAGGAACCCCACTATGTCAGGTAGCACAGGTGAAGTTCTTTCCTACACTGCCTTTCTATAATATAGCATTTCTGCTCCAGTTCTGCCTCATCTTTAAGGCCTAGAATGATTCATCTCCATCCATCTATTTATCTATCTATATAAAACAAATCATCCCTTCTCAGAAAGGACACATTCACATATCCATGTCACTATCTATCTGTCTCTCTATCTATCTATCTATCTATCTATCTATCTATCTATCTATCTATCTATCTATCTATCTATCTCTCTATCTATCTAGCTAATCTATCTCTTCTTCCATTCTGTCTCAAATCTTCTTTACCAGATTGTCTTCATCTTTCCTGCACATGTGTCTGATCCAACATAATCTGTTCTGTTTGACCTTCTCTGCAATTTGAGATACTCAGGCTACTGCTCTGAAAATAGAAAAAAAAATAAAGAACTATAATGTCATTAAATACAATTCTGTTTCTTGATGAAGTAAATGCATTATTTATTCATTTATCTATATCCATGTATCTATCTATCTATCTATCTATCTATGGGATCAGGTCAATTGGTCAGGCTGTGGTTTAGAAGACCTAGGCTCATCAAAAATACTTGATCAAAAACCAACTTAGCAAAGTCGGGAATGAGACAGTTCAACATTTGACCTCTTTGACAGACCTATGTTAAAGCCATTGTCATGGTAAAGTGAGTGAGAGGAGAACTTGTTTTCCTGTCTTACCCATGTTAAAGCCCATTGCTGACTTTTGCTGGGTTGAGTTTTAATCAAGCATTGTCGATGAGGCCATATTTACTAAACAAAGGTACCACTTGACAAATTATTTATAGTCCATGAGCCCCATAAAACAAGAATTGCAATCACATCTTAGAAAACAAAAATTATTTTCTAACAGATTCTAGTATTCGCAAATGTTGCGCCTCCTCATGGAGTTCACTGACTTCCTGTTGGAAAATGTCCAGGTCTTCCCTTCACAGACACAGCAAACATTTTCTCTAGCTGTAGCATAACACCTACAACTGATACTCCAAACAACCATTCCTTCTCTATGAGACACCAACGTTTCTGGTATCTTAGGCCTATTACCCTCACTTTATATACCAGCTAATTACTTAAGTGGTCTTATTAATAGAACCATGCACAAGGCCTTCTTGCCTAATCTAAAAAACAAATTATCTGACTACTTCAATGCAGCAGTTGTATGTATAGCCTTTATACCCGCTATTTGCATCAGTTTTAAAGTAACAGTTCTGTTTTCAATATTTATACAAAATATTTGCATTATTGTATATTATGTTAATACACCGTTCAAGTAATAGCAACCACACTATGTTACAATGACCTCCCTAGCTTAAAATCTTCAGTTTTAGGCTCATTGAATGGTCTGTGAGAATTGTGGTGGATTAAATCTAGTCTGTGTTTCACTTTGAATGTAAAAGGCTGCAGGGAAACTGACAACAGAGTTTTATGTTTCCTTCTTGCCCCTTATGTATCTGTTAAGCCAAGAAGTTTATACCTTAATAATAATAATAATAATAATAATAATAATAATAATAATAATAATAATAATAATTTTATACTTGATTGCCAGACATTCCCTCTAAATAGTCTAATACCTGGTTTCTGTTTTATTCAATTTTTGACTCAGAAACATATAGGATATTCATTATCTTCATGATCATTATCTTCATCATCATCATCATCATCATCATCATTACCAATATCATCATCATCATCATCATAAATTCCCTTTTTCCCATTTTCTACATGGGGTCAGGGTGTTGCATCAACGGTTGCCATCCCTTTTGATTCAATGGCACTCTCCTACCCTCTTCAGTACTCATGCCTGACTGTCACGGGTCTTGTCTCATACAATCTAGTCAGCTGTTTGCTGGATGTCCTCATTTCCTCTTGTCTTCTTCTGTTCTGTCTCAAATCTTCTTTACCAGATTGTCTTCATCTTTTCTACACATGTGTCTGGACCATCATAATCTGTTCTGTTTGGCCTTGTCTGCAATTTGAGCTACTCAGGCTTTTGCTCTAGTGCAGTCTTTTCTTTGCCTGCCCCTCAGTATGAATCTTACCACCTATTTTAGGCACTTCATCCCCATCATTTCTAGATTCTTCAACTGCTCTGCCTTAGCTGTCCAAGTTTCTGTACCATGGAGAAGTACTGGTGAGCCCACTGTTTGTACACTTTACTTTTCAGCTTTTTTGACATTCTTTTGTCACACACTGCCTTTGACACTCTGTGTCATGTGGCTGCAGTCACTATGATTCTAGCTTTAACCTCCTCATTCAGACCTTCCTTCTCCTCAACCACCCATCCCAAATACTTGAAGCTGTTAACCTGTTTGACTATTTTCTCTTCTATCTCAATACTCAGCATCTTCTAATTTCCCCCATTTACTGCCATTGCAGCTGTCTTATCTGTACTTAGTTTCATCCCATGTGCCTTCAGTTTTGCATTCCATTCCCTTATCCCTTGCTGAGGTTCTTGCTCAGAGTCTGCCTGTAATGCCACATCATCTGCATACAGCAACTTTGTTGATCTGTCCCCTCTGACCCATTTGCTAATGTAGTCCATCACCAGTATGAACAGTAGTGAACTCAGAGCTGATACCTGGTGAACACCTGCTCCCACTGGAAACCCCTATGTTTGCACTTGCATGATTGGGTCCTTGTTCATTGCCTACACTACTTCTATCAATGTGTCTAGGGCTTTGAACCATCACAGGACTGCCCATATTAGCTTTAATGGAACTTTGACATATGCTTTCCCCAAGTCTAAGAATGCACAGTTGTACTCCTTTCTCATCTCTAGCTTCTTCTCAACTATCTGTCTCACTTCAAACATTGGGCTGGTTGTGTTGCATCCTGATCTGAATTCAAACTGCTCATCTCTCATCTTGCTTTCTGCTACTCTGCATATTCATTTATCAGTCACCCTCCCAGAACTTTCATGCAGTGTGACAGGAGTTTGATGTCTCTCTGCAACCCGCAGTTATGAATGTACCCTTTATTCTTGTACACTGGCACTGGTATTCTTATTCTCCAGTATTAGGGATATGCTTTTCACTGCTATCAGTACCCTCTGTAACCATCTTTCCCCTGCCTCTTCCAACATCTAGGCCATATATGTTGAAACCTCATTTGAGCCTGCTGTTTTCCCTGTCTTCATTTTCCTTAGTGTAGTTTTTACTTCTTCTATGGTGGGTTCCTCCTCTTCTCTCGTTGTAGGCTGTGTCTGGGGCAGTACAGCTTCTGTGGGGTTTTCTTCATTCAGAAGCTGTCAGAAGTATTCCTTCCGTCTGCCTTTCATGTCCTGTAGACTGGTGAGGTGGTTGCTAGTATACTCTATGAAGGTGTCTGACATCTGCCTTCTTTATCTTTCGGTCTTTGCCTTGCAACCTGATAGAATTTATTTGTGCCATCTGCTGAGTCCCTTTCCGGAAGCTGATAGCTTGCCTGTGAAGATGTGTTCTCTGCTATTGCAGCTCTTAGCCTCTTATTTAAAAAAAATTGTATTCCTTCTTAGCCTGGTCCATCTTTATAATTGCCTAGTTTTTCCTGCACTCTTTCTTTCTCTTGACGAATTCCTAGACTTCTGCATTTCACCACCATCTTTCCTTGTGTATCATATTTCCATATATGGCTCAACCTCATGTCTGTTCTATAGTCCTCACATATACTGTTTTGTGGTGTTGATATTTTATTTCAAATCTACCTAGCTCCTCTTATTTCTGAGGCGCTACAGCCCTGAATGTTTCCTTGAACTCATGCACTTTCTCTTTGAGGTCTTCACTATTCTGAAACCATGGAATGAAGTGCTAGCCTCTCTGGTTAGCTTTACAACAAAACTAATAACTCTAATGAGGAAAGAAAACCAATATCAATGCCTCTGATTTAGGTAGGTGATATATTGTTTAAGCCACAGAAATAGGAAATAAAAGAATTTATGTTAAAGGACAAGGAAGTATTTTCAGAGGTACCAGGTAGAGCAAGCTTGATTCAATACCATATTTAGGCCAAACCATGAGAAAAGGTAAACTTAAAGCCTTGCAGAATGCCAGAATCACAAAGAAAGGTAGTACAAGTGAAGTGCACAAAATGCTTAAGCTGGGAAAAATAGAAGAGTGAAACCATAACTGGAACAACTGTAGTTTTAGTCACTAAGCCTCTTGGAATCACTAGGTTTTGTAATGATTTTAATCTAAATATCATCTCAAAAGTCAATAGTTAGCCAATGTCTATGGAGGTAAATTAACCCATTTCACATAGGAAGGTTAGGTAGGACAAGGTCTTAGGCTATACTAGAACTCAATAATGGGTACTAGCAAATACACAAACAACTTAACCAAAGTTTTTTCAACACTTGAGGGATTATTCCAATGTATATAATCCTTCCTTTTGGGTTGACTGGATGGCACCCCAAAGCCCCCTGTCCAGTATGCTGCTGTCTGTTGGATGATATGAAAACTAGCTGTTCGTATGTTGTACACTGCATGGGACATTAGCCTTATAGTTTCATTTGCAGTTGTGGCAGAAATGTAAACTACTGCCAGATTTTAGCCACATTCTGTCATTTATTACTGCATCTTTTTTCATAGACAGTGTTACTGGTAGATTTCTGCATAGCTGGGTGCTTTAATGTATTGTTGAATTGCAGTAGAGGGAGTATTGTAAATGATGTTCCAGGACTGGTGCTTCAGTGCTATTATAGCTGTTCATATACCAGTTTTGCTACTAGTCTTAGAGTATGCTTATCATTTACCTGCTTAAAGTTGCATTCCAGTACCTTTCTTTTCCCCTTTTCTTTGTGTGTAGCCCACCCCTCACTGAGACATTAAGCTACATTTTCTGAAATACTCACCTGCCTGGTATCATTGACTTGTAGCTCATAGTTATAGAACTAGAGCTCCAGTATTGACTTTAGCTGATTGGATCTCTCCCTAGCTAGCCTACTTCTTGCAGTTTGAATTTTTTCCAACCCTCCCACCTCTTTCTTTTCCTGGTTATAAAGGCTGTTTCTCTGGATTCTGTCCCTTAAGGTAATCTGATTTCCAAAGTCCCTAGCTCTCCTCTTTCATAGTACTTTTCCCACCCATTATTTTCCACAAATTCATAATACTGAGAGCCAAACCAACAAACCAGTATTGCTACTGATTAAACATTCTGCACTACAAATTGTCTCCTGTTCCTTTTCACAGAGCTCATATCTGCTTGGTGCCTTGCCACACTCCGAGAGGGTCCTGAATTAATCATGCTCCATCCTTGGCAGATAAGAAATCTATTTTATTATTCTGCACTTCAGTTAATTCTTTTAGACGTGCTAATACTTGATTTTGCTTTAGTTATTTAGTTTGCACTTTAAATCATTTTAAAGGCCCCTAATACTTGAAATCACCTTGTCCAGGTAGTTTAAGTTGCTGTGTAGCAAGAATACTCTCTCAACCAATCCTTTTTGTCTTTTTACATTAAGAGGACTGGGATATTCCATCTAGCGGCAATAGATGGTGGCCTGGTCTATCTGAGTTAGGAAGCAAAAAAGAAAGCTGTAAGTGTAGTTTGTTTATTGACCAGAGGGCTTAGAAGCCAGTTTCCTGTGATCTAAATACATGTATAAATTTGGTGCATTTGCCCATGGTGCAGTGATGGTTATTAGTGCACTGTATAGACGCAGACACCTAGAAATCAAACTTTCTCCAAAAAACAGCTACTCTGTGTATTGAGGAGTACTGCCCTTTGAATTTAGTATTATATTGCCAAGTCTAGGATCTAACCTCAAAAGCACTCTTTGTCATCCCAATATTAACCCCTTGTGCTCTGCACCCTTGTAGCTCATCCAATAAAAGACCTGACATCATGGATATGCACTTTCCCAATTTCTCTACAGACAGTGTGGTGGATATTGGTATATTGAGACAAAGTAGCAATTGTCTAATGTTCATTGGCAACTATTTAATCCTCAAAGAAACAAATATAGCATGTGGGAGAAGTATAAATGTTTCTGGAGGCAAAGCTCTTTTTTAATTTCTCTACATCTTTTGAGTTTCTAATATCATGATGGGAATGGTCCCCATTTCTAAGTCAAAGTATGAGTAAATTTCATTAAATTAGTATTGTTTCAACCTTTGATGTTAGCCAGAAATGCTCTTCGCAGCACCCGCAATGTTCCCAGTAATGACTTCTTCTGAAATTCGTATGGAGTTACATGTATCTGTAACATATCTAAATACGATTGTAGATTCATTTTTATAAGATCCATTGCTCCTACTACTACTGGAAATGTCTGGGTATCTTTCTTGCACATTGCTGTTATTTCTGCCTGCAAATCCTGATATTTTATGAGTTTGTGTCTCTCTGTATGCAAGGCACTGTGGTCATTGGGTGTAGCAATTTCAATGATTAATGCTACTTTTGTCTTCTTTTCATGGACCAGATAGATGGTTTTCTCGCATCTATTGAACTGTTGGTAATGGGTGATCTCATGTGATATAGACTTCATCATTTTCTATGATGCTTTGTGGCTCATGTTTCCAGTGTTTTTCAGCTACTTCAATATTATAATGTTTGCACAATCCCCAGTGCAACAGTCTTGCCACATTATTATGCCTTTCAGTATACAGTCCTTCTGCCATTAGTATGTCACAAACAGCAACAAGGTGTGCAACTTTTTCCAATTCTGTTTTATAAAACCTACATTTGTCTGTTTCTCCCACATGTTCAATGGACTTTGTAAACCAATGTGTATGTAGTCCACTATCTTGGGCCACCAATATTAACCTTTCATCTTTTGGTTTGAATTTGGCTCTTTTTAACCATTCCTGCATTCGATCCTGATCAACATGAGGTTATTCCATGAGTTTTCTATACTTGGAACTATATTTATAAATTTTCAAAATGTCTTGCCTTCTCTTCTGATCCCTCACCTTATATTCGTTCTTTTGTTTTTTGGCACATTCAGTTGGTGTCTGATTTTTAAATACTTCTTGTTTGATTTCCATTCCTGCTTGATACTGATATGTTTCTGCTAAACTAAGCAGGGAAGTCATCTTAGATTTATGCTCCACATGTCTCAAAACGTTCACTATGTTTGGGTTTTGTGAGGTCAGCAGATAAGTATGCAGTCCCACGACTGCAGATCTATACATGTAATCAATTTTAAGGATGCCCATCCCCCCTTTCGAACAGAGAATATATAATCTTGGTATGCACTGATTTTTAACAATCATTTGATGACATTAAAGCATCCTGCATGTTTTCCTGACTAATCTAGCCAACACCTTTTGGGGTCAGTCAGTCACTCCAAAACTAAGTTAGGACAGGAAGAGCAAATTGGTTTATAGCTTGAACTTTGTTCCTAGATGTCAACTCTGTTTTCAGGATTAAGTCAAGTCTTCTAAAATATTCCTTACTGAGTTTTATTCACATTTGTTCATGTTTTATTGTTGATCCTTTATCATTTCCCAAATATTTATACACTCCCTCTTGCTCACGTTCTTCTATGTCACATTTTCGTCCCAAACATGTTTTCTTGGTGCTGCAGCTTTCCTGATTTAAAGGTTGATTTGGCACATTTTTCAAAACCAAATGACATTCTTATATCATCTGAAAAAGTTTTGATTACTTGCAGTTGTGCTTTCATTTCTTTATCTGATGAGCTATACAGTTTTACATCGCTTGTTTGCAAACACTCATGATAACAGATAACAATATTATTCAGTCATAGTCCATGTAGGTGTAAATGACCTGAGATGTACCTCCCTAGACTATATGAAGAGAGACATTATGGAGCTCTCAGAATTTGTGTCACAGGCTAAGTGCCTAGCACTGCGCAACATTCTACCTTCAGCAAACATGATGCACCAATGTGAACAGAAGATGATTGACATCAATAATTGGCTTAATTTTTCATGTAATTCTTGAGGGATACAATATTTGGCAGCATGGGAAGACATGGTTAACAAACCATGTTCTTTTGCCAAGGACTACCTTTGCTGTCATCTCTAGACTTTCAAGTATTGGCTAAAACATTTCCCCCCATACAGCCTTTTTAAGCAAAGCTAAATGGACAAACCTTCCAATAATGCAACATCTTCCCACAAAATTCTAAATGTGTTACTGCTCAATGCCAGGAATCTAAAAAAATAAGCTCCATTTCCTCCAAGTTCTCCTCACCTTGGAGAATGTGGACATCTGTGCATTTACCAAGGCATGGTTTAAAGCCACAGTGAGTATCCCAGCAGTTCAAGGTTTTAAAGCCTCCCACTCATTTAGATCAGCAACTACACAGACAGTGGCTAAAGGTAGAGGTGTCTTGATGTACATCACAACCTACCTCTAGGATGGTTAAACAGGATGAAGCACTGGAGTTCCTCCATATCCAGATTACCACAGACAACATCCTATACCATATTGTAGCAAGATATAGGTCACCCTCTATGTCCCATGAAAACCATAACTCATATACTTAGATCTATTAGAGACAGTCATCATTCAACCAAATACCATGTTCATGGGGAACTTTTATAATCTTCTATAAACTGGGAATCCTACACAACCCCAAATTTGCAAGTGCAGAAATTCCTAGACTTTACACACCCCAAGTGCCATGTCCTCATTTGTAAGATCAGACCACAAAGCAGTCTCCTTCAAAATAAGAATTGATTCTGCAACCCCAGCAAACCCTGTAACAGAAACTACTCCAAAGCAGACTGTGACAAAACGAGGTACTGCCAGTACAGCTACCTGTAATTTTGTAAATAATTATATATTTGTGAATATTAAACTAATTTATATAGCTAGTGTTACAAATATATTAGAACTGTACATCATGTCTATATCAGACTGTTCTGTACAGATGTTTGTGTTGAAAAGGTATTTGTAAAGTGCTTGTGCTTAAAATGTATCCACAGTGTGGTCTACTGGAAGAGAACAAAAATGTACATGCACTATTGTAACTGTTTAAATGTATATGTTAACAGAGGAAACTGGAGGGTTAATCTCAGTCCAGCAAACTTTAGAAAAATATCTGAAATTAAATTACTTTATAAGCTAGGTCATAAAGATGTTTCAATGCAGCTAGAGACACAAAGTCTGTACTAGGAAGCTTTCTGTATTGTCTCTGGGGTGAACTAATTGTTACTTTGGAAGCATGAAGGAATGCAATTGTTTTATGACCGAGCATCTGCCAAAGATCTGAGCAAAAGCCCTTGTATGAGTATTTTTTACAGGTAGATGGTAAATACTGCCAGCAATGGGGTTTGCATGAGAACTAGAAGTCAGATGACTAGAAATGATATAATTCTGCAAGCTATCTCAGCAGTAATATTACAGATATTATTTTGAGAAGTCTCTTAGTGAGACAGAGCACTCTGCATTCTGTCTTGGACCTGACAAAAACAAGAACAATAAGAACCATTCACCACATTTGCCTTGCTCTAATAGTAAGTTACTAGAGTATAGTAATTCTCTTAGATACTGTCAGGAATACAGTGAAGCTTAGTTTAGATATTTTTCTTTATTTGTGTGAGCCTGTACTACAATGTTATTTTAAATATTTAATGTGTTTTGAACTCTGATGCCACTGTGAATATATATTTAGTATTTCTTGTTCTTTTATTATTTATTATTAAATATATTTAAACCTTTCATTGTGGCTGATCTGTGTAGAGATATTTAAGTTTTGAGAGTACTTGCATATTTATTTGATGACACTGTATGAGCCACTCCTAACAGCCTTGGTCTTGGTCAAACTACCATTTGTATTAATATTAATATTACACAGTAAGACTGGACACCCTTTGTTAAGTGCCTTAAAGTAGCTGATAAGGAATGACTGGTGGCAGTGGTAACTACCTTATAGTCTTGGCAGAAGGGGGCATAGCTAGTAAACCTGTGCCGGCCTTTCCCAGGTGTGTGCGTGTATGTGTGTGTGTATGTATATGTTTGTGTGTGTGTGTGTGTGTGTGTGTGTGTGTGTGTGTGTGTGTGTGCTCGTGTGTGCGTGTTTGTGCATGTGTGTGTGAAAATCGATCCTCAAAGAGCTTGTGTCAGCTACTTGGGCAGGGACACAAAGCACTGGTTGGACAGAGAGGGTGCTGAAGGTCTTGGCTTGGTCACTCAGCTGAGATCTCAGCTCTATAGCCATAACAGTGGGAAGTCTTATTGGTCTCTGGAAAAAGATGGATAAACCATGCCCAGACTGACTGTGGTCTCTGTGTTCTCTTAAGGGAAATTGCACTTGATGCAGAGAGCTACATCTGGAAATATTGTATGTGTACCTGTTATCCTCTTGGTGAACGTCCCCCACTGTTGACAGTGGTGAGGATTGAGGCTCCGTGATTATTGGTTGGCAGTGGTGGGTCATCCCATAGTAATTGGCTGGCAGTGGCAGATCACCACATCACATTCTGGGATTCAGTGGTGTGGATACTGAATTCCTGTAACCTTTAAATAATGGTCACTAAAGAAGGTGTTTGTACTCTCAAGCAGCCCCACAGTAGAAATTCAAAGTTTCTTATAACAATACTTTTATTTATTTGTTTGTGAACTTAGTTAGTCAGGGACAGTAAGCAAGGATGTCAGCAGAGAATTATGGAAAGCTGACAAGGAGCCAGTTGGTTGAGATCTGCCAAGCCAAAGGACTGGTGAATGCCGACCTGACTAAAGCAGAAATTACTGCAGCCTTAGTCACAGCTGCATCACAGACCAGCAACCAGGAAGACAGCAAGACTGGCCTTGGGGATGTACAACTCTCAGAGAATGGACAGTTCAGTTTTTCCTCAGAAGACTTAAAAATCCATCTGTAGTTAAAGAGACTTGAACTGGAGGCCAAACATTTGGAACTAGAATCAGCAGAGAGACTGCAGCACTTGGAGGTTGAAGCAGAATCAGCAGAGGGACTGCACTGTTTGGAATTAGAATCAGCAAAGAGACTGAGATGTCTGAAATCCAAAGAAAATGAGAGGCAGAGGCAACATAAAAAGCAGATGCCGACTCTTCACTAGGGTCATGGAGGCAATGGGGAAGGGAATAACTGAATCCCAGAAGCAATAAATGTCAGTAAATTTCTTCACAGTTTACAGGGGGTGATAATTCTGATAGGTCTATTCATATGTTTGAAAGGGTATGTAAACAGTATAGCATTGACAATGGGCTCTGGGTATGATTCTTGACTTCCTTACTCCATTGTAAAGCTGTAACTGCTGTTTATAAAGTGTCTGATACTGATTGCTTAAATTATAATACAGTTAATAATTGTTTGAGTGTTATAAGTTAATACCTGAAGCTTATAGAAAAAAGTTTCATGAGCATAGGCAAACGGCAGATGAAAGTGTGTGTGATTATATTGCTGAGTTAAGCACTTATTTTCATAGGTGGGTAAGTGGGTGTCAGGTCACCAGTTTTGAAGGGCTGGCAGACCTTTTGGTGAGGGAACAAGCCATTAGCACTTTGCCTGAGGACATGATAATCTGGTTGGTAGACAGAGAATACAATACCACAGATGAGTTGGGGAAAAAGGAGACCTATACTTAGCAAGCAGAGCATCACTGCACAGGAAAGGGATACCCAGTGCTGCACATGGGTATAAGGCAACCCATGGCTGTCACCCTAAACCTCCCCAACAGAGCCTGCCAGTAACAGAAGAAGCCACTACTTTAGGTACATGGCCAGAAACAATGGTTAAATGTTTAAAATGTAACCAGTGGGGCCATGTAGCATATAAATGTCCACAGTGGCAAGGTGGGGAACAAAAGATAGGGGAGCCAGCAAGTGGGAATGACAGAATGCCAGCGGTAAGTTGTCTGTAGACAACAAAGGTACAGAATTACCACAAGAGGTTATATCCTATCTTAGTAGCTTGGAAACTGGCCACTGCTAAGAGAGACACAGCCTATGACCTAACCATTGTGAAGCCTGCAATGGTTAAAGAGGAACACCGCTTGCTTGGGCAGTCTACTCCAGTCAGAGCTGTAGAAGGGATCCCAGTTCAAATACCTTTGGCTAGGGTTCACCTTGACTGGGGGAGGGTGGAAAAGGAAGCAAGCAAGTAGGTGTGTTTGAGGATATCCCAGCAGGTGTCCTGATAGGGAATGATTTTGATAATGCAGTACCTTCTCTGCATGCATTGACATGCAGTCAGGCTGGGAGACAGGCATGTCAGTCTGGTGAGGGGGCCCAGGCAGACTGCACACTTGAAGCCAGGACTGGTGAGATGGTTACTTCAGAGAGTGAGAGCTACCCTGTAGCAGAGAGACTGAAGGTGAGCCACAGCTGCTGGTGGGTACTGGTGGGTACAATGAGGCACCGCTGTCAGAGGATACCAGACTTCCTGTGGAAGGGAGCTGGGAAGTGTTACAAAGAGAGAGTGAGGTGAGACAGGCTCAGCTCACAGACCCTAAATTATATTATAAAGCTTGAGGGAGGCAGCTAGGAGGTGCCTGATTCTCAAGGAAAGGGGGAATCTTCTATACTGGGACAAAGGGTTACTGTAGAATGGACTCCTGAGGGAGGGCTAGAGGTGAGAAAATACAGCAGTTGCTACTGCCCAGAGCCTACTGTCTGGCACTTCTAGCCATAGCCCCTGACATTTGCTTTGCAGGTAATATGGAAATAAAGCATACAAAGAGACATATTATGCAGAACTTTTATTGGCCTGGGGTTTCCAGGGATGTAACAGGGTACTGCAGGACCTGTGAGCAGTTACAAAAAGTAGGTAAGGCAGGAGACAAGGTCAAAGCTCCTTTGATGCCTTTGCTGTGATTGGGGAGCCATTTCAGAGCATAGCTATGGATATTATGGTGCCTCTGAGTACCCCGAGTTCCACAGGGAAGAAGTATATCATAGTGGTAGTAGATTATGCTGAAGCAGAAAAGTGGCAAATGCTTTGTTAGAGATTTTCAGCAGGGTAGGTTTCCCAAAAGAAATACTGACTAATATAGGTGCCAATTTCATGTCAGACCTGCTGGCTTGTCTGTGGAAGCACTGTGGGGTGAAGCACCTAAAGACCACCCCTTACCATTCCCAGACTAATGGTCTTGTGGAGAGGTTAAACTCTACACTAAAGGCCATGCTATGGGCATTTGCAGACCAGTTTAAGAGGGAGTGGAACAAGTATTTGGCCCATTTGTTGTTTGCCTACAGAGAGATGCCCCAGGAATGCACAGGTTTTTCACCCTTTTAGTTAATGTCTGGGCATAGGGAGAAGGGAACCAGTAGATTTTATTCATGTTGAATGGGAGAGTGAGTGTGAATCCCACAAGGAGCTTCTTGTGGCATATGTCCTAAACATCAGGACAAGACTCAGGGAACTCATGGGCTTGGCTCAGGAGTACTCAGCAGGAGCCCAACAGCAGAAAAAGGTCTGGTATGACAGGAATGCTTGAGCCAGAGAGTTTGCTGTGGGGCAGCAGGTTATGGTTCTTATTCCTGTCAGACACAACAAGCTGCAGGAGGATTGGGGGGGGGCCTTCAAAGTGGTATGGAAAGTCAGTGATATTCACTACCTGGTAGATCTGTTAGGTAGGAGGCAGGAGCACAAACTGTACCATGTTAACATGATGAAACCTTGCCATAACAGAGAGATCCTTGTGCTAAGTATTTGCAGTAGGAGGCAGGAGGAGTCTGAGGGGGATCTATGAATACAGGGAGCCAGCCAGCAATATCCCAAGTTACTATGGTGGAGCCCAGGTTTGCAGGCATATGTTATGACAGTGCAACACTAATCGGGTCAGCAATGCAAAGGCAGCTGGGATGTCAAGACAGGGTTTAGGGTAATGTATTCCCATATAGACTCATCCCTCTCAAGCAATGTTTCTCAAGGGTCACTTAAAAAACTAGCTTGAGTCTTCGAGGGGAGAAGAAGTGTGATAAAAGGAGGTACTGCCAGCACAACTAGCTGGAATTTTGTAAACTCTTTCATGAAACTGAATAGAGAACAAGGAAGATTAATTAAGTCCAACAAAGCAAATGTTGAAATAAAGATAGCATTCCAGGCCAAGGACAACCATAAAGCTTTCTTTAGCTATGTCCAAAACCTCAAAGGCAGCACACAACGTTGTGCTAAACTGTTGTCAAATACAGCCACCTTCATGGAATTGGGCAATATAGAATTCACCTGCAGCTTTCACCCCCAGACACCCCTAAGAAATATCATCTAACATAGACCCTCCAACTATCAGTAGTGTCTTGAAAGCACTGTTGAAGGGTAAGAATACAGGTTTGATTGGCCCCTGATAATATCCCAGGATGCTTCTTAAATAGCCTGAAATTTTACCTTTCAGAGCCACTGGTGTCAATATTCAACCACAGCCTTGGTGCAGGCTTTGTACCATGCAAATGGAAGACTGCAACAGTCATCCCTTAGCACAAGGGTGGACCACCAGTGGAGCCCCAGGAATGACAGACCCATTAATCTGACTAGTCTCATATGCAAAACCATGGAAAGAATTATCATGGGAATGATTAACAACGACATAGGAAACCTTCAGGCACTGGACCCAGTCCAATTTGGTTTCATCAAAGACAGGTCATTCATAATGAAACTGGTGAACTTTTTTGAGAAGGTCATGAAAGTAATGGATGAGGGTAAAATTGTGTATACTGCCTATCTTGACCTATCTAAGGCATTTGATAAAATACCCTACTCAGGCATTGTAAACAAACTTATGGAATTAGGCATAAATCCCTCTGTAACTCACTGGAAAGCTAGCTTTCTCACAGACAGGAGCCAGGAAGTTATAATTGGAAAGACCAGCTCCACAAAGAGGCCAGTCTGCAGTGGAGTCCCCCAAGGCTCTGTGCTGGGTTCACTCAGAGTCAGATCCAGCACTAAGCAACCTAGGTAGTTTCCTAGGGCTCACTTGTTGGAGGATCCTGATGGCTAGGACGCTGCCACAACATTTAATTTTTAATTAAAAAAATGAAAATGACATGCATGCTTTTTTAACAGCATTCTTCTTTAAGAATGCACTCTGCATGCATCAATGTGCTCATATTTTAAACATTCTTATTTCTGCTTGTTCTTTTCTGAATGCAAACATTTTAACTTGCTTGCATCTGTGTTACTTTAAATGAGATGTTCATTGTAGGCACATATCTTCCTTCAGTAAGGTGTCTGGGATGGGCTAGTTAGGTATGGCAGATTAATTAATTAACTTGTTTAGGCACAGAGGCTGCACCTTAGTTACAGGAGACAACAACCTGAACTTATGAGTTTCAGTGCCTTTTTTAAGGAATTGTGAGTTTCAGTGCATTTTTCAGGGACGTGTATTTCAAGGGAACAGAAGTTTACTATTGCCCATGCTGTGACATTTTTCATTGTGCACATGTTTTCTTTAGCAAATAGCTATCAGTGTTTGTGCTGCAGAGTTTGAAAGTGTTATTAGTAGCACAAAAGTTAGTGTACTTGCTTTTGGAGTAGAAGGCTATGGGTTGGGGTGCTGCACTCCTGAATGTGTCTTCTGAGATACCTAGTATCTATGAATCTGTTGTCAGTTTGCCTGTCATTCCATATTGCAATATTACCAGCTTAATATTTAATGTAACATAAGCAATTTATTCTTCAAGGGTAGCAGGCACTACATTTGTAGATGAACCACTGAAATGTAAAGTTGTTTGCCAGTAGCAACCTCTTCATTAGTTACAGACCTCTTTAAAGCAGAATTATTCAGATGACTTCTACTTCTGCAGAGGATGTACATATTGACTGATATTGATAGATTGTAATGACGGACGTTTGAGTATCCTTTTGTGGGTGAAATGTTCTGAATTGGGCAGTTTTGTCATTATTGGTTCATAAGTTTTGTTTTATTGCTTACTGGAAAAATTTTCAGAACTACAAATTTAAGACAATCTAATAAATGATGCTGTATTATTAAAGGAATATAATTTAATACAATGAGGAAGGTCAATTGCAGAGCACATGCATGTATGGATGGTCCTACAAATATGTGCAAGGGACCTATAGTTTGAAAACAGCCCAAAAGCTTAATCTGCCTCTGGACAGATGCATTTTCTTCGAATGTCAATTTCAATGCTGTTTCAAGGGCAGAGAAAAATACTGCTCATGCTAAGTCTGTTTTCACTCTGGGATTGTATTGTTTTAGTTAGCAAATGGCTACCAGTGTTTGTTCTATAAAACATGAAATAACAGGTTTAAATTAAATCCAAATATCTGTAATCATTGTAGAAGTAAAGAAGAAAATAATATGCATGCTGACAGGTTTAAACAGTGTTTATGGTAATTAGGGAGAAATAGCCAAGTAATGGGATACTGGAATGTCTGTGGGGGGGGGGGTGCACTCATCCTAGGGCCCCATTTGACAGTGATCCAGCTTTGGTGCTAGCTGTTCTTTGAGCAGAAGCATGCTGTAAAACATTCTGTGGTTATTACTGTTCTTATCACTACCACCATATTTTCCCTAATATTAGTATATTACAATATCTCTATGATGACCTCATTAGAATACAGTTTGAATAAATTGCTTTAATATTGCTACACACTCAAGTGTGCTATCTTGCACTGCACTTGAATTGTTTTTAGTGCTGTTTTTGCTGATTTTCTGTAACAAAATAAATAAATAAATAAATAAACAAATGAATAAATAATGCTAAGCTTGTTTCCTGTCTTTCCTGTAACTAGTCTAGACCAGATACAGATTTGCTGTATCCAGGACTGTTTGTAAGCTTCTGAGCCCCCCAAGCCTTTCTATGTTGGAGGGAAGCCTTTTAGCTTATCACTGGGAGTGGTAAGTACTATGAGGCCTATCTACCACAAGAGTGGTTTCTGGCCCAGAAATTGTAGTTTAGTGGCCATTTAGGTAGTTTTGCCATCTCTTTCAACTTTTTGGTCTAAATGCCCATGTTTACGCTTGTTTCCCACCTTTCCTGTAGCTAGTCTAGTCCAGATACAGTTTTGCTGTATCCAGGACTGTCTGTAAGCTTCTGAGCCTGCAAAGCCTTTCTGTTGAGGAAAGCCTTCGAGCTTATCAGTGGGAATGGTAAGCACTAGGTAGCCTATCTACCACAAGAGGAGTGGTTTATGACCCAAAAATTGTAGTTTATTTGCTGTTTGAGCACTTTTTTCCATCTCCTTCCACTTTCTGGTTTAAAAGCCCAGAAATTGTAGTTTATTGGCCGTTTGAGCACATTTTTCATCTCCTTCAACTTTCTGGTTTAAAAGCTCACATTTGTACTTGTTTCCCACCTTTTCTATAACTAGTCTAGTCCTGATACAAACTTGCTGTATCCAACTCTGTTTGTAAGCTTCTGAGCCCTCCAAGCCTCTCTGTATTGGAGAGGTCTTCTAGCTTGTCAGTGGGAGTGGTAAGCACTAGGTAGCCTATCTTCCACAAGAGGAGCAATTTCTGGCTCTTAAATTGTAGTTTATTGGCTGTTTGGGCAGTTTTTTCCATCTCCTTCAACTTTCAGGTCTAAAAGCCCGCATTTATGCTTTTCCCACCTTTCCTGTAACTAGTCTAGTTCAGATACAGATTTGCTATATCCAGGACTGTTTGTAAGCTTCTGAGCCCCCAAGCCTTTCTCTGTCGAGGGAAGCCTTCTAGTTTATCAGTGGGAGTGGTAAGCACTTGGTAGCCTATCTACAACAAGAGGAGTGGTTTCTGGCCCAGAAATTGTAGTTTATTGGCTGCTTGAGAACTTTTTTCCATCCCCTTTAACATTCTGGTTTAAAAGCCCATATTTGCACTTATTTCCCACCTTTCCTATAACTAGTCTAGTTGAGATACAGATTTGCTGTATCCAAGACTGTTTGTAAGCTTCTGAGCCCCCCAAGCCTCTCTGTGTTGGAGGGAAGCCTTCTAGCTTGTCAGTGGGAGTGGTAAGCACTAGGTAGCCTATCTACCACAAGAGGAGTGGGTTTGGCCCAGAAATTGTAGTGTATTGGCTGTATGGACAGTTTTTTCCACCTCCTTCAACTTTCTGGTCTAAAAGTCCACATTTGTGCTTTTCCCGCCTTTCCTGTAACTAGTCTAGTCCAGATACAGATTTGCTGTTTCCAGGACAGTTTGTAAGCTTCTGAGAGGTGCCAAAGTTTGCTCTTTTTTTTCCCTTAGATCTGCTAGTTTTCTCCTCTCCTGTACTTTTACTAGCTGATTAGTCTAGCACTTTACCATACCAGACTTCTTGTAGCAATTATTGTAGCACACAAAAGTGCTACCAGCACCAGACATTCTACAAGGAAACAGCTCCAGTACTTATTATTAATGCCCACCCCTCAATGCATGTCTAAAGGTCAGTTCCCTATGCTTTCGCCTAATAACCAGGTGAATTTTGGCATCCTGAGGCAATGTAGCAAGTGTGTCATGTACACCGACAACCTTCTCCTCTTACCTCCCAACACTCAGACTTGTGAGAAATGCACTTATATATCCAAATCGGAAGCCACGCATTCTCCAGCCAAGACTGGAATAGAAGGTCAAGAGGAGAAGGTCAACACAGCACCACACCATGTGGAACACATAGCCCTCCAGAACACACACTAACACAGCCTTCACATAAAAACACAAACTGCACACCCACCTTCACAGAGACTCTGAATAAAAATCTACCCAAACAGCAGAGACCTCCAAGGCAGAAACTCACTTGACCATCACAACACAACACTAATCATGAGATACATAACTCTCCTAAACAGTGTGCCACTCAACCAAAGCCCCTGAGGCAAAACAGCATGCCCAGCACACTAGTCATAGGTGACTCGATAGTGAGGCACACTGATGTCCCACTTACAAGGTTGAATAAGGAGAAAGTAACAGTCAGCTGCCTGTCAGGTGCCAAGATCCATCACATAATGCACGTACTCAGGTCCCTCAACAACAGGTACAAATATGACTCTGTCATTGTACATGTGGGTGTGAATGACCTGGGACATACCTCCCTGGACTACAAGAAAAGAGACATGGAGGAGCTCTTAGATTATGCAGCCTAGACGGGTATGACCCTAGCCATGAGCAGCATCCTCCCATCACCCAGAATGATACCACAGTACAAGCAGAAAATGATTGACTTCAACAATTGGCTAAGTTTCTGGTGTCATTCTAAGGGGATCCAGTATCTGTCTGCCTGGGGTGAAATGATTGACAGACCTTGATGCTGTGCCAGAGATGGCCTGCATCTGTCACCCCTGGGATTCCAGATACTGGCCAAGGCTCTTCCACCCCTATAGTGCCTTTTTAGGGAGTGTTCTAAAGACCAAATCACCATTGTAACAGCTACAAACCAATGCAATCTGAGGATCATGCTGCTCATGCTAGAAGTCTAAATCTCAAAATTCACTTGCTCAAAGCACTCCTTAAAATGGAGAACATTGACATTTGTGCTGTAGCAGAGATGTGGTTCAAGGCAGCAGAAAGCACCCCTGCACTACCAGGCAATAACTCATTCCACACCTTTTGGCCCCAGAACTTGGACCGAAGCTCCAAAAGCAGTGGTGTTTCCATATTCATAAAGGATGTTCACACCTCCAGACTGGTAGCCCAACATAATGCATCAGAGATACGTCAGGTGCAGCTAACATTGGGTAAGACAGAGACTCAGGTTATAGCCTGTTATAGTTCCCCAACCATGTCCCAAGACACTCACTCCACATTCCTAAGCACCCTGGAGAATATTAGGGTCCAACCTAACACTCTCATACTGGGCGAATCCAACTTCCCATCCATTAACTGGGAAAACTACTCCTGTACCAGTACACTTGCCCATCGTTTCCTGGAATTCATTAATTCCAATGCCCTGGACCAGCTCATTCTTATCCCCACTAGAGGTAGCAACATCCTTGACCTGGTCATTGCTAACATTGGCGATTGCTGCTCTACACCAGTAGTCAACTCCTCCCTGGTTAGATTCGACCACAAACTAATCACCTTGGAAATCCTCATCTCTCCCACCCCCCCTCCAAAGGTAACCACCATGAAAAACTTCTCCAAAGCTAACTCTGGGCTCCTAAGTACAGAGGTGGCTAACTTCACAGCACCCATGCAAATGGAGAATAGTTGCATGACCGCTGAATTATACACCAATGCACTGTATGAACACGTACACAAATGCATGGATCTCGACATACCCAATAGAACCAAGACTTTCGCCTCCGAAAAAGGAAGCCAATATGGTGGCCCCCTGCCATAAACAAACTCTACAACAGTAGGAGGAAACTGATGCAGAATAAGGTGAAGTCCCAAGACTGGAGAAACATTCTTATCAGCCTCAACAAAAAGTTGAGATCCCTCATCAAATCCTCTAAAGCTAGCTATGAAATCAGAATTGCAGCAGATAGTAAAGACAACAACAAGACCTTCTATAGTTGTGTAAACAACCTCCACAGCAATACCAAGATTTGCTCTAAGCTACTGCACAATGGTACCTCCTATACAGACCCAACAGATATTGCCAATATACTGGGCGACAGATTCAGTGCCAACTTTACCCCTCTCTCCCCCCTCAAAGGACCAATCACAATACCAGTAGATTGCCAGGCACCCAGTATTACTGCTGCACAGGTTAAAACAGCACTGTCAAAGGCCAAGAATACAGTTTCTATGGGACGTGACAATATCCCTGGCTGTGGTCTACATGAACTACAGAGTGAACTGGCACCTGACCTGTCTGCCCGGTTCAATCTCAGCCTCAGCTCAGGCTTTGTCACTACCAAATGGCGCACTGCTATAGTCATCCCTCTCTACAAAGGAGGAGTGACTACAGACCCTGGGAACTATCACCCATTAGCCTGACAAGTCTGATATGCAAAGCTGTGGAGCGCATCATCATGGACCTAATAAACAAGGATATAGGGAATCTCCAAACTCTGGATCCCACATAGTTTGATTTTGTGAAGGGTAGATCATGCCTGCTCAAATTGGTCCACTTCTTTGAATCAGTCACTGCTGTGGATGAAGGCAAGGGTTCATACAGCCTACCTTAATCTGGCCAAGGCCTTTGATACCATTCCCCACTCAGAAATAATAGAAAAACTCACTAAGCTAGGCAACAACCCCTGTATAACTAGGTGGGTTGCAAACTGGCTCACAGATAGAACCCACCGTGTGAAAGTAACTGACTCTAAGTCAGACTGCCAACCAGTCATGAGTGGAGCCCCACAGGGATTGGTCCTGGGTCCTCTCATGTTTGGTATCTACTTCTCAGAAGTTCAGGCCAACACAGAGGGACTCTGGCTGACAAAGTTCGCAGACGATTGCAAGTTGGGAGCCATTATTAACCCCCATGTGATGTTGACATCCTACAGAAAGGCCTCACTGAGACCAACAACTGGAGTCAGAACCATGGCCTTAAGCTCAATGCCAAAAAATGTGTTGTCATCCCCTTTGGGAAAAAAACAGTTCCCATGAACTACCACATTGATGGTAGTCTGCTGAACACAGAAGGCGTTATAAGAGATCTGAGAACACAGGTTGACAGCAACCTCTCTTTTGACCACCACACTGCCACTGTGGTCAGAAAGTCCTTCTATGTGGCACATCTCATTACTAAAGGTTTTGCATCCAGAAAGAAAGAGGTCATTGTCTCCCTCTACTCTTTCCTCATTAGGTCAGTCATTGAGTACAATGCCCCATTTGGCATGTACCTCACTAGACACCTGCAACAAATGGAGAGGTCACAAAAGTACATCACAAAGAGGATTCTAGGCCTTAAACACTTGTCCTATATGGACAGACAAAAAACTCCAACTATTCTCTGTTTCATATCGTCTACTTAGAGGCAATCTCTGCTTCACTTACAAAGCCATGTCTGACCCAGCTCTGTTAGAAATGCTACATCTAACTTGCTGGAGGGACAGGTTCATAACCCACAGACTGCCCATGCTATGGAGTAGACTTCCCATACATGGCAAACACAGCATCTCATTGGCCCTCTTCAAAAGAAATCTTGATGAGTGGATGGGAAATAGAAAATTCACCCCGGGGATCAGTCCAGTGGCTATACTTGACAGAGGCACTGGAAATTAAAGTCGGGTGGCACGCTGCTATGGTAATCTTATGGGCTAGACTTGTAAAGGCTCCAGAGCCATGAGCCTAGTACACACCTATGCACCTATGAACCTTAGATACTGCAATCAGAAAAAACTACTAACTGTATACTTGGTGTACATATACTTACAAGATACATATCCATCTGGCTGACATGGAAAACAAACCTTCTTTTATCCAGTCTGTTGCGATTCTCAAAGTGCTTGGAATTTTTAGGCAGTATAAGAACTGCCTTACACTCATAAACAGCAAATTATTACTTGGCATAATTAATCTATGAGAGGTATAAGTATCTACACAACTTGGAAAACACCTTCTCAATAAATAAGATGATTTGTGAACACCCCATAATAGCACTCATACCTCTACACAAACATACCAAACTAATATATGCCAAGTTATTAAAATGTCCCTCCCCAAACCTTTCAGAATTTGGAAGATCAAGTCTCAGCAGAAATCCACAAACACAACATCACCATCATTACACAAAGTAAAGAGTTACCCAGTTACCCCTAATCCCATGAATACAAATATAAAACAGAAATTGATGACCATGCTGTCAGTCACACTGACTCCATTTTTACAAGGCTGGATGAGGACATGGTTAGAGCTAGTTGTCTCTTCAGTGCCATGATCTGTGTTATTATGAGGGCTCTTAGATTCATAAGTTCACACATGATTACTAGGCTAATGGTTGGGTGGGTTGGGGGGCAATTTTAAGCTTAGCTGTGCTTCCCAAATGTATCTGGCAACTTTTGATACCCTAGGTTATTTTAAGGGGTATATGTAGATGTGGGCATGGGTGGTCAATCATTTACAGGCTGCCTCTGTCTACAAGAGACATAGATGTCAGACCAGTGGTAAATTTCTATTTCCCCATCCACTGGTCTAAGTTACACTTCAATTGATTAGGGAATAACTCTGCTTCACATGTATGGAAAGGCTGTTCCAAGAGACGGGTAGTCCCAGAGACATATATCTGTCACTTAAACATTTATTTGTTTTACTGATGTGCAACAAGTACATGACTGTGGGATCATAGGGCGCCTTGTAAACCAGGCATAGATTGGCATCATCAGTCTATAGGAGACTGAGTGCAGGGAAAGGGCTTTGAGGTGGTCCACTTAGGACATGTTGTTTATCCCCTGTATTCTTTTTGTGAGGAACCTCTGTGGACACTCCTGTTGTTGTATATGCTAATGAGGTATATACTGAAGAGGGTATTGTACTCAGTAGTTATTAAGTTGTGCAGCATAGAATTAATTCCGTACTATCATAGTCGCATGATGGTCAAAGGCCAGGTTACTGTCTACATGTGTTCCCAAATCCTTGACCACTGGGATTACTCTTTTGGGTTCATTATCAGTGTGGTAGTTTCCAGGGGTAGTTTTCTTCCCAAAGGGTAGTATTATGCATTTCTTGGCATTGAGTTTTAGACCATAGCTCTGGCACCAGTTATTGGTCTGTGTCAGGCCTTCTTGGTGGATATTTGCATCTTTGGGAGTTTCTGTGATTGTGCCTAATTTGCATCATCTGAAAACTTGGTCAGCTAGAGGTCCTTGACATTGGCCTTGACTTCAGAAAAGTCAATGGATGCCAAAAAGGGAAGGTATCAGCACAGAGGTTTGAGGCTCTCTGCTAATGACTGGCCTGTTTGTTAAGGAAGACTCCCCTATCCTAACTTCTTTCGTCCTATCTGTGAGTGAGCTGGCTATCCAACATGTGATATAGGGGTTTATACTTAATTTTCTGAGTTTGTCTACAATGCCCAAGTGGAGTATTGTGTTGGATGCTTTGGCCAGTCAAGGTAGGCAGTGTGCATCATTTGTGGCCTTGTCTATTGTTTTGGTGACCCACTCAAAGAAGTCCACCAGGACAAGTAGGCATGACCTGGTCTTGATGAAACCAGACTGTGATAAATCCAGTGTCTGAAGATTTTCAATGTCCTTGTTTATTATTTCCATGATAATTTTTTTCCATGGCTTTGCATATGACGCTAGCCAGATTTTTGGGTCTGTAGTTACCCCGTGTCCATAGATGATGCGGTCTTGTGTTAAGGGATGACAGCTGTAGTCCTCCATTTTCTAGGCAAAAAGCCTGTCTGTACACTACAGTTAAGAAGAGATTCTAATGGTCCTGGTAAATTATGCTTCATGCTATTAAGGAGGCATCATGGGATATTATCAGGGTCCATTGATACAGTGCTCTTGACCTTGGAGACTGCATTGAGGACCAGCTCATTAGTGATAGGAAAGTTATAGTTGAGAGGATTTTCTGAGGGGGTGATGGGGGCAGGGGGATGGATAAATTGTAGCTAACTGGTTAGTGAGTAGATTTGCTATATCTTCCACTCAGTATGCATGGCTCCATTTACAGTTAATTCATCACAATGTTTTGTTGTGCCTTTGAGGTTGCAGACATAGCCAAAGAATGATTTGTGGTTGTCCTTGGCCTGGGAAGCTATTGTTACATAAAAGTTTGATTTAGTATACTTAATTAGCCCATGGAATTGCTTGTTTAGATTGATTAATGAAATTTTAACTTGCTGGGTATTGCACTTCCTAACATTTGCCCCATAATTTTCTTCCTTTTTTTATACAACCTAATGATGTAGAGATTCTGCCAGGGTGGCTTGTTTTTTAAGTTTGTTCTGTGGTTATTTCAGTCAGGTACAGCTGTCTCTATGCAGCGATTAACATAATTGTACAGGATTTGTATGAAAGATTCCACGTAAGCAGCACTGTTGGCAAGGTTTGAGGGCCTTTGAAAATTTTCCAGGGTGTCAATTGATAATAATAAGTTTGCTTTAGAGTAATTCCTAAAATTTGCAGAGTTACTTGGAGTACTTGGTTTTATTTTTATTTCAAAGGAGACAGTTTTATGGTCTGACTTTACTGGGGGGGGGGTACAAAATTCCCCCATGTTTCTGAGGACCAGGTCAAGGATGTTAGCCCTTTAGTGGATGTATGAACTAGCTGGTCCAGGGTGTTTGTGTTTACAAACTCCAGCAATCTCCATGCCTACATGTTTGGGGTATAATTCCCAGTTTATAGTGGGGGTAGTTAAAGCTGTCCATGGATATGGTATTGGGTTGAATGGGGAATGTGTCGAGTATGTTTATGTATGTGTTATGGGTTTCCTGGGTAATAGATGTTGACCAGTAGCTTGCAAGGATATGATAATGGACTTTGCCTATGGTAATTTGGACATAGAGAAGCCCAAGCATGTCATATTGTTTGACCAGCCTTGAAGTGTGTTTATTTTTGATGCAAATTTTATTTATTTACTTTTATTTATTTTACATTTGTTAACCGGGAAAATCCATCTGGACCAGGTCCATTTTCTGTGGATGCCCGGGGAGAAAAGGTCCACAATTAACATATAGTAAAGTAGTTATGACACAGGAAATACAGATATGAAACAGGTTAATTGTAAGTACACACATACAAATATTGTTCACAATGGTTCAACTGTGATTGGTAAAGAACTTTACAACTGACCTGACAGAGAAAATGCTATTCTTTAAATAACAGTTGCATACAATTTGTGTTTAACATTTGCTTCTATTAAGAAACAGAGAAGGAAAAAAAAATAATATAAACTAAACATCCAGATTTTAAGGATGAAAGTTAGATCAATGAGAACGTGAGAGCCTAGAGTTAGGGTAGTAAAGAGAAAGGAGAAGAAATTGAACCACCTCCATCTTTTATCCCTTCCTGTGAAGAAGCCTATCTAAATGTGAGAAAGGCATTATAGCCCTAGATTTCTGGGGTGCCATACATGGCTTTAAACCATGTCTCAGTAGTTACAGCGACATCTGCATTCTCCAGGACAAGGACAGCTTGCAGGGAGTGGAATTTTTTGTTTAGAATTTTGGCTTTGCCTGAAACAGAATTAGATTTTCATGTGTTGGTTGTGTTATGTTGGATGGTTTATTAAATGGCAATGACTAAAAAAGGCACTATGGGGGTCGACAAGGTTTTAGCCAATATCCAAAAAAGCTGGAGAGGACAGGTGCAGACCATCCCTGGCAAAGCAGCATGATCTGTCAACCACATCCTCCCATTCTAACAAATAACTTACCCCCTTTGAAGGACACCCATAATGTAGTTCCTTCAGTTTCTTTTGCTGCTCTAATATGATTATGACCAAATGATAGTCCGTCCATGTAGGTATGAATAATTGTGGCATGCTAAGCATAGCTCTTAACCTCTTAGAGCAAGAAATCTGGACAAAGCCATAAACAATAGGGGAACAAAGGTGCAAAAATATAGGGACAATTTTTAAATATTGTTGTTATAAACTTAGAACGTTGATAGAATTACAGGTTTTGCATTAGAATGAATTTTCTGAAGGGTATAAAGTCTGAATGTCAAAAGTCTGTCATTATTTTCTGAACTTCATTCCTCGATGACTTGCCAATGATTTGCCAGAAAACCACAATTTTATGAGCAGCAGGCTAAAAATAGGAGGCAAAAATCTGGACATTATGTGAAAATCTGTACAGCTGAGAGGTATGAAGCAGAGAGACATCTTGGATCTCATTATGCATGTACCAAATGCAAGCAAGCCACTGGACCTGTGCTTGGTGAAACAATCAATGCAGTAGATTTGTGGGCAAAGAATGTAAGTATTTTGTACTGTTCAAATGAATCAGAGACCTGTAGAGCTCAAAGTAGATACTGGTTCAAAGTGCACTGTTATGTCAGCAGAAATGTTTGCTAGAGTAAAAACTGGAGAACAACTTGATTTGGCAAAGTGTGCAAAGCTTGCTGCTTATGGTGGTGAAGAAATTCACACCAAAGGCTCAGTAGTGCTTTCATGTTACTCTGCTGGGAACAGCTATGACTTGCAATTTTATGTAAAGAGACATGTGCAGTCAGGCCACAATGACAGTTTGAAAATGGGACTGCTTTCATTTAATAAAGAAGTTCACTATGTAAGCTTGAATAATAACAGCTCAAGTTTCACCCAAACTATTCTTTTCTGATTATGCTGATATTTTTGAAGTCAAACTAGGCAAACTCCCAGTTGTGTACTCCATGAAGTTAGACCACAAGGTAAACCCAGTCATCAGACCAGCATGGAAAGTTCCAGTAGCAATATAGAACAGAGTCAAAGATGAGCTAGACAGAATGGCGTAGCTAGGAGTAATTTGTCCAGTAGAAGAACCAACTGAATGGGTATCATCCATGGTAGTAGCTCATAAGAAAATCTCAGATGATATTAGAATATGTATCATCATCCAATGCATACAGTCAAGGAAGCTGCTGCTCTTATGCCAAATGCCACTGATTTTTTTTTTGTTTTAAATGGAAAAAGTTCATTTTGGCAAATTTTACTTGATTGAAAATCGTCATTGCTAACCACATTTGGTACATCATTTGGAAGATGCAGATTTTTGAGAATGCCATTTGGGATAAATTCTGCCAGTGAAGTCTTTCAACGTATGATGCAAAAAAATTTTTCTGGCTATCCATTGTTCTGTTATAGTAGATGATATTCTTGTAGGAGGCAACAGTGAAGTTGAACATGATAGAAACCTCAGGAAAGTTCTGGAACGAGCTCAAGAAGTGAATCTTAAGCTGAATCCTAAGAAATGTAAATTCAGGCTACGAGAAGTTACGTATGCTCAAATTGAGAAAGAGCTCTTGGCAATTGTGTTTGCATGTTTGAAGTTCCATGATTATATTTATGGCCATCCTATTCAAATTGAAACTGATCACCAACCTTTGGTCACTATTTTGAAAAAAGCCAATACACACAGATCCTGTGAGATTGCAACGCATGATGCTCAAACTGCAAAATTACAATTTCAATCTTGTTTATACAAAAGGCAAACCCCTTTATCTTGCTGATACTTTACTTTATCCTGATTGCCCAGAAAAAAACACTGAACAGCAAGAGAATGAGAAACCTGATTTTGAAGTCATGGAAGTGAGAAATTTTTCTTCCATATGTCTTGATGAGCTTATAATTCACACAGCTTCAGATCCAGTTCTCCAGAAGCTCAACCAATTTATCAGCCAAGGATGGCCTTCAATACATTCTTGTTTACCAGTAGATGTGCAGCATTATTTTCTTTACAGAGATTTGATTTGATGGAAGATGGAATCATCATGAACGGTCCAAAAGGGATTGTTCCAAAATCCATGCAACGAGTATATTAAGATCTTGCATTGTGGCCACACAGGAACTGATTCTACCAAAAGAAGGGTGAGAGGACTGGTATTTTGTCCTTCTATGTCAAAAGATATTGAGAAGGTACTATCATCTTGTTCTGTTTGTAATAGTACTAAATGCATCAACAAAAAGAATAACTTCAGTTAAGCCAGATTCCTGAACTACCTTGGTTGACAGTAGCTACAGATATTTTCAAATGGAATAGTCAACATTACTTGGTATTAGTATATGCTTATTCAAATTGGTTTGAGATTGTCCTACTTCCTAACTTACTTCTAATATTGTCATTACTAAGTTGAAGAGACATTTTTCTTTCTATGGTAGTCTGCACAAAGTCATTTCTGACAATGGTGCACAGTTTAGAAGTCAGCAGTTCAAAAGATTTGCTGAAACATGGCAATTTGTTCATGTTGCTAGTGGTCCTGTATACCCGTGATCAAATGGCTTGGGTGAACGTGCAGTTTAAAGTGCAAAATAGCTGTTAGAGAAATCCAAATGAGACAATATTGATGTTTTTCTAAACTTGCTTAATCCCAGAAACATTTCTCATGATAATTTACTTGGTTTACCTGCTCAGAGACTTATGTCAAGACAAACCAGAACCACACCACCAATCAGTAAGAATTTGTTGGTTCCATGTGCCAAAAACAACAAAGCAGTAAAAGCTCAACTTCTACAAAAGCGTTTGTCGCAAATGTCCTACTATGACAAGACCAGCAAACCTCTAAAGCTGTTAAAAGAAGGAGAGACAGTGAGGATGCAGACAGCAAAAGGATTTGACCAGATTGGACTTGTGAAGCATTTGTGTGAAGAACCAAGATCATACAATGTGGAATTGCAAGGGATGGAATTTAGGCGGAATCAGAAACATTTACTACCGGTGTTCGAGCCAGTGTTACAGCATCTTGCCTATAATGGAGACTCTAATTCTCAGAGTGATTTGTCCAATGTTCCAGTTCCAAAGAAAATTCCATCATCTGTTCCTGTTCCTGAAAATATCCCTGAAAATCCTGAAATAGAACATTCCCCAGTGACTGCCCCTATTGCTAAACCCAGTTCTAACTATTACATTATGAGGTTAGGTCGTATATCAAGACCTTATCCTAGATACACAGCAACATGGACATGATTGTTTTTGTTTGTTATTGTCTGTATAATTTGCATGCCTATTTGATTGTCATTTCCAATGCAAGACAGATTAGTCAAAGAGGAAGTATGTAGATCAGAGTGTGTGATGTACCTTTAAGAAGTATTCCAGTCAGTGGGCACATGCATTTAAGTACTGAGTATGTGCAAGCAAGAGTGCTATTTTGAGTGAGCAGCCAGAGTAAAAGCATGTATGTGTGTAGCAGTCAGTGAGTTAGTTAGTTCTTTTAAGTTTAATCTTCTAGTCATCCATCTTGATGTGTCTGGGTGTAATAAACTATTCAAATGGACACCCAAGCCTCATCGTCTTACTTAGATACACAAGACAAGCGACAACTGGCATGCTTTTTTAACTCATAACAGATCTCTGAGTATATAGCTCTTTTGCAAAGTAGCAGTATTTGTAAGCCTAGTAATCCTCATTGCACAACTTTTACGGCTTTTGAATTTACAGAGATGCTGGGAGCATGTGCAATGTCAGATCCAGAAACCCTCTCAGGGAAGAAGACTAGACCAGGAATTACAGTTGGGTCACATGCCAGTGAAGGAGATGAAGAGTGAATAAGTAAATCACAAAGACAACTATAAGTAGATAAGAAAGGAGAAAAGCCTCTCGCAAAGGAGATTTAGGCACAAAAAACAGAGAAAGAAGGGGAATCGGAAAGAGACAAAGGATTAGCAGAGAGACAAAGGAGAAGTCTAAGAATAGGGGCAGATGGTGTGTCAGAGGGGTTGGGTGAGTGAGAGGTGACCTGCTGGACAAATGAGGGAATAAAGCTGCCTAGAACAAGTCAGAAACAAATGTGAATTAAAGGAGCAGTGAGGTATAGGTAGCACAGTAAACAACTGTTTAACTGCAAATAAAAAGAAAATGTTGGACTCTCACACAGATGAAGCTGGTACACCAGACTGGTAAGCAACAGAGGGGGACAGCAATAAATAGGGATGGTTTGCTATAAAAAGATTGACATCAGTAATGGTTTAGCATGCAATACATTAGTATGAGGGACACTGGAAGGAAACAAAAGAATGTCTTAAAAAGCATACTCATTCACATGCAAGAGCCAAAAGGCAGGGCTCCAAAGCAAGGGATAAGGAGGAGGTACCGAAGCAGGCAGCTGCCAAGGAACACAGTCTTCAGGCCTCTTGATAGGACTATGCCAGATAACAGCAACTGGGAAAGCGGGGAGGGGTTGACAGAAACAATAAGAAAAATACAGTTACTTATGTGGAACATGGGGAGATCATTAAATCCTATCAGAAGAAGAATACAGTAAAATCTAAAGCGGATGGGAGAAATATTGTTCTGTTACAAGAAACAAAATTGAAAAAAAGAGATAGGGGGAATATACTGTGTTTTGACTATCCAAAGGTAGAAATGGACATCAAGGCAGGGGATGGAAAAAGGGAGAAGTAATTGTAGTTTGTAGACGACTTCAGAGTTCAGAGAAATTGATAAAAAGTGGGATAGGTAAATGGATCATCTGCAGGGAAATATGGAAGGTGTATACTGGACAGTAGGAAACATATACACCAAAAAGGGATGAAGAAGGAGTCTACAAGAACTTTTTTACTAAATGAGCACTTTCAGGCAAAGATGGAATAGAGATAATGTGTGTGTTTGGGGTGGGGTGGGGTGGGGAACTACAATAAGATCACAGAACAAGAAAAAGGTTTCATTATATGGAAAGAGGGAATATAATATGAGACAAGAACTTGCCCAAGAAATGAAAGATGGAGGGTTGCTCGACATATGGAAGGAAATGTATCACAATGAGAGGCAATACATCTTGACAAGAAATAATTTGGTGCAGGCAGGTGGCTTACACAGGTTCTTAGGGAAGGAAAACATAATGGCAATAATGAGAGATATCTAGATTCAGCAGAGACTCATATCAGATCATGCAGCAGCGAGACATAAAATAAGGGGGAAGTTGGGAAAATAACAAAAGGAAGAGACAAGATCTAACCCAAGGAATGAAAGAGAGAGGGTGGCTGGACATATCGAAGGAAAGATATCCAAATGAGAGGCAGTACACCTTTGCCAAAAAGAAAGAAAAACATTTTGGTATAGAGAAGTAGCTCAGATAAGTTCTTAGGGAAGGAAAACCTAATGAAAATAATGGAAGAGATCCAAATTCAGTAGAGACACATATCAAATCATCCAGCAGTGAGATGCACTGTGGGATAGGTAATTGGATCATGTGCAGGAACAAAAAGTAGTGAGAATGAGGTACAGGTGAGCTGGTTATAAATGTAAGGAGAAAGAGGACAACAGAGCACTGCAACGTCATATAAAGGAGTCACTACAGGATGATATGAAAGACAGGGATAAATTATAACATTGGTGGGATGGGATCAAGGTTGCTGTCTGAAGATAACTGATAAGCACAGAAGAAAAGAAGAGAAAGGTAGAAGGAATGGTGATTAAGGAGCTGGAGAAAGAGATAGATGTGGTATAGAGGGAAGCGGAAAAGAATGAAAGTTAAAGAGAAGCAGTAGAGATCAGAAAAAATCAATAAGAATGGAATTAAAGAGTAAAATTATTATGAAGCAAGAAATTCAGCAGTGATATTGGCTGAACTACTGGTGGATACTGGGGAAGGGACAAGGGAAACATCTACCCAAGAAATAAAAGAAGAAACGGGCAAACAGAGGTACAGATGACAAGAGGTGGAGATGGAGAATATTGTCAAGGGCTAATGCAGAGATTTACAAACAACAGGCAGGGACAGAAGTCTCAGAATGGAAATAATGCAGAAGTTTATATACTGTAGGACAAACAAAGAGACCAGTTGAATGCAGAGGTGACAAATGTTTTGGTATGCTGCTGGCCAGAGATGTACATCTATCCCTGGCAGGATATCCCATCAGTTAGTAATACTGTAATAGTGATCAGTTGGAAATGTACTGTTATGGTAACTTCTTACACTAGTGTACTTTCAGAATGTTCAACTCTGAGCTGTTAATGATCTTCATCATGTAGTCCTGCATTTGATTACCTCAATTTTCACTTACAAACTGTGTTATTGTAAGGGAGTCGTTTAACCAGCACTCCCAGGCCACCTCAAAAAAGGCACCTATGTCCAGTCAGCTTACCTGTTTAAGAAAAGAAAAAAATAAATAAAAGCCAACAATTGGTATTCTGATAAATGCCATGAAAGTGTGTGGCCTCAGATTTTATTTTTACAGTCAAATGTCTATCTTTGCAGTCTAGCAGCATACAGGTGTGACTTGTACTTACTTGCTTCTTTCCTTGAGGCTAAGCATAGGAATCTAATTGCTAGCATCGTGGCTTCTCTCTGCTACCCTTGCAAGTCTGATCTTCTTACTTTGAGTGCCATGCAGCTATACAACTGGTCTAGTTTCAGGAAGTAAATGCTTCTTTAAGACACCAAGAATTAGTAATATGCCTGTGAAGGCGGCCAGCCCAGCTAGCTGGAATTTTGTAAATAATTCTGTTATTTGTGAATAGTAATATGATTTGTATGCTTGTCCTACAAATGTAAGAAAACTGTATGGTATGTGCTGAGCTTCAAGAATGTAACCACAGTGTACCCTGCTGGAAAAGAGCAGAAATGTGTATAAACTATATGCCTATGCAAATGTATGTTTTGATGGTAAAGGCTGGAACATACAGAGTTTACTTGTAAACCCTCAAGAAAATAAGATGAAATTGTTTACAATTGGTTATCTCTCCGTTTCAGTAATGAGACAGAATGTCTAGAGCTAAGAGCTCTTTCTATTGTCTGGAAACAGAAATAATTACAGGTTTCAAATATAAGTTTTACTATTTCAAGTGCTAGGAAACTTCTGAAAGTTAAGTATTTTTCACAGAGAAATGTTAAATTTTGTTGGTGTCTGTTTAGCCTGGGAACTAGAGGCAGGTGTCAAATAGTGATGTCATCCAGCAGTAATGTGTATTATTAATTTAAGAACTATCTCAGAGAGAAAGTCTGTGCATTTTGTATCTTGTCATGGATCTGAACACACTCATCTTCAGCAGTTCTCATCTGTATTTGCATGGCTCTGTAAGTAAGACTTAGATCATAGTATCTCTCTTAGAGATAGATAGGAATAAAGCAAGATTACTTCAGATGTTTTCTGTATTTATGTAAGACTGTCCTGCAATGTTGTTTTAAAATATTTCCTGTGATTCTGAACTCTGTTGTCACTGTGTTGAGTTATTGAGTATTGTCTTGTGCTTTTATTATTTATTATTAAATATATGTAAACCTTTTAACTGTGGCTGGTTTGTGTGGGGATATTTAAGCTCTTAGTGTACTTGTGTATGTATTTGGTGATGCTGTACAGGCCACTCCTGAATAGCCTTGGTCTTGGACACACTTACCATTTGGATAATAGTAACATTACACAGTAGAATTGGTCACCCTTTGGGAAGGGCCTTATAGTAGCTGATAAAGTGTGGTTGGTGGCAGTGATTACTATGTTATAGTATGGGCAGAAGGGGGCATAGCTAGTAAACCTGTGGCCAGCCTTGCCCAGGAGTGTCTGTGTGTTTGTATATAAATCAAATCTCAAAATGTGCATGTGTCAGCTATTTGGGCAGGGACACGAAGCACTGGTTGGACAGAGAGGGTGCTGCAGGTTTTGGCTTGACCACTCGGCTGAGATCTTAACCCTATAGCTGTGCCAGTGGGGATTCCTACTGGGGATCTGGAGAAAGAGGGAGAAACCAGCCCCAGACTGACTGTGATCTTTGTGTGCTCTTAAGGGAAATTGTACTTTACTGTGTGTGTCCTTGTCATCCTCCCAATGTGCATGTCCCTCACTGGTGTTATTGGTGAGGACTGAGGCTCCCTGATTACTGGGCCAGTGCAGGGATGTCACAATGCCAATGATTATTTCTTCATTATTCTCTCTGCCTAGAATTTAGAATCCTGTTTTGAAACAAAATTGCCAGTCTAACTACTTTAACACATGAGACCCATTATACAGTTCTGTGACAGCTTAAATAAAATAAAAAATAGGGGGTATAACTTTTAACCAGCTAAGCCTTTAATTTTATTATATTAAAGTAAGAAAAAACTCTCTAAAATGTTATCCTGTCATGATTCTTGTACTATATGTAGCTATATGTACATACTGAATACGAGTCTACCTTTTGAGACCAAAACATTCTTTCAGACATGACAAACATCAGTGAGCTGATAATATTATATTTTTGTATTACATTCATGTTTCTAATCTGCTGTCATGCTATCAATTTATCTAAACAAAATCACCTAGCCAAAAGTTCATTTCTTTAGCCGTAAATGCAGTTTACACTACCAGCATTTTCCTAAAATATAAAGTCAGTGTCTAAAAAGTCTGTAGATCTCTGGTAAAAAGTCTATTAATTGTTAAAATGGGGAAAATCTGTGAAATGGAAGTTATACTGATAAAAGTATTTCCTCCTAGTGAGGCTTTTATCTGGTCACCACTACAAAGGATGTAACTGTACATAACTTAATACAAGATATCTTGGGAAGTAAGCAGTTTGTTTTCTTCTGCTTTCATCATGAGCTTTAAATAAGGTCACATTCCAGAAGACAGCATTTCAGTTAGGTTGTTTCTCGAGTTCATTACAAAGTCATCCTGCTGAAAACATTCTCTGATCGTGTCATCAATGAACTTGATCACCTTGTTCATTATTCATTTATTCTCTCTATCATGACCTACACCACAGGCCTTGTTCTTACGCATAGCTCATGAAGAAAGAGAGGGATAAAGAAGTGATTCATCAGATGAGACAATCTTCAAGGAAATAGTCCAGTATAAATCACTGAATAGAAATATTTTATTTTACATTATTTTAGCTTGACCTTAGGGTAAAGAACAACAGATGAAATTAGAAGTGGGTGAGTCATCAGGACAGCAGACGTAAATGACAAAATTTGAGCATGATATGTATTGTACAGCTTCTGCATTTCATTAGCATGCCTACACATATCCTCTCTCTCTCTCTTTCACTCTCTCTCTATACACACACACACACATATATATATATATATATATATATATATATATATATATATATTTTTTATATATATATATATATTTTTATATATATATATATATACACACACACACACACACACACACACACATATATATATATATATATATATATATATATATATACACACATGCATATACACATATGCTAAGAATAGTTATGTGTGTGTGTGTGTGTGTGTGTGTGTGTGTGTGTGTGTGTGTGTGTGTGTATATATGGGTCTACTTCACATGACTGAAAACTCAAAATACTGAATCTCATTTGACTGAGACCACAATACCTAATTTTCAAAATACTGAAAACTCATTTGACTGACTCTCATTATACCTAACGCTTACAATGTTGAATTTCAAAATACTGAATTTTAAGACATAGATGTGATGTGTGCTTCTCTTCACCTGTGACTTGCTTGTGATACAAAACATTAATGTAACTTAAAGTGGCGACTGTCAGAATACCAATAGTAACATAGAAAGTAATGTTGTAGTGTTTCTAAATGTGGATATGTCTCTTTATATTTTATAGGAAGTATCTAAAGTAATATGGGGGATGTTCTGTGTGCTCCTGGCAGTAGCACGGTAAGTAAAAGGTATATACACTTTTCCCCAATGTAGTGCAATCCTGGAGTTAGTATATGTAGTTGTGGCGGTGTTGGGGGTGCAGTCCCCCCACCTAGTTTGGTTTTGTATTGTCTGGTTTCTGTTAAGAGGGTAAGTAAGTAGTTGTTAACTTTTGGAAAGATGTAGTCATTGGTGTTGTAAGTGTGCATGTCTATGTTTTAAAATTTGTATTTTGAAATTCAGCATTGTAAGCTTTTAATATAAGGAGACTCAGTCAAATGAGTTTTCAGTATTTTGAAAATTAGGTATTGTGGTCTCAGTCAAATGAAATTCAGTATTTTGAGTTTCCAGACATGTGAAGTAGATCCATCTATATATATTTATGTCTGTATATATCTGTCTATATCTATCTATATATATATATATATATATATATATATATATATATATATATATATACGGTTCCCACAGATGATACTTTAATTTTCACACATGGTATGTTTTATTTCTGGGAAGTCCCTTGAAGATGTAAGAATCATGGTTCTTTTATTTTTCTCTTTGTCAACTTTGTTTAGTGAGTTCATTGGATTTGTTTGTTCTCTTCATGGTGGATTAAGTAGAGTAGAGTTGTTTTGTTTCATGGTTTTAATAGGGCCAAGAATTTTTTTAGCATGTTCTCACTGTGACCTCTCTCAAGAAAATCCCTTTGCTGTTTATCCAGGTTGTCTAGGGACTATGTCATGTCCCCAGACACATGGGCTCTTTTCATCCCTTATGACTTTATAACATTAATCTTTGTGATTTTGGGATGCATACTCTTTCGATGTAGCAACATGTTTATCTATGTGGGTTTTCTAAAAAGGTCATTAATTAACATGGACTCATTTTCTTTTTTGTAAATGGTAAGATGAAGAAATGTTACCTTATTAAACTGCAGTGGATAGTGAAATGAAGGAAATTTTGTGGAATTTTCCCTGTAGTCTAAACTCCTTAAGCCTGTCCACTGAGTTGTTCAATGAGATGAAAACATTGTCAATAAAGCAATAATAGCAGTTCTTTTATGGAAAGTACTCAGAGTTGTAGATGTTTTTTTTTCTTCCTGCTTTGCTAAGGCCACAGTTGCCAGGCTTGGGGCCATTGCTGCTCCAATGACTATTCCTCTTGTTTCATTTTAACCAGAAATGGCACAAAGTAGTTGTTTTTAATTAATTTGTTCAAATGTTCACCTATTGTGTGTACTTCCCTGGAGCTGGTCAAAGTTCTTGTAACCATGAATTATTTCACTGCCTCAATGCAGTATTCATGTAGAAGAGCTATGTAAAGTGCGTCTACATCAATGGTCACTAATATAGTGTTTGGCTTGATTCTAATTTTACTCACCTTTTTCAGAAAGTCCAGTGTGCCCAAGATGCAAGATGCATTTCTGGTAATTTCTGTGATTTTTAATTTCGAATAAACCAAAAAGGACTCAGTGGCAGAGCCCACTTCCACTATCACTAGTCTGGATGATATGGGTGGGTCAGCCAGGTTTTTTGTGTGGCTGAGGGATACCAAAAATGAGGTATCCTCAGGTAAGTCTGAGAATGGACAACTCATCTGAGTGTGGGTTAATGGGAGACTAGACAGAGTTCTCTGGGGTCTCTGTTGAGGAGAAGATGACATTCCACTGGGTGATATTATTCATATCCCTTTGCTGTACTACTCAGGTTTCACTGTGTCCTTGGGGCATGGTGTTCATCTGAATGATTTTGTCATCTTCTCTTGTTGCATGGGTGTCATTTGTGTGAAGTGGACATATGATGATCTCCCTTAATATCCCTTATTACAATGGCCTAACACTTAAAGAGTTATAACTTGATTTGTTGTCATGTATATGTTAGTACTTGTTGCCCATTTCTTTTTTTTTTATTATGACAAATGACATCTACTTTTTGCATCATGGATGAGTTGACGTACTACTGGACCTGAAGAATTTAACTAGATCAACATTGAGCAGATTATCAGAGTTATGAGTAGCCAATGTTGTGTTCACACGTCGGTAGATTTGGATGATATGATCAACAACCATCATTTGGTAAAAGTCCAGATTTGCCACCATTACATAAATTTTCTGGCTGAAGGAATCAGTGTCAGTGATAAAAATACCCCCCCCCCCCCGTTGGCCTTCATCACTCTCCTCCTTTTGTCATTACTAAGCCATTTGTGTTGTTAGTTCACTTTAAGACAAGTTAGAACAATTTTTATTACAGGGCTTAGTAAGGATTTAGCAAATGACCTCCTTGCATTTCTCCTTGTATGTCCATATAGTTGAGTGCAGAGGTAGGCAAAATGTACTTCTCTATTTAATTAACTAGCTGTTGTTTTTATTCTCCATTTCTTGGTCCATATCCTGTCTGAAATTACTATATTTCATATTAATTTCATAAAAAAAAATCAAGTTCAGCTTCCTGCAGAAAATCTAAAGATCAGTAGTGGTGTTAACTAAATTGCTCTTGTTGTAGGGTTTAGTTTCAATTTCTGTCAGTGGTTCCTGATTTTGACTTTGTGTGGGTTAATGGGGGACTGCGGTCTCCATTGAGGGAGGATGACATTCCCCTGAGTGGTATTATCCACATCCTTTGCTGTACTGCCCATGTTTCTTTGTGTCCTTGGGGCATGGTGCTCTTCTGAATGATTTGTTCCACTGTTGTTGCCTGGTTATCAGTTGTGTGAAGTGGACTTGTGATCTCCCTTATAATAGCCTAACACTTAAGAGTTATAAGTTAATTTGTTGTCAAGCATTTGTTAGTGCTTGTTGCCCATCTTTTTTAACTATTCCAAATGACATCTCCTTTTTCCATCACAAATGAGTTGATGTACTACTGGACTTGCATAGCTAGTGACTATATACGTAGACAGATAGACAGATATATAGACAGACATATTAGCCATCTATCTTTCTATCTATCTAAAACATGTCTATATCAAATAAGCACTAGCTACAAAGGATGGGCAGCACATGAGCTATAGTCTACTAGCTACAAATAAGAGAAGATACGCAGAACAGGGATGAAAGATGAGACCTATCCTACTTTCGCTTGGCCAAACAGTGTCAGCATATATTTATAACCCCAGTTAGAGTGAATTGATAATTAACTAGGTGTTAAAGTATATATAAATAATGCATGTCACGTGAACTGGAGTTAGCTCTTATGAAGCTCATTTAAGGGTGAAAGTGCTCATCTTGATTACTTTGAAGTCTCAAATGGATCTTTTTTCTTCATTTTAAGGAGGCTCAGCCAGCAACTTCAATGGTCAAGCAGCATCAGCTTTCCATACGATTTAATGTTTTTCCTTAAGGGTGGGGAGAGATCTTACCCTCAAAAGCATATATATATATATATATATATATATATATATATATATATATATATATATATATATATATATGCCGTATGCTAGCCAGTAACCATTTGAAATGTTGGGAACTGCTAGAGAGAGTCCTGAGAAGCAGAAACTGAATAACCAAAAGATCAGACTTTCATATTGTAAGTCCAAGATGCTATTTCTTGGAATATTCCCTACTCCCTGAGTTGGTTTATATGTGTTTGTGTGTGTGTGTGTGTGTGTGTGTGTGTGTGTGTGTGTGTGTGTGTGTGTGTGTGTGTGTGTGTGTGTGTGTGGGGGTGTCCCCTTGTAAAAAGTTTAAGGGAGAAGAGTGATTTTCAAAATTCTCTCTGCATGCCTATTTCAGTCTTTTTTTTTTTCTTGGCTTGCTGACACTCAGCATTTCAAGAGCTGACACTTCATTAGGGAGCCATGTTACCCACTTAAGTCAACGGGCCCAAAACTATTTTTTTCAATAAGGACCTCCATAATAATCAAGACTTTACAAAGACATGCTTTTTTTATTTTCTAATCCATTCATTTGCTAAACAGATTAATGAATGGTATCTCTCAGATCTTTTTAAGACATGACCCAGGGTAAGTAGCCAGTTATCTAGCAATTGTTCAATGGATCTGTAATACCCTGAAGACCCACATAGGCAGAAACTTGAAACTCTACTCTGGGCCTTGAAGCTGTGAAGTAATGAGTCTAACCCATGAGGTACCATCTTATCCAGCCCTTGTGGGACATTTTAAACCTAGCTAATTATCCCATGTGAGAATCAAAATGCTGCAGTTTATTTCTATAAGGTAGATACCTTAACCATTATACCAACCTCCCAACACAAAAGCTCTACTTATATCAAGATTATGTTGCCCCATATGGGACTTGGGCCTATAATCACTGGCTTAGAAGGCCAATATCTTTCTTATTCAAAATGAAAAAAAAAAAAAAAACAAATCAATGTAAAATGTAGTAACATAAGGATATTATGCAATGCTGAAAAAAAAAAAAACAGTTGGATACAGTGAGTGTAAAATCATGATGTTTTGTATAATATTAACATTAATATATCTCTGTCTACACACAGAGACACACAGACACACACAGACATGCAGACACGCAGACACACACACAGACACACACACAGACATACAAACACACACACACACACACACACACACACACACACACACACACACACACACACACACACACACACACACACACACACACACACACACACACACACACACACACACACACACGCACACACACACAGACACACTTGATGGGTTACAATCATTTTCTTTAAAGTCAAAATATGTAAAAGCTGTTTCTGTCACAAAAATCTACAACTCTGAATATCCTAAACTTGGAATTTGCCCTACTGCTACTGTTGTGCAATCCCAGAGTTAGTATATATATAAGTTGCAGGGTGTGTGTGTGTGGGGTGGAGGACTTGGCCCCTGTATAAAATAAAATACATTTTCTTTTTTGATATTTTTAAAAAATATACCTTTATCTCTCTCTCTCTCATATCTCTCTCTCTCTCTCTCTCTCTCTATATATATATATATATATATATATAGATATATATATTTAAGCAAAAAAAGTCCCAAACCAAAGTGAGCAAAATCCAGATATAAATCAGAAAAAGTCCTGAGGTATGGAGACAGGCACACTGTTAAAGATTCCACAAGTCTGTTTATTATTCCAATTCCACATCTCCATACCTTGGGACTTTTTCTGATATATGTGTGTGTGTGTGTGTGTGTGTGTGTGTGTGTGTGTGTGTGTGTATGGGTCTACTTCTAAATCCTGTAATTCCAGAATCCCAAAGATAAAAATACAATCTCAAAACTTAAAATACAGAACCGCTTAAGTTTTCCCAGGGCAACTAAGCATTCCCAGTGTTGGGAATTATGTCCTTGATCCACTGTAGTGCAATCCCAGAGTTGGTATATATAGTTGGGGGGGTGTGATGGACAAAGCCCCCCACCTAGGAGAGTTTAGGGTGTGTGGTGCGTTTTACTGTTGTGTTGGGCAAATGTTTTTAGCTGAGCGAGTGGTAGGGGATATTCAATTCTGGGAGTCAGTTAATGGTAGGTCATACTGATGTTTGGGAATTTGGAGTTTTATTTATTTATTTTTTGTTTAGAGAGACATCACAGAGGAATAAAGGTCTGGCTTGTTTGCAAGTCACTTCCTGTTTCAAGAGTGTAGGTTTTGGATCTTTCCACCTTCATTTGCCTATTGTATGACCTCAATCAAGTCACTTAACCAGACAGTACTTTGGGAAATTGGGCTAGTCTCCTTAATGGTCTCCAAGACAGTATGCCTAGTAACAACCTATAAACCTAGGCATATAAACACTTGCTACTTCCTGTGCTTGTTTTATGGGTTTTGTTTCTGGCATGCTGCAGTTGGTACAGAGTCAGCTTGTCCTTCTAGTGTTCACAGTAATTTTTACTGGGTTTACTGGTTTTCTTCCTCATCCCAAATGTATGCTGAGGAGTGAAGTGATGAGCCAGTGACGTGCCTGTATTAGTGGGTATGTGCACATCCTTTGATGGCCTGATACCCCCCTCCAAGCATACCTCTTAACTGTTCAGAGTATAGATGGATGCTCCTAATTTGTTCTCAAACTTTGATTCCATTCTTCCTAAAATTGGAAACTATTTTAAGAAATCCACAGTGAATAGTGCCATCATTTAAACAGTGTCCCTAATTTGGGACCTCCTCCCTAACTTTTTTTTTGCTTTGCCCATATTTCTGGAGGTAAATGTAAAAGGTATGCCTCCAACACTAGTTCTTTGGCTTAATTCCACTTCTACCAGAAGGTCTATGTTCAGCCATCGAATGGAACTTCCATCAAACAGCTGAACATCGAATCTTATCCATCAGATATTCATTCAGCGAATGTTCATTTAATTGATGGGGAAAGTAACTAGCTGGCCACGACTTCTCCATGTGCCCCACAGCAGCATTTCAAAACCACACAGGTGGGGGAGGCTTTGCGTCTTCATGGACCTCATAAATAAAGACATAGGTGACATCCAAACCCTGGATCCAACCCAATTCAGCTTTGTCAAGGACAGATCCTGCTTGGTAAAACTAGTAGATTTCTACGAAAATGTGAGCAGGTCCATTGATGAGAGCAAATCTGTGCAGCATATCTCGACTTGGCCAATGCCTTCGACACAATCCCACACTCAGGCATTACTGATAAACTTAGCAAACTGAATGTAAATCCCTTTGTTGTAAGATGGATTTCCAACTGGCTCACAAACTCGTTGCACACTATCAAAGTGGGTGACTACACATCAACCAGCATACCTGTCACCAGTGGGGTGCTGCAAGGGTCAGTACTCAGCCCCTGCTGTTTGGTATATACTTCTCAGAAGTTCAGGCCAAAACTAAGGGGCTGTGGCTGACCAGGTTTGTGGACCACTGCAAAATGGGTGCAGTTATCGAATCCCCAAATGATATCAATATACTTTAGAAGGGTCTTACGCAGACCAACAACTGGTGTCTTAGTCACAGTCTCAAACTAAATGCAAAGAAATGCATCATCATTCCTTTCAGTAAAAATAATGTCCCTGCACACTATCAAATTAACAACAAAACCCTATGTACCAATGAAGTAGTAGGGGAACTGGGGTCACAAGTAGGCTGCAACCTTAACTTTGACCACCGTGTTTCTAATGTACTAAGGAAGGATTTCTACATAGCATACTTGATAAGCAAAGGCATTACCTTTAGAGCAAAGGAGGTTATAATCCCTCCATATACATCACTAGTCAGTCCCATAATTGAGTATAATGCCCCTTTTTGCATGTACCATACAAAACAGCTGTAGCAATTGAAGATGTCTCAGAGGTTTCTAACAAAGAGACTCAAGGGACTCCAGCATGTGCCTTACACAGGTTGACTAAAGTCCCTGTCAGTGTACTCAGAATTGTATAGGCTTCTTAGGGAAGACTTATACCTGGCTTACAAATCAATCTCAGACCATAACCTAATAGGTTCATAGGTTGGTACTAGGCTATCAGCCCTAGGACCTATACAAGCCTAGCCATAACAATTCCCTGGATATTTCTTCCCACAATATTTACTTCCCTGGACCCCTGTCTAGCAGGGTGACTGATGTGATTCCCAGGGTGAATTTTCTATCTCCCATCCAATTGTCAAGGTTCCTTTTGAAGAGGGCCAAGCAGGTGTTCTGCTTGACATGTATGGGCAGTCTATTCCAGAGTATGGGGAGTCTCTGGGTCAGGAACCTATCCCTCCAGCATGTTTTGTTCATTGTGATGACAAGGTTTAGATCCCTGGAGCGTGTGGCTCTGAGGGATTAGGATTTCTTTAAGTGTAGCATGTCCAACAGCTCAGGGTTTGACATGGCCTTGTATGTTAAGCAGAGATCGCCTCTGAGTAGACGATATGCCACAGAGTATAGCTGGAGTTTTTTTAGACTCAGCATAGGGCATCTGCTTTAGGCCTGTGATTCTTTTAGTGAGGTATTTCTGCGGCCTTTCCAGCTGTTTTAAATGTCTTGTGAGGTACATACCAAATGGGGCGTTGTACTCTATAATGGGTATAATGAGGGATGAGTACAGTGGGACAATAGCCTCCTTTTTTCTGGATGAAAAGTCCTTAGTGATGAGGTGTGCCATATAGAAGGATTTCCTGACTGTTGAGGCAATGTGGTTATCGAAGGTGAGACCATTGTCCACCTGTATCCCCAAGTCTCTCATCACACTTTTGGTGTTTAGTGTACTGCCACCTATGTGGTAATTCATGGGTACATGTTTTTTCCCAAAGGGGATAACTATACATTTCTTGGCATTAAGCTTGAGCCCGTGGCTCTGGCACCAAGCATCTGTTTCTGTAAGGCTCTTTTGTAGAATATCCACATCATTTGTTAATTCAGTAATGGCTCCCGGTTTGCAGTCATCTGCAAAATTTGTTAGCCAGAGTCCCTTAGTGTTGGCCTGTAGTTCAGAGAAGTAGATGCCAAACAAGAGCGGTCCCAGGACTGAACCCTGAGGTACTCCACTTGTCACTTGTCTGGAGCTGATTTTGGAGTCAGCTACTTTTACAGTCTGGATTCTGTCAGTAAGCCAGTTGGCAACCCATCGAGTGACATAGGGATTTATGCCCAGCTTAGTAAGTTTATCTATGATTCCAGAGTGGGGGATGGTGTCGAAGGCCTTGGCGAGGTCCAGATAGGCTGTGTGGACCGCCTTACCCTCGACCACTGCTCTGGAGACTGATTTGAAGAAGTCAATCAGGTTCAGGAGACAAGATCGGCTCTTCACGAACAAAACTGGGTGGGGTCCAGTGTTTGAAGGTTGCCAATGTCTTTGTTTATAAGTTCCTTGATAATGTGTTCCATGCCCTTGTAGATCAGACTCAACAAACTGATAGGATGGCAGTTCCCGAGATCCAAGCTGGATCCCCCCTTATGGAGTGGGAAACTGTAGCTGTGTGCCACTCAGTGGGCATAAAGCCTGAGGTGAGGCTATGATTAAACATGACACTTAGGTGAGGTGCCAGTTCATTTTGTAGTTCATGTAGTACACAACCCAGGATGTCATCTGGTCCCATGGATGCTGTATTCTTAGCTTTGGAGAGTACGGTTTCTACCTGTGTGGCCATGATTACCAGAATTTGGTGATCCTTTGGTATTGAGATGGGCCCTTTAGGGGGTGAGAAGGGGGTGAAGTTGGCACTAAATTGATCTGCCAGGATATTTGCAATATTCTTGAGATCAGTATATTTAATAATAAGTCCAAGAAATATCACTCCCCACAGGACTAACTCTACCTGTACCAAACTCAGTCCAAGCTCATAAACTAACATAAAATGCACAGTAGCAATGCAGGCAGTAAACACAGCACTAACCAAAATGCAGGAAACAAAGCTGAAAAAAACGCTGCTTCATGAACTTTAAAATTTGGATTTTTGTGATACAAACAGAAGACGTGGTAAGCGCTTTCACCTGGATAGGCTTCTTCAGACCAGTTTAATGCCATTCTGTTGTAGCTCAGAGCAGATCTGAGCATTGCCATTTAGATTCTTGACATAACTATAGAATGCTTTGTGGTTGTCTTTGGAATCTTTGGCAATTTTATTTTCGTAACTAGCTTTGGAGGATTTTATGAAGAATCTCAACTTTTTACTGAGGCTGGTAAGGGAGTTTCCTGGGATTTTCCTCTTTTCTGCAACAGTTTCTTCCTTCTGTTGTATAGTTTGTTTATGGCAGGGGACCACCAGATTGGCTTCCTTTTTTTGGTGGAGAGAGTCTTGGTTCTATTTGGGATGGCATGAATCATGCACAAGTGGATGTGCTTGTACAGTGCCTTAGTGTAGGATTCAGCAGTGGAATTTTTAGCTCTTGTCTACATGGGTGTCATAAAGTTTGTCACTTCTGACTTGAGTAGCATGAAGTTGGCTCTGGAGAATTTTTTTACGGAGGTTTCCTTACTGGGTAGTGGGGGTGGGATGTGGATGTCAAGGGTGATTAGCTTATGATCAGATCTGACCAATGAGGGGGTGACCACTTGTGTGGAGCATCTATATCCCATGTTGGTAATGACTGGGTCTAGGATATTGGAGCCCCTTGTGGGACAATGGATTATTTGATCCAGAGCATTGGAATTTATGAATTCCAAGAACCGTTGGGAAATTGTGTTGGTACCCAAGTAGTTTTCCCAGTTAATGGCAGGGTAGTTGAAATCACCCAGTATTTGAGTGGCTGTATCTTAATATTTTCCAGTATGTTTAGAAAGGTGTAGTGAGAATCTTGGGGCATGGTGGGGAATCTGTAGCAAAATACAATTTGGATTGCAGTCTTACCTAGTGTTAGTTGCACATGGAGAATTTCAGAAGCATTGTGTTGGGCAACTAGTCCGGAGGTGTGAATAGCCTTGGTGAATATGGACACTCCTCCACCTTTAGTGTTTCGGTCTAGGTTTGGTGGCTGAAAAGTGTGGAAAGAGTTGTAGCCTGGTATTGCAGGGGTGCTCTCTGGAGCCTTGAACCAGGTCTCAGTTACTGCACAGATATTGATGTTCTCCATTTTTACAAGTGCCTCTGTAAATCCAGCAGTACTAGAGCCACCCATTCCAGGGACCTAAATAAGGCCTGCGACTTGAATAGGACATGCTGGAGGGGCAGACTTGTCTCCCAATGACTGCCGTGTCTTTGGAATAGACTGCCAATTCATGTGAAACAGAGCACCTCTATGACACTATTCAAAAGGAACCTGGACAAGTGGATGGGACACAGTAAATTCTTACAGGGAATAGCACCAACAACCCTCCTGGACATGGGCAGTTATTACTAAATACAATCCTGACTGTTGACTAGAGTATAGTGGCATTACATTGGGATGAAATGACTAGGCTTGAAATTACCTATGGGTCGATAGCCTAGTAACCTCCTATGATCCTATATGCCAAATCCAAGACTGCACTACATTGGGGAAAAGAGCAGAGGGGGAAGTGGTAGCCAACTAATTACCTTCCCCATTGATGAAATAAATGTTTGCTGAATGAACATTCTATAGATATTGTTTGATATTCAGCCATTCAACAGAAGCTCCGATCGATGACTGAACATAGATCTCTACCAGAATAGGCTCTGTTTTCCTCACAACCTGTAACAGGACTAAACAATTATTGGAGAATGAATTCATCAATAAAGAAATTGTGTGCATGTCTCAAGTAACGTTGTAGTGATCAAGATAATAGAAACCAACTGCTGAAACATTAACAATTAAAACAGCTGTGTCATTGTGTATACCACAAATGTAGCTTGTTAAAGAGTTCAGGATTCCCCCAGTCATATGGTTCCTATTCAGTGCATAGGAGTGGAAAGAGGTAAAAATACACTGCTCAGTGCAGTGCATAGAATTTTGTCAGTACTACATGTCTCTGCAACAGATTTGTGATTGTCGCTGTGAATAGTGCAGTGAACAGGTCTGGACTATCTTAATTTGCAGTACAGCTATGTAGTATTTATATTTTGTATGACAAATATAAACATCTAATTCTCATACAAACATATGACACTGTTCATATAATCCATAACCACAGTATTGTCTATATGGTTTACTGGGATGGTATGCAGCAGACAGAACTCACAGCTTTGGCATTGGAGTGAGGAGCTCCTCAGCAATTACCTCTTATGTGACTATAGGGTTTATGTACAGTTGCCAGACTGTTTCCTTTGACTATTTCATTTTTTGCAATGTATGCCTGCATCAACCAACTTGGTAAATGACTAGTGTTGATCACTCGGCTGATTTTTCAGCAATGTAGATTCATCCAGATAGCAACAAACCATCAATGAAGGAGAGTTTAACAAATGTGGATTTTGAGGTAACCATATGAAACACTGGGACCCGTTAAAGTGAGTCACAAAACACAAAGATTGAATGGCAAAAAAATAGACTTACATATATCAAGTCTGAGATGGCCATTTGCCACAGTATTCTCTCTTCTCTAAAATATGACAATCTCAGAGTTGGTATATATATATATATATATATATATATATGTGTGTGTGTGTGTGTGTGTGTGTGTGTGTGTGTGTGTGTGTGTGTGTGTGTGTGTGTGTGTGATTGCCCCAAATGGGAGAAGTACAGACAAGCTTGCCTCCCTGCAAAAAAAAGAAGTTTGAAGGAGTAGAGCAATGTTCAATATCCACTCTTCTGCTTTTCCTGGCTTTTTTTTCAGTGTGATTGTACTTGGCATTTTGAGTGTCAACATTTCAATAGGGTGTTGGATTTTCATCATTTGATCACTGCTGCAGTAGTCTTAGACATAAGGATTACATACTGCCCAGCATATAAAAGCTGACAGATTTCAGAGCTGAAGGTCACATTCCATTTTCTCAAAATGCTATCAACTAAAGCTATCAACTAATGCAGAGCTGTACAAAATCACTGGCTTGAATACTAAGCCTTTCAGAGCTTTCAGGCCAGCTGAGAAAAGGAGGGTTGTTTGTCTTTTCGGCTTTTCCCGGTTAGAGGTTGCCACAGCGGAACTCCGGTCCGCTAATGATTGGCAGTAGATTTTTATGGTGCCGAGTTGCCAGCCTGATGCCCAACCTTCAGCGAAGGCACACCCATTCACTTATGTCTTTCAAATGCCACTCAACCACAGGAGGACATGCAGACTCCACACAGAAGGCACTCCAGCCGAGAATCGAACAGGAGAACCTCTTGCTGTGAGGCAACAACGGTACTGCTGTACCACCATACAGCCCTAAAATGGTCAACACTTTGTACATAAAAAATGTTAAGTACAAAAAAAAGAAGTCATCACCTTGGCAATAAAAAATATACAAAAATTGAGGGGGGGGGTCACAGCACTATTTGATATTAACAAGACTGATGTTTTTAAGCATCCATGCAATCAATATTTCTGAAACCTTTCTTAAAACAAAGGGTTAAGATAGTAAGAACTAAAAAAGAAGGCATTAAAACTACTTAACTGCAGAGTCCAGATGGCAAAGTATTTTGTTTTCTTCTCCCTGCAAACCTGTAAATGTTTAAATTACAGATTTCCTTTGTGAAACTAATGTTTAAGAAGCATAGGGTTATGGCAATGAGTGTGGCAAGAGAGATTTTCGTAGGTTCATAGTTATATATTAGGCTAGCAACCACTACTGGCTTTATAAGCCTAGCCATGCAATACAACCCAAATTGGAATATAGAGATTTAGCTGTTAACAATTGTTGTCTGTTTTATGCATATGTGATTCTGTATAGCAGGCACTTTAAATGCAAACAAAAATATTTTTTTTGTGGTGAGGTAAGCATCCCTGCAACATCAATGTGTGTGTGTGTGTGTGTGGGGGGGGGGGGGGGCTCAATGTTCCCCCTTAGTATATATACTACTGATTTTAGCTTTTTTGCTATGGTGAAACCCTAAAAAAAAGTTACCAGTACTACTCAGAAAATTCTGTACTTTATACCTTTTGAGGACATATAATATTATAATAACTTTGTTTGGAATTCAGAAAGGGTTAATAAGGAATCTTTAACACAGCGGTTTTCACTATTGTGGTAAGCCTTCCTGATTGTTAAGCCACCGTACTGCCGAGGTTTTCTACTAGCGGGTGTTAGTGATGGTGATATTCCATTGGCACAGCTACATAATAATGGAACAATCCAGGGGAACTGCTAATGGTAAATAGCCATCTGCTCTCCTGTAGAAATGACAGCAGCTGCTGGTTTACACTGTCGAGCAATGCAGCATAAATATTCACTGTTGGAGAAAAAGTGCGCGTGTATATATTTTGGGGCAACTTGTATGGGGAACTCTATTGCTATCTGGTCTAACAATGCTAGTTTTAGTTAGTGTATTCAGAGACATAGCAATGAGGCAAAATCTTTCTCATTGAGGCCATACCTATCTCAGAATCACATCTTCTTGCTGTTGCAGTAATTGACCTGCCAGCAGAGGCAATTAAATTGCTGCAAGCTGTGAACCTTTTTCTGAATCCTGGCCTCTGTATTAATGAATTGCAAATTTTTTAGACAGGAAGGTCCTATGGAGATGGCACAAGTGCACTTTTACTATTAATAACAAAACACAGTGACATTTTATTTTTAATAAAACTGAATTTGAAGTACATTGTATCGGTTCTTCAATTTATGTAAAACTTCCAACTACTGGTTTCTGCACAGCTGCTGAATCATTGAACAAACTCTAGGCAGATATGCATGCAATTTTTATCCCACTGTCATTTTTAGAACAGCTCAATTGTGTACAATTAGTACAGCAAACAGAGTGATTCAGTGTTGCTCAGAACACACTACTGAATGTTAAATTTGCATTTCTCCAATGGTAAGACAATCCTTGCTGTAGAGTGCCAGGTCTATTTCTGTGGATGCCTAAGAAAGTTTGAAAATGTTGTATACTTAAAATATTAATTATATAACTTTTGAGTTTTTTTGTTTTTATTTTTTTGTGTGTTTTTTGTGTATTTTTTTGTGTTTTTGTGTGGGTCCAGGCTTAAAACAGACGATTAATAGTGAATAAGTATGTGTATTTAACTAGAAATAATGAAAAAATTAATAAATTACATTGTGAAACATGGGTTAATTTTGTCTGTGTGCTTTTGAGGGTGTGGTTTCAATCCCCAATAAATTGGGGGTTGAAATTTGGCAGGGGGTTGGTGTTTGGCATACTGGTTAAGGCATTTATTTTATCTTACTGATACAAGATACAGGATTTGATTCTTCCCAAGGGAAGTTGGCTAGGCCTAAAGTGGTCCACAAAGGCAGCTTGCCTATGAACCTAAATTTTACTTCTTTACACTGCATTAAATTATTTTGGAGAACTTCAAAGAACATTTCTGATGCTAGAGAAAACTGAAGGACATTTCTATAGTTTGAAGGTGGGTCAAAATGATCTTCAGACAGCCAGTGTAAATGGGTTAATGACTGTAAGCTCAGCTAGAAACATATGGACATCAAAATGATGTGTTACATTTAACATCAGCAGTGCACAACTATAAGTTCAGCAGTTCATACTGATGGTGACACACGAAGCTTGCTTTAACGTTATAAAAAGCCTTTTGTAAAATTCTTTCCTGCTATCTGCTTATGAAAAAAAAAAAAACAAGATCAGCATGCTAAATAACTTACAGGTAATTCAAGCCATCTCTTAATAAAATAATTGGGTGTCTGACAGGGAAAATATAGTTGTTCAAGGGTAATTGCAAGCTAAACCTGATGAGGTTTAGTACAGAGTTTTTTTATACTGATGTTGGTTTTGGTGAATAATCCATGCAAAAAAAGAAACATTGTAACGATAATGTGATGATGCTAAATGCCAATTTGTACATTCATGTTTAGCTTGTAATACCTTTTTAACTTTTTCATCTGGCATCTTGGTAAAAACAGTGACAAGACAAACTTTACTTTCTCTTATAAATAATGATACTGGTAATAATAATAATCATAAAGAATAAATAGTATGCATTTTCTGTAGTAGTGGACAGCTCTGTTATTGAATGTAGAGTCGTTTTTATTCGTGTTTCAGCAGGAAAAATATGTTTTGAGTTTAAATGGTACCATGCTGTCTCTTGAGAAATATACTCTTTTGGAGAAATTGCTCTTTGCACAGCATGGTCTATGGTATTGCTCAGTGCTGCTTCTGACTGTTATTTATTTAATGTAAACGTAAAGACCATTCTGCTATGATCACACATCTGATGTGGAAAACAATCTGAAATGCACAAGTATTATTTATAATGAGCAGAAATATTTTCTTCGAACAGAAGGAACTATGAAAAAGAAAATGGATATATCGCACAGGATTGAGCAATGATAGCCATTCCAGTGATTTTGACAATTTTACATTTGTTTTTTTCAATAACATTTATTCAGAGTAACAGTCTGTTCATAAAATGTAAGCATGACTGTAGACAGAATTGTTATATTGCAAAATAAATATTGTTTTATAAGACAGGACTCCATTAGTAATAGTTACTTGAGAAGATGTGAGACCCAGCGTCGGGAGAACACTAAAGTGCTTTCAGCTACACTAGTGTATGTTAGAGTGTATTTAATCAGTCCTCTAAACTGAAGACTCTTTCCCCTTTCAATGTACACGTGCACACTACTGCCCCCCCCCCCCATTTTTCTCTTCCTATTGTACTCCTAGGTCAATTACTTAAAACTACTTTCTCTTGGAAAAAGTTTACCTAAGTACCTGCACCTCAAACTTCAATTGTTTTTCCCTGTAGAAGTGGTGGTCTTTTCACCACACTATACTAGATTAGTAGCATAAGATTTGTAATTACGAAGATACTGGACTACAATGACCTGGAATTGACTTAGTTTGGTTTTCCTGTTTACTTTTTAGCAGCTGGGCCTAGTCCCGTTTTTCTGACTCACAACCTTGTTATTACTTTGTGTCTATCCCCTCACCCACCTTGAACCTGCACAACTCCCTCCCACTCCTGCTTAATTACAGAGGTATCAAAAAACCTGATGTAGAAAGGCACCCCCTTCTGACTTAGTTTTCTGCCTTGCTTCACAGGAATCCCCAGTAGTGTGCTCGCATGTAAGTACTACTGGTATTGTTTTTGTGATTCTTATTGCTATTTTTGTGAAGTTTCACACATGGTATGTATTTTTTGTCATGCATATTTTTTAGTTGGTAACAGCTCTGTTTGGTCACTTGTTTTCTGGACTTACAGTTCAAGAGCGTTTTTGTTTTTTTCCTTTAATCTATTTGCCCTGCATATGAGTGTTCTTGTTATGCCAGTATATAATTGTATTTATAGCATATTGTGACTTTAAATAGCAGGTAAAATGCTACTTTATTCACTAATGTGAATATTGTCACCTGCTATGTACATTTAGATCAGTAACCTGTTTGGCAATTAGAGTAGAACATTTTGTAACCTCCAAGAAATACAACTGACTCTGTGTATCTGCATAACATCACTGTTTTTTTCTGACTGTTAGTCGAAGAATTCTAAATTGCGTGTAACATCTTAGTAGTTACTTGTTTCTGTAAAATACCACTGTTATTTCTGACTTTTTATGGAGAATGCTAAATTACATATAGCATCTTAGTAGCTACTTGTTTCTGTAGCACACCACTATTATTCCTGACTTTTAGTGGAGAATGCTAAATTGTGTGTTGCATCTTAGTAGTTACTATTTTCTCTTCATAACCTTTATAACAATACATAATAGTGTAGTGTATGTTATAATAGCTGGGTATCAACTGCAGTTACCTTTTATTTTTTTGTTTTGTTTTCTTTCTCTGCTATCCTTGCATTTTGTGTTGCTCATAGAATTGTGCTGTTTCTTACAAGATATGCTGCTCCTCCCCTGCATCCTCCATCTTAGTTAATCGGTAATCAGAGCATTTTAAAATTTCAGACCTAATATTTACCTCTTTTTCCTTTTTGCTTCCAGTCCCCTCAACAAAAGTTTCATCCTGTGTCTTGGCCAACCTCCAATCAAACCAAGGCTGTCCCGTTGCCTGCACTGTCAGACCTTGCGTCGGTGGAACACTAAAGTGCTTTCAGCTACATGAGTGTACTTAATCAATCTGTCATCTAAACTGAAGAGTCTTTCCTCTTTCACTGTACACGTGCACACTACTGCCCCTCCCCCCCATTTTTCTTTTCCTATTGTACTCTTAGGTCAATTACTTAAAACTACTTTCTCTTGGAAAAAGTTTACCTAAGTACCTGCAGCCCATACTTCAATTGTTTTTCCTTGTAGAAGTGGCGGTCCTTTTCACCACACTGTACTAGATTAGTAGCATAAGATTTGTAGTTATTGGGAAGATACTGTACTACACTGACCTGGAATTGACTTAGTTTGGTTTTCCTGTTTACTTTTTAGCAGCTGACTTAGTCCAGTTGTTCTGACTCACAACCTTGTATTACTTTGTGTCTACTCCCTCCCCCACCTTGAACCTGCACAACTCCCTCCCACTCCTGCTTAATTACAGAGGCCTTTTCCTTTTATTGTTCTATCCTGACCAGCCCTAGAGATAGGATCTGCAGTCTTGAGGACTGGTGTAGCCCCACTCCATTCCCATACCCTGCTCCCATTTCCCACCTGCCCCCACCACTACCTCTACATTTATTCCAACCCCAGATCACCTGACCACACCCTCCTCCAATCAATGACCTTTCATAAACACCCCAATCACATTTCTACCTTAAAAAGGTACACGGTTTCTATTTGCCATGCATTCGCACTCTCATCCAACCACTACTTCCTCATAAAAATACCATTAATCCTATAATTTCTCTTCTTAACCCTCACATACCTAACAAACATCAAATCATTATACACAAACACATCACTAAAAAACTCATAATTCCACATAACACTTTCTGAAACAAATATACACTCACACATTTGCTTTCCTATCTCTTCAACATTATTTAAAGACAGCTTGATCCTGCACATTCTTAAGTCTTACACACACCATCTTACACTAGAAAAACATTTAGAGCCAACATAGACATAGTGCACACAATTAAGCACATATTGTTTATCACCAAAAATCTACTTATATCTGAAGACATACACCCAAACCCTGGACCACAACACTCTCTACACTCTGCCAGGCAAATCTCTAACCTATTGATTCTAAATGTCAACATCAGAAGTATCTATAACAAAATTTCTGACCTACATGCATTTATAGCTCACTACTACCCTGACATACTAACCATTACCAAGACATGGATAAAACCTAGTACCCAAAATGAAGAAATTCTCCCACCAGGATATAATATCCTAAGACTGGATAGAGTGGAGGTGGAGTTGCTATCCTCTACAAAACTACAATCAACATCAAACCTCTACAAACCCCCATACCTAAATTTTAAAATACTGAAACCTTAGGTTCAACCCTAAGCATAAATGACACAAAAATTATCATCATTCTCTGTTGTTGTATTCCTCCAGGTAATAACTCTCCATCACTGAAGAAATGTTACAATAATGCTGCAGATAATTTCCCCCAAGAAACCATCTTACTAGGTGACCTGAACACTGATTGGTCAGCCTGTACCTCTAACAACCACACTAACCATATTAATCTTTACAGTTTTACCCAACTTATTCAAGAACCCACTAGAATTGACAAAAAAAAACACAAACAGTCTATTCTAGATTGGAGACTGGTTAACCGCCCCAAAGAAAACTATCAGACAGGATACCTTCCTGATGGTCTTAGTGACCATCTCCCCACCTTCTTCCTGTGGAAACATACCAACATAGCCAAATCCATTGTTTTTAGATGAGTCAGAGATTATTGTAAGCTAAATATACAAGAACTAAACAGTATTCTAAAACATAGTTACTGGAAACCACTACAAACCCTAAATTTAAACCAAGTCATTGACTACTTCAACAATATTCTCATCAATATCCTTGATATTGATATGCCAATTAGGAAAATAAGAGCCAAGTCAAACTATGCACCATGGAAACTAGAGCCCTTCTAAACTCAAGGGATAAGGCTTGGAGAATTTGGAAGAAATACAATACTAACCTAGCCAAACAAAGTTACCTACAACTTAGAATTCAGGCACAGAGCAAACTAAACTCAATAGACAAAATTACTTCCTCAATATCCAAAACAAACATTCAAAAGATCCCCAAAAGTTTTGGCATGGCATTAACTCTCTCCTAAAACCAGGCAAAACTACCACTCCCACTCCTAACTCCATGAATGGCAACAAGGACATTGCCTCCCAATTCAGTCACCACGTTACAGAATCCATCTTAACACTATCCTCCCAACTATCCAAAAACAGCCTTACATATAACCCAATCAAATGCCCTGGCAACATCCCATCCTTTACGCTCTCACCCGTTACCACCTCAACAATTAAAAAACACCTCCTAAAACTGAAATCTACCAACCTTGCCACTGACAATCTAATAGCCAACTTCCTAAAAATAGCTGCTGAATCCTTATCCTACCCTATTTCTATTCTTATCAATCGCTCCATACAAGAAGCATATGTCCCACAGCTATTGAAGGTATCATACATTATTCCACTATATAAAGGCAGAAACTCTTACAAATACTCAAATTATCACCCCGTTGCCATTTTATCCCCCTTATCTAAAATACTAGAGAAATGTATACATTCTCAGGTAACACAATTCCTAAACTCACACCATCTCCTCTCCCCCCACATAGCATGGCTTCCGACAACACCATAGCACAACCATGGCTCTGCTCTGTTTCACCAGTCTGATCAACCAATATAGAAATAATAATAACTTTGTATCTGCAATATTTCTAGACCTCTCCAAAGCATTTGACACAGTTTCACATTCCTTACTACTAGACACCCTGACATCCCTATCCTTTGCTCCTTCTGTTATAGCCTGGTTTAAAAGCTATCTGTCAAATAGGCAACAATCTGGTCAATGGCAAAGTGTACTAACCCCCTTACTCCCAACTACCATAGGTGTGCCACAAGGCTCCCTATTAGGCCCACTTCTTTTTTCCATATTTACCAATAATCTCCATACCACCACACAGCATGCTTCACTTATACAACATGCTGACAATTCAACTCTTATCTGTTCAGCTCAATCACTTCCCACCCTACAACTACTCACCCAGGAATCCTTTAGCTCTGTGAAAAGTTGGAGCACTCAGATCCAACTTATCTTAAATCCTAATAAAACCAAATTACTACTTTTCACCCCCAACAAAACCATTTCCACCATTCTATCCTTCACCATCTCCTCCAAAAATGGCACTAATATCTCTCCCTCTGACCATACCAAACTCCTAGGCATTGAAATTGATAAAAATCTACACTTCGACGTCGACATTTCACAAACCATCAAAAAAGTCCATAAAAAATGGGAACACTATATAGGCACAGGAAATCCCACTTGAAACAAGCACAGATTACCCTAGCCCAAACTAACCTCTTATCTTCCCTAATGTATGCTGCTCCAATTCTTACCCAGCTTAGAAAACTTGACCTTACCAGACTCGAATCATGTTATAATAAAATTGCCAGGTTTGCAAACAACTCCACCTTTAGAACCTACCATTGCCAGGCTGTAAGGGAACTACAATGGCTGAAACTTCCACATCTACTAACCTATCATCAATTAGTCATTGCTTACAATGTGGTAACACATCCAGAAAAAAACCCTGCACTAGGCCAACTTCTCACCCACTATAATACAAATCGTCCTCTCCGATCTTCTGACAAACCCCTTCTCTGTATCTCTAGGGCTAACAATACTGCAGGAAAAGCACTGTTCTCCCACTCCATAGCTAGAACCTAGAATAATCTCCCTCCTGCTCTGATTTCTGCCCCTACCTCTTCTCACTTTAAAAACTCACTTAGAACACACTTAAAGAATAAGTGAAAAAAACATACGAAGACGTAGTAAAAGCCAAGAAACTTTTTATTAAGCGCTTTCATCAACAATAAGTTATGACTTCTTCAGAATAAATGAATCTTCCACCAAAACACATTAGTCATCAGAAAATGCATTTACATACTTAATACCACTCAGTAAAGCATTAAGACCTCCCATTTAAAGCTGCAGGCTCCAAAATTTTAAAACTTACTGTTTTTATGTCTGGTCACATGATTTTAACACACTAAAACATCAATAAATGTAAGTGCTAAATTAAATACATACTAACACTCATAAAAAAATAAAATATAATATGTTATATATTATATTCATATGTTGACAACACAAATAAAATTCTGCTTTAAGTTTTAGATAACTAGTAAGGGATACTACTTCATTTAACCCAGGGGGGCTAGTGACATTCACCCTGAGTTGCCACATTAACTCTTTGTACTCAAGAAATAAATCAACAGGTCCCCCTCTTTCATCCAACTCCACATGTTCAAGTACAGTAAATTTAAAACTGTGGTTACAGAAATTATTTATGTGCTTGGCAAGTGCATTATTTGTATTACCCTTGCTAATATCATACATGTGCTGGTATATACATGTCCTGAGAGTATTTGTTTGTCTTCCTTATGTAATATCTGTAACAAACCTGGCACACAGTGACATATACCACATTTTTGGTTCCACAGTTACTTTTATGGTAGTGTCTTATCACACCATATTTTTTTAATTTCAACACTATCCCCCTCCAAAATAAACTTACATTGTGATCAGTGTCCACATTTGTTCATCCTACCATTCTGTCAATGTTTCACACCTTCATTTTTCTGTTCTAATATGTTCTTAAAACATGTATCCTTTTTATATCCTTTCCCGGTTAACAAATGTTAAATAAATAAATAAAATTAAAATAAAATAATATATACCACTAATGGTCCATTACCTATTTTACTCCCAACTTGTTCATCATTTTTAAGAATGAACCAATTTTTTACTAAGATATCTCTAATCAAAGAAAATTGTGGGTTGTAGGTCACTGTCAATGCATCTGTGTACATAATGTTGATACTCATACTACCAGTATTGTTACTACAGGACCTTGACTCATGTACCCCTTCGTCAATGCTTAAACCCAACAATGGAAAAAAAATAACCTGTTATTCTTTTCTTAGTTACTTCGTCTAATATCGGCCTCACAAATTCTTCAGGGTGCCCTCTTCTCAACAACATACCCAATAAAACCTCCCTTTGTTTGTAAAACGTATCAATTTCACTAACCATTCTGGCTAACCTCACACCTTGTCCCTTGACAAGTGATCTTTTTTGGTGCAAGGGATGTCCACTTTCAAAGTGTAAAAGGGTGTTTGAGTATGTTGGTTTCCTGTAAATAGTCAAAACAAAGTTTTTATTCACCCCGTCTTTACTAATCTGGATATCCAGATTGGCATCCATTGTGCGTCGTAGAAAAGAAGTATTTGAGTTGAGAAAAAGTAGAAATTCACTTAGCTGGTCTGAATTCCCATCCAAAAAAATCAGAATGTCATCCAAGTATCTCCCATACAATTTACAGTACTTGAAAACTTCTGAAAGAAAAACCATAGACAACTCCCATTGTGTAAGGACAATATTAACTAACATAGGGGCACATGCAGCCCCCATGGCAACACCTGATGTCTATTTAAATAGTTGTCCTTCAGATATCATATAATTATTTTCTAGAACTATTTCCATCAAAGTTGTAAAGGTTAGAATTCTGGAATGCACATGTTTGGTGTGCCTGCAAAGAAAGTCATGACATAATTCTATACCCTCTTGATGGGGTATGACATTGTTACTAGGATTATTTTATAACTGTATAATTCTTGTCTGATTTTTCTTAAACAGTCCCAAGAATCTTGGATAATATGTGGAAATTTCTTTAAACATTTTTTTAATTGAAAGTCAAAAAACGTAGCAATGGTCAAAGTTTTTGATGCCTTAGCATCAACTATAGGCCTAAGGGGTGGGTTGGTGGTGTCTTTATGCATTTTTGGGATCCCAAATATCGTTGGGATCCCAGGACTATACTGTAACAGGAAATCATACTCTGTTTTCATTATCTGGTCATTTAATAACAAGTCATATAAAATGACATTAGTGTTCTTGTATGCTATGTTCAGTTCATTGAGGGATACTTGTTCATATCCATCCCCAAACAAATAGCCAAACATGCTATCCACATATCTTTGTTGGTCCATCACCACCAACCCACCCCCTTTATCTGGCTTCATGACTCTAATTAATTTGTTATTGGAAATACTGGACAACAAGTTAATTTCATCCTCTGTTAAGTTATTTCGCTCCTGGGGGTAAATGTTATTTTTACATAGAGTCCTAATATCATTCATGCACATGGTTGCAAAGAGTTGTAGTGTAGGGTGTAGGGGGTTAAATACACTGGTCTTTTTACACATTGTATTATGTCTCAAATTAGAATCATTGTTGATGGTCACACTTAAATTGAGCTTCCTTGTATATAACATAATATCCAGTAAAGTTTTATCCATACTTGCATTCCTAGTGGGCACAAAATTCAGCCCCTTCTGGAACAAATTCACCTATTTTTTTGTGACCTGATGACTACTTAAATTGTAAATTTTAAAGCCATTATGATCATTATATATTATTGTGCTATCTTTTATTATATATATAATATATATTATTGTGATATCTGTTACCAAAAATTATTGTAGTACATCATCATTTGCCAATTCATAGCTCTTCCCCTCCCTCTTCCCCTCCCATGGGAACCCCTCCCCTGATTGTGACCATTCCAGTAACTCCTGGTATGTGGCCTGTTGTTGTAATTCTGTTGCCAAATTCTCTCTGAACATTTGGGGGGATCCCTAATGGGATATTTTCCTGATTAGCATTGTCATCATAACATTCAACAAATGTGTCTTTTATTTCCCTTTCAAACAAATTTATTTCATCATCAACTAGGGTTGCCAGATTTCTTTGTGGCTAAAACCGGACTAAGGTCACGCCCCTTGCATCACCCATAACTCCACCCATCCCCACCCACTCTCCCATCAATGCCACGCCCATTTGTGACATCACCGTGACATCAGCTGATGGGAACGCCCTCTTTTTCTATTCCAGATGCCTGCTTTCAGCCGATTTACTATGCTTTTCTGTAAAAAAGCATAGTAATTCAGCCAATTGTAACAAACACTAATAGTCTGTTTCTTTTTGTGAAACAGAAAAATGGAGTTTGTACAGTGTTTTCCCAATTTTCTGACTACCAGTCCAGAGCAGAGAATTGATTTGATTTGTGTGGATAGTCCAGAAAAAAACAGATAAGTGGCATTGCGCACTGGCAATGGCAACAGGGTGATTTCCAATTTCCCACCTATTATTCAAAGACTCAACGTTCTGCTTAAATAGGGCTAGCCTAGGGATGGACTCTGCTTCACATGGATGGGAAGCTTGTTCCAGTGCATGGGGACCCTCTCTGAGACACATTTGTGTCTCATCAACATCACATGGCCTATTTATGTCACAAGCAAAATTTAAATCTTTGGATCTAATGGTTCTGATACTGTTAGTTTTGTGGCTGTCCAAAAGGTCCATCAATCAGTGCTGGATCCAAGGATGCCTTGTATGCCAGACATTCTCTCTCAGTAACCTGTAGGAGACCCGGTATAGTGATAGGGCTTTAAGGAGATCTGTATAAGACAATGTGTTTAGATACTGGATTCTTCTAGTAAGGAAGCTTTAAATATGTTCCAGCTGTTGTGTGTGTCTGGTCAAGTACATGCTAAAGAGATAGGTTCAGCTCACATATCCAGTTATTTTGTCAACTTCTCAGATTAACATCGCTAATATTTTAAAAAGTGTTCCTTGTACATGAGCAATGTCCTATAAAAAATATAAATAAGCAACTCAAACATTGGCTTCTTACGAGTTGTTCATTCACATTAATCAGTGTCTAAAGCATCTCCCCAGATTCCACTGGTGGTTAAGTGCCATGTTAGATGTCTTTTTTTTTTCCACTCTCACTCCTTAACTCCTCCTCTTGCTCCCTAGTAACCTCCTCCATCCTTCTACTTCTTCCTCATTGTACCTCCTCCTTCCTTCACACAGCTCAGTTTGCCGAATTTTCATTCAGAAACTGAATTGTGTTGGGCAAAGACATTTGGCCATTCATAAAATGGCCAGTTGTCCTTTGCAAACTTGTAGGAAAATCTATTCAGAGCTAGTCTTGACAACAAATCCATTAGACACCGTTCAGTTTGGCCTGCTTTGCTGTGTTTGCTGCTTCCTGATGTAAATAAATGTTGTTAGAAATCTGTCAATTATGCAGCCTAATATTTCCGTTGGAGTAGGCTAACTTCTGTGCAATATTCATTTGCTGAGTAAATGAACTGGTGCTTTGACCCTTTTCAACCATGACCCAGGCCACAAGAGCAAGGACAATTAAATATATACAGAGACTAAAATAGTCAATCAGCTAATTTATTTTTGGAAGGCAGGAACAGACTGAAGTAGACAAAAAAAGCTCACCCAGAACATTCAAACTTTATACAGTAACCAGTGGATGGGACTGAACCGTGTAGACCTGAGGGTTTGAAACCGTCTTAACCGCTGTCACTCTGTGCCACTGTGCCTGTGGAATTTTTTTGATCATAACTTTCAAACTTTGTGACTTGATAACATCCCTCACCTATATGGACTGAGAGGGTGGACAACAGATTATGCTCCCAAAGACCTGTTCTTTCATTTTGTCTGAACTCTTGTGGAGCAGCTCTGGTCTGTGGTGATGGTCAGGCAGTTGTACAGCCATACTTTGCATGCACTTGTACTGTACATTCATAGTTGGAATGTGGTCACAGTTTGGACACTGTGTGCAGGAGTGTCCATTTTTAGAGTCTGTTAGGAATAGTGCATAGTACAGTTGAAGTTCCACATTTCTGGTATTTGGAGTCCGACTGAGCAGCCCCAATCAGGCGCTTGTTCTGTGAAATAACAGACTTAAACTCGGTGTAGGAATATGGCAGATTAAAGAAAACTGACAGTTCACTTTTAACTGATTCTGACGTAAGTCTGTTTCGTTCATCCATCCAAATGTTATTCATAACGCTAAACACACGCTCAATGGATGCATTCGAGACTGGAACAGACAGAATGTGCTGAACAAGTTTCAACATATTTTGTGCAGACTCGTGCTTGAAAAACTTACACCAAGCTTCAGCTGTGCTTGCACAGCTATGGATAACGTTGAACACTTCACTAAGAGCTCGCACTTCATCGTGCAGGCTGTCGGATGGATGGTGGGTGGATAGAGGCATTTGCATCCAAATGTCAATCACTTCATCAAGTGAAGGCGATCTTGTGAAACTAGTCAAAGACAGTGACTTGAAGTGACGATATGGGGAATGTTCGAATGCAAACCCTTTGTTCAAATATGTCATTGCTCGCTTGTACACATTCAGAGCTTCAGTTATGAACTTCTCAATGAACTGCTGTGGTAGATAACTTTTGCGCAGAGCAAATGCTACCTTCATACCAAAAAATTTATCATCAGTCCTATTCTGCAGAGACAGCTTAAACTGTTCCATTATACCATACAGTTCACAAGCTGTTGTTGATTTGTTCTCAAGCTTTAAAATTGTCTCTTGAAAGGATGACATAAAGAAGTGTGTAAAATATAGATACAGCTCCGACTTTGTTGGGCTGTCGTCTGGTGCCAGTTCGTTTTCCTGGTCCTTCAACATTTTCCATATCACTTTCGGACAATCAGCTTCTCCTTGAGACAAGAAATACGTTTCCAAAGGCATCCAGCACAGCAAAATTCGGTCAAGAGCCTTGAACAAACTCAACCAGCAGGTTGGAACATGTCTGATTATCTCATGGTATTCAGACTCATAGAAATCAAAGCAGCTCTTCAGTTCTACTCGCCTCAATGCAGAGTTACTGAATTCAGAAAACACTTTCATGACGAAATTTTCAACATCAAATTACATGACATTTAAAGCATTTTTCACACAGTTATGCATAATGTGGTCATTGCAGTGTGCTGCAATAATGTTAGGATTTTCCTCTGAAACTAACTTCTGATAAACTGAGTTGTTTATGCCATAGTTTACTGATGCATTATCTGCGGCATAAGCGGTAACATTTTGCCAAAACCATTTACATTCTGTTAAAACATGACAGAGTTGATTCTTAACGGACTTAGAGTCTTCAAATGCATCCTCATAAAAGTCAATAACACAGAAAGAAATTCCGTTCTGCGGGGTGAAGAACTGAATACCAACCGGATAGAATTTACGGTTCCCTTTGTTAGATGCATCAGTAGCGATGGAAAATGGCAAACCAGTATGTAGCTTATCAAGGAAAACTTCTTGTGAAAATGGGTACAAAATATTGTTGACTATGGCAGAAACTTTTGTTCGGCCGCAGGTCATCTTTTTAACGATTTCCGAGTCATCAATTATAGACTTCATAACTTTGATACCACAGTCCTGTGCATTATATGAAATATGATGTCTAATTCCATGATACACTTCAGCAATTTCCACTAGGAATACTTTGTGAGATGCCGTACTGTTTGGCGATGTGAAAAATGTCTTCAGTCGTTGAGATGATGCACTAGTTTGGGAACAAGTAGTATGCTTTTTGGTGCTTTGGTGTGCTGTAGCTGCTTTTTTTCCATCATATGCAACAGTGAATGATGTTGCACAAAGCTTGCATTTAGCTTTTGTATCTTCTGTGCATTTTTGTATCCATGAAAATTCCCTTTCCCACTCTGCATTATAATAACAGATGTTTCGTTTTCGCTTCTTTGGTGGGGTAGACTTGTCTGACTGTGTAGTTGGGCTGCCAAAACTCTCATTATCGTTGACACGGACACCGTTATTCCTGTCTTCCATAATAACAGTATTAATAAGTAAAGTACCTGCAGACAGTGACAGCAGACATATAATGAGTTAGTTAAACTTAAAGACAAAAAGCTGCATTAATAAAGAGTCTACACAAATACTGTGCAACTACTTTTGCATCACTGAAGTATCTGTTTCTTACGAAAGGAACATCTGCTTGTTAGTGTGTCTGTCCCCAGACTGGTGCAAGGCTATACTGGCAGAGTCTACTGTCTAGTAGCATCGGGTATTCCCACACCACGGTGTCCCACAGTCCCACTGATAAGCTAGAAGGCTTCCCTCCAACACAGAAAGGCTTGGGAAGCTCAGAAGCTTGCAAACAATCCTGGATACAGCAAATATCTATCTGGACTAGACTAGTTACAGGAAAGGCTGGAAACAAGATTAGAATTTTTTTTTTTTTACAGAAAAGCAGCTAAAACAGCAGTAAAAACAATTTAAGTGCACAATGTGCAGTGCGAGCTAGCACACTTGAGTGTGTAGCAATATTAAAACAAATACAGTTTAAATAAATGCAATTTATTCCAACTGTATTGTGAACTGAATTCACTTATTGTTTTATTCAATGTTGAATAGTTAAAAACTGCCAAAAAATACTGTTTAAGATATTTACCTCATAGACACAAGGTACACAGCTTGGAATGGGAAATTTAGCTGGGTTTAAAGAAACCACAAGGAACATTCAAGGTCTTCACCATCTCTCCTATGGAAATTGTTTGAAATCACTGTCACTGTATTCTGTTTCATATAAACTACTCAAAGGTAAATTCATTGCTGCCTCGTTTAAGGATTGCTGATTATCTGAAGTTGGAACTATGCCATGGTGTAGATTAGTAGCTAAGACATTAAATAAAAATTTATATTGTTAGATTAGCCCCCTGTAAGATTCATTTGCTTTACCTTAATAATATTCAAGGTAGGTGTGCTTCCTAAAGGTACCCTTTGAAAGTTAAGCAGTAATCTGTGTCTAAGGGCTACAACCACACTAGTGAAGTAATACTACTTTTGTTTTAGTTTTTAACCTTCATTGGTTAGAAGGTTCCGGCTCATTCTCTAAAAGATTTTCTTTTCCTACTTCTTTATCTCTAAGTGATTTAAGTTTCAGAAACCTAATGTCTGCGATTCAGGTGCGAGTTTTCTGTGAAGGCCATCAAACCACAAAGCAAAATGTTGCAGAACGTTTTTCGGTGAAGGCTGTAAGAGGTGTCTTTGTGGAGTATTTTAACTTCTTGTTAGTAGCAGACAGTGCGTACTTTTATTGTCACTGGCCGGGATTCTAACAGTTTCCTTAGCTGGGTACTTCATGGAGAGCCATTTGGCTTTTATGAGATTCGTCGTAAAATGAATTATTAGAGATGTGTCGTAAAATTAATTATTCTGTTTTTACTAATAATATTTTATTTCATAACATAATGTGAGTAGTTGCTGATGTTTGCAGATGACATTGTGATCTGTAGTGAGAGCAGGGAACAGGTGGAGGAGACCCTGGAGAGGTGGAGATATGCTCTAGACAGAAGAGGAATGAAGGTCAGCAGGACTATGACAGAATACATGTGTGTGAATGAGAGGGAGGATAGATGAATGGTGAAGATGCAGGGAGTAGAAGTGGTGAAGGTGGATGAATTTAAATACTTGGGATCAACAGTTCAGAGTAATGGTGAGTGTGGAAGAGAGGTGAAGAAGAGAGTACATGGAGGGTGGACTGGGTGGAGAAGAATGTCAGGAGTGATTTGTGAAAGACTATTATCAGTAAGAGTGAAAGGGAAGGTCTACAAGAGGGTAGTGAGACTAGCTATGTATGTTATATGGGTTGGAGACAGTGGCATTGACAAAAAGGCAGGAGTCTGAGCTGGACATGGCAGATGTTAAGATTTGCACTGGGTGTGACAAGGGTGGACAGGATTAGAAATAAGTATATTAGAGGGTCAGCCCAGGTTGAAAGGTTTAGAGACAAAGCCAGAGAGGCAAGATTACGTTGGTTTGGACATGTGCTGAGGAGGGATGCATATTGGGAAAAAGATGCTAAGGATGAAGCTGCCAGGTAACAGGAAAAGAGGAAGTGGCAGCACCGTTCTGTGCTTTATTGTTTTGCCTTCTGGGTCATCATATTGTTTTATTCTGAGGAAAAGAGGAAGGCATAAGATAAGGTTTATAGATGTGGTGAGAGAGGACGTGCAGGTGGTTGGTGTGACAGAGCAAGATGCAGAGGACAGAAAGAAATGGAAACAGATGATCCGCTGTGTGGCGACCCCTAATGGGAGCAGCTGAAAGAAGAAGAATGTGAGTAGTTGCGTTGGCTGCCCTAAACACCAAAATCTAATCTGATGCCCTACATTCTTATTAATATTATTATTATTGTTTCCCTCTCTCTCTCTCACACACACACTTAATACTCAATATATACTATACAAATATTACACTGACCCCTGCCCTGGGCCCTGACTCTCAAACTCTCATCATCTCCTTGATCCTGCTAAGTCCTAAATGTTTACTTGCAGTGTCAGTGTTCAACAGGTAACACACTTGCCTTTGGATTTTGAAGATAAGAAGATTGTGAGTTCTAGTCCCACTTCAGGTGACTGGACTAATTTTTTTTCCCATTACTGGCACTGTAGTGCAGTATTAAGGGGTGCTGCACTCCTGAATGTGCTGTTCTTCAGATGAGACATTACACTGAGTTGGCAGTACCAACAATACTGTTGTTGATCAACAATACCCTGTATGTTTCGCTGTTGAGAAATAGTGAAAGCAGCATGTCCTTCTTTGTTAATTCGGTCCAAAATATTAAATGTTTGTTGTAACTCCACCCGATTAGTGAAGCATCTCTGTTGAGTCTGCTGAGTCTGCTAGGCTTGCCCATTACTTAATCCTGCTTGTTTTCCATTTGCTGATAACTGACTACCAAAAAAAGGACTTATTTGGCCTGGGGGAATGCTGTCAACCGAGTCCTGCGAATGCGACGTACCTTCCTCACTTTGCTGCCCAATCGTAATGGGAGAAAGGTTTAATTTACACCCAACACCAACAAGTTGCTGTGTCAACACTCCGATCAGTGGTGTTAAGTGGCATATGTAAATGCATTTTCTGATGACTATTTAATGTATTTTGGTGGAAGATTAATTTATTCTGAAGAAGTCATAATTTATTGTTGACGAAAGTGCTTAATAAAAAGTTTCTCGGCTTTTACTACGTCTTCTAAGTTTTTTTAACTTATATGCTTTGCTTTTAAAGAATAAGTGGCTATGCCCATGTATTACATAAGTCCTCAAATTATTCCACTTATATACCTCACTTCCTAATATACCTACTGTAATATATATTACAGTCTAGGTCTTTTCCTAATGATGATGGAATTTGTATACTTATTCTGTTATTAACCATGTGTAATTATTTTTTCCTGAATATATAGGTCTTGTTATGTCTTCTGCTGTATACTGTATTTTAACATATTGTTTGAAAATTCTCTGTATACTGTATTTTAACATATTGTATAACATTTTACTTACTGTGGAGCTTTTCTCCCCAGGTCTCCGCTGAAAATGAGCCTGTGTCCAGTCGGACCATCCCAGTTAACAAATGTAAAATAAAATAAATAAAAGATAGGTATTTTCAATCATAGACACAGTTTTCAGTTTTTGTTTATTATATTTAGAGCAGGTTTCCAAGGATATGAATTTAGGAGAGAAAAATAAGAAAATATAGCAATCTGCATCTTATACTTAATTACTTTCCAGACATTTAAGTGGTAGCAGTGCACGTGTTAAAGTAATAAGCAGTGAATTAGCTAAAATCTGCTAAGGTTGATAAGATTTCCCAGAATCTAATTGTGTACTGTATGATTTTGTCATTTATTTTCATGTCAAGTGCTGTGATTTAGTCATAGTTTTATGATTTTTGCCCTCAGATATAGCCTTGTTCCTATGAGTTACTGACTAACTTCCTAAAGTTATTCTGAGAGTTAGCTTCATTGTTAAGCCGAAACTGTTTGGTTGATCACTGCCAGCATCTTTATAAAAAAATGCCCAGAGATTCCTCGATTTTATCAATGCAAATGCCTTGAAACAGCTAGTTGATACCCCCATAAGAGGTGACTTGGTATTAACCAATATGAATAACCATTGCAGCACCCTTACAGTATCATCCTCCCTGGTAAGATTCGACCATAAAGCGTTCACTTTCAAAGTCAGCATCTCCTCTGACCCCCTCCCACCTAGCTAGGCTCAAAAACTATGGGCACACATAAAATTGTCTAAGGCCAGCTTCGAGAGAAAAATTGCACAGGACACTAAGGATAATCACAAGGCTTTCTTTAGTTATGTTAGGAACCTGGGTGGTAATTCCCAGATATGCTCAGAATTAGTCCAAAATGACAAAAAATACACCGAACCCACAGACATTGCCAACATCCTATCTGACAGGTTCAGCGCAAACTTCTCCCCCCCCTCCCCACCAAAAGGGCAAATATCTATCCCAGCAGAGTGCTGCCCCCCTGACATCTCAGATGCTCAGGTAAGAGCCGCCCTCTCCAAAGCAAAAAACACAGCATCAATGTGACCAGATGGTGTCCCGGGCTGCATCCTACATGAACTCCAAGAAGAGCTAAACCCAAACATAAAACTACTGTTCAGTCTCAGCCTTACTACAGGATATGTGCCCAAAGAGTGGCGTACAGCAACAGTGGTCCCTCTCCATAAAGGTGGTGCCTCAACGGATCCTGGAAACTATTGCCCCATAAGCCTGACTAGCTTGGTCTGCAAAGCTATGGAAAGGATCATCATGGACCTCATAAATAAAGATATTGGGGACCTACAAACACTGGATCCTACCCAGTTCAGCTTTGTTAAGGGCAGATCCTGCCTCTTAAACCTGGTTGATTTCCTTGAAACAGTCACCAAGGCCATTGACGAGGGGAATGTGGTCCACACAGCCTACCTGGACCTCGCAAAAGCCTTCGATACAATACCCCACTTGGGCATTATAGATAAGCTCACCAGCTTAAATATAAACCCCTATGTCACTAGATGGATTGCAAACTGGCTCAAGGACAGAACCCACATGGTTAGAATTGCTGGAGCCATGTCAGACTCCAAACCAGTTACAAGTGGTATCCCACAAGGCTCAGTCCTGGGACCTCTCTTGTTCGGTATATATTTCTCGGAGGTACAGGCCAACACGGAAGGACTGTGGCTGACCAAGTTCGCAGATGACTGCAAACTGGGCACCATAATCGACTCTCCAGCTGACACAAGCATCCTCCAAAAGGGCCTCATAGAAACAGACAACTGGTGCCAGAACCATGGCCTCAAGCTAAATGCCAAAAAGTGTATAGTCATCCCCTTTGGCAAAACAAAGTGCCCACAAATTACCACATAGGTGGTAATCCATTAAGTACAGAAGAAGGAATTAGGGACCTGGGGACCCAAGTAGATAGCAATCTCTCATTTGACAACCACGTGGCCAAAGTGGTTAGAAAAACATTTTATATAGCCCACTTAATCATGAAGGGATTCACATCTAGATCAGGGAGGTCATCGTGCCTCTTTACTCATCCCTCATCAGGCCCATAATTGAGTACAATGCCCCTTTTGGGATGTACCTTACCAGACACCTGCAGCAACTGGAAAGACCCCAAAAGTACCTCACCAAGAGGATCAAAGGGCTCAAACAGATGCCATATGCTGCCCGGTTAAAGAAACTCCAGCTCTACTCAGTGGCAAACCGCCTGTTCAGAGGCGATCTGTGCCTGACGTATAAAGCCATGTCCAATCCGGAATTAATGGACATGCTGCACGTCAGAAAATCCAAATCCCATCAAGCAACACGCTCGAGAGACTTGAACCTCAGCACTGAAATAAGTAGGACATGCTGCAGGGACAGATTCATAACCCAGAGGCTCCCTTCACTCTGGAATAAAATCCCAGTCCAGGTTAGGCAGAGTCCCTCATTGACTCTCTTCAAGAGGAATCTTGATGAGTGGATGGGAGATCGTAGGTTTACCCCGGGTATCACTTCTGTGTCACTGTTAGACAGAGGCACAGTATACTAACCTCGAAAAAGGGCATAGCAAAATAAATTTAAAATGGGTGGCGAAAGCCAAACACATTCTGGCTAGGTTATAAATGCCCTAGGGCAGATAGCCTAGTATGAACCTATGAACCTATGAACCTATGAACAAAAAAAATTCTCCAAAGCTGATTACATCCTCCTGAGGGATGATATAAACAGCTTAATAGGCCCACCCCCTCTGTTGGAACTGGCACCAATGTCCAAATCTACACTAAAGTACTATACAAGCAGTTATATAGATGCATGGAATCAGGAACATCTGAAAGGACAAAAGCATCCTCTGCAAGGAAGAGTAAACCAGTCTGGTGACCATCTGCAATAAATAAACTATATAACAAAAGGAAAAAAACTGCTGTCCAGGACCAAGAAGGAGCAGGTGCCCAACTGGAAGGAATCTCTCCTTAGCCTGAACAAACAAATAAGAACACTAGTGAAATCCTCTAAACCTAACTTCAAGTCCAAATTGGCCACATCTAGTAGAGGCAATCATAAGGCCTTCTTCATATATGTACGCAATCTCAAAGGAAGCACCCAGATGTGTTCAGAACTGGTGGTCAAGGACACCACATACACAAATGCTGTAGATATAGCCAACCTACTGGCTGACAGATTCAGTGAAAACCTCACCCCTCTGCCCCCCATCAGTAAATCAGGACATCTCCAGTACCTGCCCCCATCTCCTTATCTCTAGGGAACAGGTCATCATTGCCCTCTCCAAGGCAAAAAAATACAGCCTCCATGGGACTCAATAACATCCTAGGCTGCATCCTACATGAAAATGAGCTTGCAGCACCATTAGGCACCCTATTCAACCAAAGCCTGAGTACTGGCTTTGTCCCAGTTGAGTGGATGACAGCCACTGTCATCCCTTTACACAAAGGTGGAGCATCCACCGATCAGGGAAATTACAGACCCATCAGCCTAACTAGCCTGATCTACAAGGCCATGGAACAGATTATCATGGACCTCATTAACAGGTACATTGGGAACCTCCAAACACTCGACCCCACACAGTTTGGCTTTGCCAAGGGAAGGTCATGTCTGTTAAATCTGGTCAGCTTCTTTGAGACAGTCGACAAAGCCATGGATGAGGAGAGGGCAGTGCACACTGCTTACTTTGACCTGGCCAAAGCCTTTGACACTATTCCCCACTTGGCCATAATAGATAAACCCTCTCAACTAGGCATCAATCCAAATGTTATCAAATGGGTAGCACACTGGCTCACTGATAGAACCCACATAATCAAAATAGGGGAAGCCACCTCAAGCAGTAGACTTATAATGAGTGGCATACCCAGGGATTAGTGCTGGGGCTTCTGTTATTTGGGATATACTTCTGTGAGATGCAGGCCAAAACCAGTGGGCTATGGCTGACCAAGTTTGCAGATGACTGCAAGCTGGGTGCGGTCATCAGTTCCCCAAGTGATTTGGATGTCCTCCAAGATGGTCATACCCAAACAAATGACTGGTGTCAGAAACATGGCCTCAAGTTGAATCCCAAAAAATGCATCCTCATCCCCTTTGGGAAGAGTGATGTCCATACATATTATCACATTAACAAAGTCTTAAGCACACAGTCATGAGGGCACCCAGGTTGATAGCAACCTGACTTTTAACCGCCATGTTGTTTCCATTGTACTGAAAGCTTTCTATATGTCCCATCTTATAAGTAAGGGTATCTCATCCAGGGACAAGGAGATCATAACATCCCTGTATTCTTCCCTTTTAAGGCCAGTTATTGAGTACAATGCCCCCTTTGGCATGTACCTTGCAAAGTACATGCAGCAGCTGGAGACACCACAGACATTCCTCACCAGAAGAATCCAGGGCCTCAAACATCTACCCTACAGAGATAGGCTAAAAGCCCTGTCTGTCCCTCTACTTAGTTTCATACAGACTCCTCAGACATGATTTCTGTCTGGTATACAAAGCAATCTCAGATCCACCTTGATAGGACTGCTGCATATCTGCAAGTAAAGCTCCACTCAAGTAGCCCACATGTGCGACCACAACCTGGTATGTGACATTGATAGGACTTCTTGGCAGGACAGATATTTGTCCCAGAGACTCATCTGTGAAATAGACTCCCTCCCCACGTCAACAGAAAATACACCCCTGGAATTCCACCTGTGTCCCTGCTGGAAAGGGGCTTTGGGTGCTGACTTGTCTCAACATGGGCTAAACTCTTGGCTAGACTTATAAGAGCCTCAGGGCCAATAGACTAGTAACTTCCTATGATTCTATGATCCTATGAAATTGACACCTCACTACTTCTGTCTTCACAGTACGCCATTCCTCTCAACTGTCCAAAAGCCAAGAGCACAGCATCCATGGGACCTGACAACATCCCAAGCTGCATTCTACATGAACTACAGAATGAACTGGCACCCCACCTAAGCTCAGGCTTTGTGACCACTGAATGGCTCACAGTGATGGTTATCCCACTCCACAAAGGGGGTGCCACCATGGATCCCGGGAACTACCGCCCCTTTAGCCTAATGAGCCTGGTCTGCAAGGCCATGGATTGTATCATCATGGAACTTATAAACAATGACATTGGTAATCTCCAAACTCTGGACCCCACCCAGTTTAGGTTTGTAAAAGGCAGATGTCTTCTAAACCTGATAGACTTCTTTGAAGCAGTCACCAAAGCCGTAGAAGAGGGTAAGGTGGTTCACACAGCCTATCTAGATCTCACCAAGACTTTTTACACCATCCCCCACTCTGGAATTATAGATAAACTCACTAAACTAGGTATAAATCCCTATGTCACAAGTTGGATTGCCAACTGGCTCACTGACAGAACCCACACTGTGAAAGTAGCAGACTCCAAATCCAACTTCAGACCAGTGACAAGTGGAGTACCACAGGGTTCAGTCCTGGGTCCTCTTCTGTTTGGTATCTACTTCTCTGAAGTACAGACCAACACAGAAGGTCTTTGGCTAATGAAGTTCACAGATGGCTGCAAACTAGGAGCCATAATCAAAACTCCAAAAGATGTGGACATCCTACAAAAGGGTCTCACTGAGACAGATGCCTGGTGTCAAAGCCATGGCCTCAAACTCAATGCCAAAAAGTGTATTGTCATCCCCTTTGGTAAAAACTCTCTACCCATGAACTACCAGATAGGCGGTAGTCTACTTAACACTGAAAGTGTGATAAGAGACCTTGGGACACAGGTGAACAGTAGTCTCTCCTTTGATAATCACATCACCACAGTAGTCAGGAAATCCTTCTACGTGGCACACCTCATCACAAAAGGTTTTTCATCCAGGAAAAAAAGAGGTCATTGTTCCCCTCTACTTGTCACTCATTAGACCCATTATAGAGTACAATACCCCTTTTGGTATGTACCTCACAAGACATCTACAACAACTGGAAAGGTCACAGAAATACCTCACAAAGAGGATTACCCACCTCAAACAGATGCCCTATGCAGACCGTCTCAAAAAACTGCAGCTTTACTCCGTTGTATATCGCCTACTCAGAGGCGATGTCTGCCTAACACACAAAGTTATGTCAAACCCAGAGCTTTTAGACATGCTCCCCTTAAAGAAATCCCAATCCCTATGAGCTACATGGCCTAGGGACCTAAACCTTGTCACCACAATAAACAGAACATGCTGGAGGGATAGATTCCTGTGCCAGAGACTTCCCATACTCTGGAACAAACTACCTATCTATATCAAATAAAGCTCCTCATTAGCACTCTTCAAGAAAAATCTTGATGATTGGATGGGAGATAGGAAACCCCAGGATCACTTCTGTGGCTCTGCTTGACAGTGGCACAGGAAAATAATTTTCTTGGGTGGGGAAAAGGGTGACTTTGGCTAGGCTTATATAGGCCCTAGGGCCAATAACCTAGTACCTACCTATGAACCTATGAACCAATGAGAAGTGAATGATTTGGATGCTTAAGTTGAAAGTTTGTCTAGTTCCTAGGGAAAAATTGAAGAGTAGACTTTGTGGAGCTGGGAATAGTTATATCCTTGCTAACTGGCACTGCCTGGCATGCAAAACCATGCAAATGCGGGTTTTATAGCAGGGAAATGAAAGAGATAAACATTAGCCCAAAATGGCCAATAAACTACTAATTTCTGGGCTGAAACCACTCCTCCAGGGAAAGTTAGGCTGCTCAAAGCTTCTTCTCTTACAGTGAACAGAGAAAATTCTTTTTATCCAAGTAAGGTATGGGCAAACACAGAAACTTGTAACACAGCCCTGAATTCAGCACTAATCTGAAAACTGGACTAAACTAGCTTAGAAAGGTGGGAAAACAGGTATATATATATATATTTTTTTTTCAGAAAATCAAGCAGATACAATCAAAAAAACACTTTAAATGCACAGAAATGGCCATCACACTTGAGTGTGTAGCCGACAACAGTTAAACAGGTAATTTAAACACAAAAACAAGTTTGTTAAAGTGCAGGCAGTAAAATAAGTACAATATGTAGCCGAAACAAGCATTTTAAATCACAGAAACTCTAGAAAATTGGCATTTTAGGCAGAATTAGTTAAAGGCAGCAAGAAAATGCAGTAAAATTATACTTAATCACTCCAAAGTCTCTCTTTTGTCTCTCTGCTGCTGTAGAACTCAGCAGGGCACCAGGCAGGAGCTTGCTGAGCTGTATACTAGCACAAAAACCTTGCAAATGCGGGTTTTATAGCAGGGATATGAAAGAGATAGAAATTAGCCCAAAATGGCCAATAAACTACTAATTTCTGGGCTGAAACCACTCCTCCAGGGACAGATAGGCTGCTCAAAGCTGTGTATGTGAGCATCACCATTGTGAATTCTGGTATGAATGACTGCCTCATCACCTATTTATACACCCAAAGTATTTCAGATGGAATGTCTGCTTTTCAATGATGGAAGTCAAAGGCCTGCAGATAAGAACACATTTAACATATTCCTATTACAACACTAGAAAGTGCATAGAGTGTCAGGTCATGCATTACTTTGCATTCACAGAGGATTTTAAGTTATATAATTCATTGGAAGCCCAGTAATATCAGACTGCAGCACACAATGACTTGCTACTGATATTACAGATAAGCACAGCTACACAATTAACCTACACATATGGAGGTCGTGCTAGCAACAAGGGCTGCCAGCACGTACTTTCCAGATGACTACCATTACGTAACACATGGCTTGCAGTTGTCCAGCTAGTTGACATAATGGTAAATGTACCCCCTCATTTTCAAGGACACAATAAGCATGTTGCCTTTTACTCAGTTAATAATACCTTTGGCTAACATACTCACCTTAAACACATACCTCAATTTCCTGTGGGATGAGTTCCCTCAGTCAGGCTCTGGCTGTACACCAAGGCTACACAGGTCACACTGTTACTCATAAGTGTTGCTGTCCTCCACATTCTGCAACCTCTCTCACTATGCTTATTGTCTGCAGCAGCAGCAACAGCCTGCAGCACACACATATGTATGTAATAAGTATCTACTACAAACATTCTGTCTGTGCCGATATAGTATTTCTACCCCAGTATATCCACCCCATCATATGAGAAAGATGGATTATACACTGAGGCCTTATATCTCCTCCAGTAGTCACATGGGGTTGCCTGATTACTCTGCAAATCAGCTGTGTATGCTTCAGTTAGCATTCCTGAACTACAGATTGGTTCAGAGGTAATCACATGCATATGAGAACCAACTTAAAATGGCAAATTCCTTGCTAGGGAAACCATTGTGCATGAGACTTACTTTCTATGGTGAACTCGTTGTCACAACACGTATACATCTATATCTTTCAAAAGAAGAGTATTGTACTCCATCAGGTATGTAACCATTTTTTTTCAACATAAATATACCAACTACAAGATCACACCACAGTAGAGGAAATGGCAAAGTCCCGAAAATGGCCCAGTTCTGTTTGTTCAGGATTTTGCCTTTTCAGCATTTAGCTATTAACAAAGCAATGTTAGAAACATTGAATGTTCGCTTACATAATGGGGACCTATCAGGGTATACATAGTTTTATGTGGGTGTCAGGTGTTTTATGGGGTGGGGGAAGTAGATTACCTGCAGTTTTAAGCTCATGCAGAGATTGTGACCCACATACCTGTTAATGTAGCAGCTACTGTAAATGGAGATATTTGGGTGTAGTACCAGTGTTATAATGTAACATGTGGTGGTGTTTACATTACCTCTCCCTCAAATGTTTTTCAGGACCATTAGGAATAGGAAGAGGCTGTGCCCCTACCACTGGTAAGGGCAAAACATTTTTGTCACAGATGTAGATTTACTTCAAGGTATTAGCTAAAATGTAATGTCACCCCAGGCCTGCAGACTGGATTGATGTACTGACTGCATGATTGAAAAATGTAGATATGTTCTGACTGTACGCACTTTAGGGTCATACCTAGGCCTTGTAGGTGTGACCACAGTGACTGATTTCACAGTATTGATAGGACTTTTTAGATGGCCATACCTGTAAACTGTGCAGAGTTCTGCAGAATGTCAACAGTGTACATAATTAATGTATTGTTCATGAGGGTCCAGTTTAAAAAGCTGTTATTATAAAATACTTACAAATGTGAGCTAGAAGTTAATGACCCCATGTCCTACTATCTCAGATTGTGGGCTGTACAAGTCTGTAATAGTGACAGCAGTGTATACAGCTTAATATATATGGAAAAAAGTACTGCAGATCATTGTAGTGCAGGTATTAATGCAATGATTTCCCATTTATATCACAGGTGACCTGGGAGGTTGGTCTTTGTCCCCCTGACAACCTGAAGTCAGTGTCTCTTCAGATTCTTATGATGATTGTGGCCAAAGTGAGGCACAGCTGGGGTTTGCAGGGGCTGAATCTGTCACAGAGGTTTACATCCCTCATCTGCCCTCATTTTCACTGTACACAGTTAGTATGCCTACACATACCCTGTTTCCTGAGGCCACAGATATTGGAAAGTCAGAGGGGTGGGGATAATTACCAGGGAAGTGTGGCTACTGTGGCTGCAGTGAGTGTCAATACTGGCCATAGCCAAACAGTTGCCAAGGTTCCACACAGGCAGATTGATGGGGTGCTCGTATGAGGCCTGCTATCCCTGCACCACCTGTTAGAGGTATCTCATCATGTATCACTCGGTGTATGTTTAGGGCCATCATGGAGGCACAAGTGTGTTCCAAAAGGAACTCCAGATAAATGCTCAGGGTTATGGATGCAGCACAGTCTGACATCCATGACTGCCTCCACTGCTTGGCTGATACCTTGGATCAGTTGACTGACACAGTGGAAAGACATAGGTCTGAGAGAGATTAGAAACTATCTGCCTTGGAATGCACATTTTCTGTGACGAAACATGTAGCTGGAGTTGAGCATTGGACTCATGGATGTAGGTTAGCAAATACATCTGCTGAGAGTCTATGTGGCTGTGCACAATCACTTTCCTGTAGTGGCAGAACATCCAGCATTTTAGAGGGGAGTGTGCACACCAAGATGTGACAGGCCATGGGCTTGTGGTCCTGGACAATCCCATGGAGGACACGGTCCCAGCAGATAGCAGTCAACCTTAGGTAGTAGCCCAGCATCTGATTTTGGGTATGTAGGTGCCAGTGCAACTCCTGGCAGTGTGTTTTCATGTTCAGGGGTGGAGATGATGAACTGCCAGCTCTACCATGCATTGCAGAAAGCTGTCCAACATACATTCACATAGGGCTAGCATTAAGCTTGGCTGTGTTCATGCAGATATTCACACCCCATTGTCACATTCAGGTCACCTACAGACACACATGCCACGTTTACATGATCTGTCTTGCCTTATCCCCTTTCTGACTCACACACACGCTTGTTAACTTATTGGGTTAGCATAGACCTCCTGCACCTCCATGCAATGCACTGTGCAAGTGACAATACCTGTGCCACATCCCTGTCATCATTCTCATCGATACAGGGAAATGAAACTATGTGTTTGATGCACAGGGTGACTATCTAAATTAATATGTATTTGTTTCATCCATTGTTGCCTTTGACATGCTACTTGTACTAGTCAGTCACACATAATGTACACTGTCATTTGTAATGTGTAAACCCCATTATGTTGTGTATGTTACATTCGATGCCGTTGTAATGGCTGTGTAGTCACACAATGAAAGGTGTCTTAGGGCACTCTTTAAGTTTCACTTTCAGGATTGTGTAGGACACACCTATGGGTTTACATCAACGATAAACCCATCAACGTCAGAGCACAGAATGGAATGTCAGCAGAAACAATAAATGTCATCAGAAAGGTAAAACAGTATGGTTGCATACTCCATAGGTTCATATGTGTATAGTAGTCAAACAAAAACAAGGGCGTTTTTCATCCTAACCATGTATCCCAAAACTCTGGCAAAGTGTAATACCCTTGATAACTGTAAGCAGTGTTTTGGGAGTTGACACAAGGACAAGCAAGGTAAACTATCCACAGTTTCCCTGTGTCCATTAGAGACATTTGCACTAAAGCAGTTATCATTGTTGTGCTCCCCATCCTGTCATGTAACTTGCACATGATTTGCATTAGGGTGGAACTGTGCTTCAAATGCATGGGGAGCTTGTTACATATTGGGTGTAGTGTCTGGGCTACATACATGTCTGTTCAGCATGTCTTGCTTATACCACAGTCAAGTTGTAGGGGTGTAGGGCAGGTAATTCTCATGCTAGTCCTTTGTTGGAAATGCAGGAGGTACACAATGGGTCTGACACCTTCCTGCATGGCAGGCATACACCTCACCTCCAAACCATGTCAGAGACAGAATATACAGTTATAGGGTTGACGCGGTCTACATAGGACATGTTATGTACTCTATGTATTGGGTTACTGTGGAACCTCTGTGGATGTGACAGTTGTTGGATATGCCTGGTTAGTTACATACCAAGTGCATTGCTCTCAATGATAGGGGTGATGAAAGCTGAATACAGTGGAACAATGAGTGTCTTGGATTTACATGCCATACATTTGTTTATATCTTGCATAACATAGAATGTATCCCCAAATATTACCTACTTGTGACAGTCACAAGCTAGATCACTATCTATGTGTCAGGAAGTCCCTGACTACTAGGTCAACTGTTGAAGATATGTGGTCAATACATTAGTTACCGGGGTGGATGACTTCCCAAGGGATAGTATTTTGCATTCCTTGGTATTTAGTGTTAGTTCATGGCTCTGACAACAACTGAATGTCTGTGTCAGCCCATTCTGGATAACTGTTGAGTCAGCGTGGGATTCAATGATAGCTCCTAATTTGCAGTCTTCTGCAAATGTAGTCAATCAGAGGCCAATGTCAGTGGTCATGACTGCAGAGAAGTAAATGCCTAGAAAAAGCACCTCCTAACCCACCCAAACCCACATCACACATACCTACATGTGCAGATGTCTTTACCAGACACATAAGTAAACACCAGGCACCTCAGAAACGCAAATGCAAGCTCGCTACACAAAATCATACCTTTGCAGAACACAGTACACATAATAGCTCACTCACACCGGTCAAACACCTAAGACAAAACACAAATCAAACATATTACTCATAGGTGATTACATCATGAGACACATTAATGTGCCTCTCATCAGGCTACATAAGGGAAAGTCCATGGTCAACTTTCTGTGAGGTGCCAGGATATGCCATAGCACCTATGCACTCAAGTCTGTCAACATCAGGTACTGTTATGACTATGTTATAGTTCCTTTTGTTGTCTACAACTTGAGACATACCTCTCTGGACTATATGCAGAGACATGACAGGGCTGACAGGCTATGTGTCTCCTTGGCCTTGAGAAGCATTTTACTGTCACCTAGGATGATGGCTCAATACAAAAGGAAAATGATTGACTTCAATAATTGCCATAGTGTGTGGTGTCATTGTAAGGGGATCCACTATCTGTCAGCCTGGGATTACCTGCTCAATAGACCTCAATGCTTTGTCAGAGATGGTCTTCATCTGTCACCCCTAGGATTTTGGCTACTGGCCCAGGCTGTTGCCACCCCATAGTGCACCTTTTAGGCGGAGTCTCAAGGAAAAATTTCCAGTGAGAAAATGCCATCTACGAACAATATCATGGTTATGGTACTAAACACTAGGAATGTCACCACTGAATGTCACCACTAAGCTGCATTCACTGGAAGCTGTCCCCACCTTGGAAGATGCAGACATTTGTGAAGCCACAGTAGCCTGGGTCAAGGCTTTGGAGAGCACCACAGCCATACCAAGCTACACCTCCTTCCACATGTTCAGACCTCAAACTTAAAGCATGTAAAGTAATGGAGGTGGTATATCCATATTCATTAAAGATAGATACACATCCAAATTGGTTAGACAGTATGATTCCCTGGAGAAATTGCAGGTGCTATTGACTGCTTGTAGTGCATCTAATCAAGCCATTGCCAGCTACAGGAGCAACTCCATGAATCAGGACACCCACTGTGCTTAAATGGATCTACTTGCGTATATCAAGATACATCAAAACAAGTTGGTTTTGGTTGACTTTAACTACCTAGTAGCTGGGTAGATTACTCGTGCTCAAACTCACTTGCCCAGAGGATAGTTGACTTCCTTAACTACAATGTCCTGGAACAGTGGGTTGACATCCTCACAAGGGGAGACAATGCAGTGATTGGGTGCTTACTAATACAAATGACCACTATAGATTGTCCACTGTCAGGTCCTCCCTGGTGACATCTGACCACAAACTGGTTTCATTCAAACTAAGTAGGACACCTGACACCCCTCCCTTGTAGAAAGTTCAACAAATCAGATTATAACCTCCTATGGGATGTTATAAATAGCTTGACTGTACAGCCCCCCTCAGATGGAACAGGTAACTATGCCGAGCTGTACACCAATGCTTTATACAAGTACCTGTACAACTGCATTGACTGTCCTGCACCTGACAAGGACAAAACAAGCTCCTCATGGCATAGCAAACCTGGCTGATGGACAACTGCCATTAGCAGGCTTTACAGTAAGAGGTAGACCGTAAAATGGTAGCACTCCCTTCTCAGCTTAATCAAGCAAATAAGTGTTGTTTTGAAGTCCTGCAAAACAGACTATGGGACAAAATTAGCCTCCTCTACAAAAGACAGTCACAAGGCATTGTGTAGTTATATGTGTAATGTAAAAGGAAATGCCCACACTGTTGCCATTCTCATACTTATTACCACATATAATGAGCCTGTAGACATAGCTAACCTTTTGGATGACATGTTCTGTGAAAACTGCACTCCTCCATCCCCACCACAGGTACACCATGACATCTCTACAACCTGTTCCATACCATGTATCTCTAAACATCAGGTAGTAAATGGCCTCTCTAAGGTGACAAATGTAGTATCTATTGCACCTGCTAACATCCCAGGATGCATCCTACATGGTATTCAACATGGATTACTAACACATTGGAAACTCTTTGCATCCCAGCTGACTGGAAATTGGCCACTGTTATCCCCTTGCACAGAGGTGGTGTGTCTACTGACCACAGTAACTATATACTTATTGCTCTGATTAGCCCTATCTGTAAGGCCATGCGGCAAATCATCATGGATCGTATCAACAAAGATATAGGTAATCTAAAAACACTTGACCCTACACTTTTGGATCTGTGAAAGGGAGATTATGCCTGTTAAACCTGGTGGACATCTATGAGGCAGTCACCAATAACCTGGATGAGGGGACATATGTACATACAACCACCTGAACTTAGCCAAGTCATTTGGCACCATTCCCCTCTCAGGCATCATTGACAAACCCACCCAGCTATCCATCAGCAGTAATGTCATTAAAAGGTTCACTAACTGGCTCACTGACAGCATTCATATAGTTAGAAGAGGGGTATCCACCTCCAGAAGCACAGCTGTAACCAGTGGTGTTCTACAGGGTTCAGTTATGGGCCTTCTGAGGTTTGGAATCCATTTATCCAGCGTACAAACACAAAGTGAAAGTTTGTGACTGAGAAGGTTTTCTGATGCCTGCAAACTAAGAGTGTTCATAGACTCTCTAAATTATGTCAACATCCTACAAGAGGGTCATACATGACCAAATAATTGTTGACACAATCATGACATTAAACGTCATGCAAATATATGTAGTATCATTCCATTTGGTACCAGCAATGTTCCTGCTAAGTACCACAACAATAGCAACACCTTAAGTACATACTCAGGGGTGAGAGACCTGGGCACATAGGTTTACACCTACCTTACCTTAGATCACCATGTCTCCTCAGTGGTAAGAAGGGCATTATATCTTGCACATGTCATAACTGAAGGCACTGTCACCTGAATATGAAGTAGTTATAACCTCCATCTACTCTTCCCTCATCAGGCCAATATTTGAGTGCAATGGCCATTTTGTTATGTACCTTTCCAAGTACCAGTGACAATTGCAGATACCACAAGGGAAATTCAAGTTTTCAGCATCTGTCCTATGGGGATTGTCTGAAAATCCTGTTACTTTATTCTGTATTATACAGACTACTCAGAGGCAATCTTTGCCTTGCATAGGAGGTAATCTGTGACCCTGCTTTACTGGCAATGCTGCATATCCGTAAGTTAAATGGTACATGGATTACTTGCTGTAAGGACCTTAATCTGGTATGTGACATCAATAAAACATTCTGGAGGCAGAGATATGTCTACCAGGGTTTAACAATTCTTTGGAACAGACTCCCACTTAATGTCAAACAGCACACTACATTGGCCGTCTTCAGAGGTAATCTGTACAATTGTATGGTTGACCATAATTTCACCATGAGGTTTTGTCTGTGGCCCTCTTGGACAGGAGCAATAGGTGCTGATATTGTAAATAAGGTTAAGAACTTGGCAAATATTTTAAGGGCCCTAGGGCCATTAACCTAGTAAATTCCAATGATCCTATGATCCCATGGGCTGATGCAAAATGCTTTGACTGACATCTCTACACACTAACTTGGCTACAGTGAGAATGGTATCACTACCATTTATTGTTTACTGCAGAACACACACACAGATTAGAACCCCTATTTATCTAGTCTTACACACTACAGATCACAGTACTTAACACACACTCCACAACTTAAGTATGACATTAAGATAGCTGCTGGTAGTCTTATGGTAGATTACATCAGCAGGCCTTGTGAAAAACAGGAATTTGGTGGCCTGCAATAACTGCAAGGGCCAAAAAGTGCATATCAATTGCAGTTTGTAAGTCAATAGAGGATTCACACTTGTTTTGTAGGGGGATGCAAATACACAAACACTCCAAGGGGGCTGGAGTGAGATTAGCACCTCTACCTCTCTAGTGTTACATGTTACACACTACAGATCACAGTGCCATGCATGCACCATGGCTTAAAGCTCTTTTATAAATGACTGCAGGTGAACTGCTTGTAGAGGACACACTCAAGGCCTGTGTTGAACAGAGTGAGTGGCTTGCAGAGTGACATTGCTTCTTACTGCCATCTGCATCTAATATCATAGCAGTCCAACAACTGTTTTTTATCCTAGCTCTGTGCAGCAGTAGCCATTTTGGCCATATGTGTATGTTTGCATTTGGATGGGCAAGCCTGTAGCCAAAAACAATTTGCCCTGTCAATGAGTGCATACATAACATTACAGATTACACAACTTCTTCTCTTGTTGGTGTATGTGTGGTGTCATCCAGCAGACACAGGGGGCTGTAAGTAGGTGCATTATCTACTGTTGAGCCATTATTTTTGGTCTTTTGACCAAATTATATAGGTGTCATAGTGCAGCTTTAATCAAAACAATCTGGGTATGTCGGGCAACACAGACATACACACATACACACACCTACATACACACACACACACACATATATATATATATATATATATATATATATATATATATATATATATATGGGTCTACTTCATTTGCCCTAACTTCTGATTGACCGACACCCATTTGCCCGAGACCATTTGACCGAAATTTAATTTGACTGACACTTCATTTGACCGACACTTCATTTGACCGACAAGTATTATTGGCATGTAAATGGGATATGCCCTTTTCCCCACTGTAGTGCAACCCGGGGTTTAGAATATATAGTTAGGGGGGGGGGGGCAAAACTAAAGCTAAATTAAACAATGTAAGATGAAATCAAGTGGGGGGCTTCACCATCCCCACACCCCCCCCAACTATATATTCTAACTCCAGGGTCACTATACAGTAAAAATTCCGAAGTTAAACACACCATACACCACATTACACATACACCACTATCCACACTACAAAAAACAAACAAAACACACACAAACATAAAAACACAAATTAACAAACCTATACTACAAATCAGCAGGGGCCAAGCCCCCCTCCACCCCCCATGTGGGGGGCTGTGTCATCCATACCCCCGCTACTTATACATACTAACTCTGAGATAGCACCAAACAGAAAAAAACAGTAAAGTCACAACCAGATTTTCCACAGTCCCTCTCCACACATATCACAAATATACAAGCAACACCACTTTCAACACTTAAACCTCATACTTTTACCTGCCTACCCTAACCCACACGTACAACTTCCAAACACACTCACATACACTCAAACACCTTCCAAAAACCCTTACAAAATAGTCACTTACCTTAAATTCCACCTAAATCCATACACTAAACTGGACACCTTCCACACAATATATTCCACGTCACGTACCATGAAACCATAACCGCAAATTTTACATATCCGGATTCACGTTTATGCACTTTTAAACATTCGACTTTATAGTCTCGAAATATTGAAATTCGATATTTCAGTATTTTGAGATTATAAAGTGAATATATATATATATATATATATATATATATATATATATATATATATATATATATATATATATATATATATACACACACCAAAGAACTGCAAAGAACAGCAACTAAATAACCTGGAAGAAGAGAACTGAGCCAAACAGGTGTTTAGCGCTTTCATTCGTTAATGGATATAATCTTTGTTTTTTTTTTCTTTTCTGATGACGTTCGTATATCTATGAAAGAATGAAAGTGTTAAAACACCTGTTTGGCTCAGTTCTCTTCTTCCAGGTCCTAGAAGTTTGCTTTATGTGTGTGTGTGTGTGTGTGTGTGTGTGTGTGTGTGTGTGTGTGTATTCAATCCCTCCAGTAATCTGTTGAAGTAAGACTGCATTAATCTTCCATGCATGAATCCTACTGAACAGAAATGGAAACATGTTATTGGAATGGGCATCTGTAGTCCCATGTGGATGTCATTTCTGTCCAACTAGCTCACTATAGTTACCTGCATAATGTACCTGGTCCATACATCCACTGACATGTAATAATTCAGTAGACTACTTTGTAGATTATGGACTTACCCTGCAAATGCAGCAGTTGACACAACTATAGTCCAGGGATGACTCTGTCTAATGCAAGCAGTACACAGTCAGTACATGGATAGGTACAGGATATGTGAGTTGCCTGGCATCAATTTTTATATCTCTATGTGAGTAGGTGTAAGGTGTTAGTCCCTAGGTCCATAGATTGTCAGTGAATGTGCTATGCATTGTCTCTTAGCCAAAGCCAGGGCATGCTGACCATGCCTATGTCTGCCCACAGGGACATCCGCAGGGGGTTCCTCCTCTGAATCCTGTGATTGTTGCTGTGGTGACCTAGCCACTGGTGGGGGGCTGTGTATCCCCTCCTTTTTCTGATCCTGCTGCAGCTGTTCCTGCAGGATCAGATTGTGTAGCATAGCACATACTGTGAATATATGTGCACATATGGCTGGAGTATACTGTAGGTCTCCACCAGATATAAAGAGACACAGGAACTGTGACTTCAGAATCCCAAACATAAACTCTATGATGTTCCTAGTTTGTACATACGCCTCATTATGGCATTCTTCCATGGGTGCATGTGCATTTCTAATGGGTGTCATCATCCATGGTTCCAGGGTGTAGCCAGCATCCCCCAGTAAATGGCCATGTGGGATGCCCTGCCTAGCAAACATCTGGTACAGCTGTGATGTGTGCCAGATATGGGAGTTGTGATAATTGCCAGGGTTGCCAGCGCACACATTCAAGATTATCCTCTGGGCATTGCACACAACCTGGCTGTTGATGGAGTGGTACCCTTTACTGTTAATGTAGATTGTACTCTGATCACCAGGTGGTGCCTTGATGTGTACATATGTGCAACCTATGGCACCCAGTACTGCATGGTAGTGTGCTATATAGAAGAAGTGTTACATAAGTGTTGTAATGCTGTATCCGCTTACCATTGGAGCTTTTCTCCCCGGGCCTCCGCTGAAAATGGACATGCATCCAGTCGGACTATCCTGGTCAACAAATGTAAAATAAATAAAATAAATAAATATTGCTGGCCCTCACCTCAAGGGTAGGGGGAAAATATATGTGCTCACTGGCATGTGGAAGCATAACATCAAAGAATTGGTGGAGTATCCTGCATACAGATTTCTGTGACACCCCCATCATGTCCCCAGTTAGTCTTTCAAAAGTACTTGTAGCTTGTATCTTAAGGGCTACACATACCTTTGTCTGCAGTGGGATCGGTTCCCATCTGTTAGTTTTGGCTCTGAGTTGAGGGCGGCAGAGCTCAGTAAGTTCTTGTAATATGTTCCTGCCCACCCTATAGTGCTTTACAATCTCCAGCTCATTTAGCTCCTGGAAGGTTGCTCTGGGCCTGAACACTCTTCTCCTTCTCGGCCTAGGGCTATTATCAGCAGCACCAGCAGCAGTGACTTCAGCATCGAGCACATACAAATGTAGCAGACCTGCAGCAGCCACTAGCATTATCCCAGTTAAAATTCCCAAGTCTGTACTCCAATGGCTCAGAGTATTGAAGGAAAATCAGAATGTAGGGTGTATGCATATTTTATACAGTTCTGCTTTAGGTCCACTATGTGGGATTGGCTAATTATGATGCAGTTCACCTGCCAAGGATATAATTAACATTATTTAAAGGCCATACTTTAGTGCATGATGCTGTACTATGCACAGGGCAGTGCAACATAGATTATACAAAAGTCAAAAATATTTATTGAAGATATCCAGTTTTAAATGATTGCTGCCTATGTCATCACTGTCACGTGGGTAGTCTGCCCATGTGAACATGCTGAGCTATGTGGCATGCCATGCAAACATACTCACTGTGAAAAACAAATCCTAAAAATAAGTCACTCCCCGATGCCATCCACATCCTTTGGGAATATCAACATTGTGTAGGAGCCTGCAGGAAGTAGATATGTGGACATGGTTGCTCCTTTTAGCAATTCAGGAAATCCACCTCATTTGCACACACAACCATGTTCACAGCCCAGGAACTACATTGTTCATAGGAGTGTGAGCGTAGTAACAGCACATTTGCACCGTTGTATGGACTTGATGCAAGATCCTACAGTATATTTGTGAAAACCATATTAGAATTTTTTTTATCTCTGTTAAGCATGTTTGCACATTGCTGCACACAGTGCAAACATGCCGAAAGTATTAAAAAATATGTTATTCATTTTACATATTCCCTTCCTTTTTCAGACATCCACAATGTACCTTTTGCACATATATGTATGTGATCTAACATTTTATGGAGAGTTATGTTCCTATTTGTGGACTTTTACATCCCCTTCTGTCCATGTAGACTCCTTTACATGGACAAATTCTCTGTACACTAACATGGAGTCTACATGGATGCCTTTCAGCTTGTTGCATCACTACACCTGGGTCATTTGCATAAGATTCATATGAGGTAATTTGCATTTCACAGAATTGTCTCTGTTTGCACATGCTTGCGCACCGCTAAGCAACGCTTACTAAAGCTAAAGTTGTTCGTACTCATGTACACATTGTGCCATGATGTGTACACCAAAAAAAATGTGTAAGTTTTACTGAATTCCCCCCTCATGGAAAATTCCTAAATCAAGGGAGAATTATCTGACAGTGCTATAGGAAGCAGTTCAGATTATTGCAACAAATAATGCACTTCCATTTATAAAACTATTGTATCTATTCTTGAAAATCTGGACTATACTTGAGAAATGTATGTAAATAGGCCCAAAGGTTCTTAATATACTTATGGCCAAAGGAGACCATCAAGAAGTTCAGCCATATCATTTAATACTGGTGGGAGACAGCATCCTCCATTAAGTAGCATTTCATCACATATCACTGGTGAAACGTTTTTGTGCTTTTAGGATCTATGCACCTTCACTGGCCTGGTTCTGCAGGATGATAAGTCAATTAGTACATTTATTTAGATGTTTCTGTCAGCTTTTTATGGTCTGATGAAGTGGTGTGATACAACCACGAAAGCACTAACCTTTAGAATTTTGCTGTTTCAAAGAGAATAAGGCTGTTTTTGAACCTTCTACTGGAATCAGTTATTACTTTCTGCCTATGGTTGGAACGTTGGTCGTTTTGAGTGGATTGTTTACATTTTGTTCATAAAAAATTAGAACCTGAATGGTGCCTTATTGCTTTCAGATGAGGTATGATAGTAATCCTATCATTAAGACCACTGCCTTCTGTTGCCTGTAATTTAATAATCCATTCTGATTCATTAATCTCCATTTTATTCCTTATGTCCCCTTGTCCTCTTGTCCCATGCTGATTTTTGTTTTATCTGCTACCATGAACTTAAAGCAGTGCTAGTCATTAATGTCTTTAACAAGCTTAGCTGAAGCATTATTTGGTGTTCCAATCCTAATATTATAAACATGTTCACATATTCTACTGCACAGGTCTGTGTCTGTTTTTCCTACATAAAATTTACTGCATATTTGGCAGCATAGGATCATAGGCTCATAGGAAATTACTAGGCTAATGGCCCTGGGGCCCTTACAAGCCTAGCCAAGAGTTTATCCCCAAAAAGAAACCTCAGTCAGCACCTGTTGCTCCTATCAGTGAGGGACACAGGTGGAACCCCTGGGACAAATTTGTGGTTTCCCATCCACTCATCAAGGTTGTGCTTGAAGAGGTGCACCAACATACTTTGTTTAATGTGTATGGGGAGTCTATTCCATTGACAGGGCAGCCTCTGGGAGACAAACCTATCTCTCCAGCAGGTTTTGTTAATGTTGCATATCAGATTTGAGCCTTTCGACTGGGTAATGTGGGAGGAGTTAGACTTATGGATATGGAACATCTCTAGTAGAGCAGGTTCTGAGATTGTCTTTTAAGCGAGACAGAGATCAGCTCTGAGTAATCTGTACGATACTGAGTAGAGTGATTGTGATTTGAGCCTGTCCACATAGGACAGGTGTTGGAAGCCATGTATTCTCTTTGTGAAGTACTTCTGTGGCCTTTCCAGTTGGTGCAGATGTTTGTAGAGGTACATACCAAATGGGGTGTTGTACTCAATTATTGGCCTAATGAGGGAGGAGTACAGAGAGGTAATAACCTACTTTTTTCTGGATGCAATCCCTTTACTTATGAGATGAGCCAAGTAAAAGGCTTTTCTGACCATTGCCATTACATGATGGTCAAATGTGAGATTGATGTCAACCTGTGTACCCAGGTCTCTCACCCAGGTTGTGTGCTTAGGGGGTTGCCATTAATGTGGTAATCAGTAGGGGCCGTGTTTTTGCTGAATGGCATGATAATGCATTTTGTTTTGCATTTAACTTAAGGCCATGACTTTGCACCAATCATTTTGTTGCTGTGAGACCCTCTTGAAGTATGTTAACATCATTTGGGGATCAATAACAGCACCTAACTTACAGTTGTCCACAAACTTGGTCAGCCACAGGCCTTTTGTCTTTGCCTGGACCTCTGAGAAGCAGATGCCAAACAATAGCAGTCCCAAGACTGATCACTGACTAGTGACAGGTCTGCTGTTGGAGGTGGTGGCACCTATTATGACCTTGTGGGTCCTATCAGTAAGCCAGTTGGCCACCCACCTGATGAAATTGGAATTTACTCTAAGTTGTGTTAGCTTTTCAATGATGCCTGAGTGGGGGATTGTTTTACAGGCTTTGGCCAAGTCAAGGTAAGCTGTATGTACTGACTTTCCCTCATCCTGTATCTTGGTGACAGTCTCAAAAAAGTCAGCCAGGTTCAACAAGCAAGATTTGCCCTTGATGAATCCAAACTGGGTGGGGTCAAGTGCTTGGTGATTGCCTATGTCCTTATATGTGAGGTCTATAATAATACACTCCATGGCCTTAAAGGTCGGACTTGTCAAGCTGATGGGGCGATAGTTTCCAGGGTCAGTAGTGGCACCACCTTTGTGCAAAAGGATGACAGTGGCAGTTCTGCACTCTGCTGGAATGAAGCCTGTACTTAGGCTATGGTTGAATAGGGTCCTCAATGGTGAGGCTATTTCTTGCTGGAGATGTTGCAGAATACAGCCTGTGATACTATCAGGTCCCATGGAAGGTGTGTCCTTTGCCTTGGATTGGGCCTTTAACACTTGATCTATGGAGATGTGTGAGGTGTTGGGCAAGAATCAGGGATGCTGAATGGGCCTTGGGGGGACAGGAGGGGTGAAGTTTGTGCTGAACCTGTCTGCTAGCAGGTTGGCTAAGCCAACAGGATCAGTGTAAGTGGTACAGTTAAGAACCAATTTGGAACAAGCCTAGGCTTTGCCATGGAGGTTTCTGATGTAACTGAAAAAGGCTTGTGGTTAGCCTTTGTTTTGGAAGCTCGGTTCAATTTATAATTGGCTTTGGAGGTTTTCACTAGTGATCTAATTTGCTTGTTGAGGCTAAGGTGGGAGTTTTTACAATTGGGAATTTGTGCCTTTTTACCCTTGGACAACCGTTTCTTCCTTTTGTTATAAACCCTGTTGATTAAGGATGTCCACCAGATAGGGTTATGTTTCCTTGAGGAGCAGGTTTTAGTTCTGTTGGGTATGGCTGAGTCCATGCAGTTATACAGGTGCTTGTATACTACACTGGCATACTGTTTGGAATATTTGTCTGTATCCTGTGAGGGGGGCGGTGGTGTGAAGCTACTGACACCCTCCCTTAGAAGGTTGTAATCAGTTTTTGAGAAGCTTTTTACCCAGGTTACAGTGGGATAGACACTTTGAGTGAGACAGACTGATGGTCTGATCTCATCAGGGAAGAACTTACTATGGGGGTGGTGCAGCGGTTCCCCATGTTGGTGAGGACAAGCTGGTCTAGTGCGTTAGAAATAATGAAGTCAAGGAATCGTTGGGTGAGTGCATTACAGTAGGAATAGTTCACCCAGTTTATGGTAGGGTAGTTGAAGTCACGAAGTATCAGGGTGTTAGGGGGTACCTTGATGGAGTCAAGTAAGTCCAGGTAGGAGGAGTTGGTGTTCTGAGTCATGAAGGGGAGTCTATAGCTGGCTACTTGGATAGGTGTCTTGCCAATTGTCAGTTGCACCTGGAGAAGTTCTAGTGCATCATACTGGCAAACCAGTCTGGAGGTGTGCTTGTCTTTAATGAAAATAGAAACTCCGTTACTCTTAGCATACTACATACACTATGTGACTGCTGCCACAATCTTCTATTAGCTTAAGGAAATACCACCTCCCTGTGTCCAGATGTATAAACACTACTCCTGTTTGTATAAAACTGCAATAATTGCAGTGTCCACAGAGATTTGTACTAAATACATGCTCATTATGTTCAACCATTGCTATTTACAAAGTATTTTACAGAAATTCCTTTTAAGCAATTTACATTTTTTTTATTTAACTTTAGGGTATTCACCTAATATTTCTCTGATGGTTTTGCTAGTTAATAGCACCTGCCAATGTTTCTTTATAATTTCCATGACATTTCTTGAATCAGTGGTAAAATTTAAAAGGAGACTAGTACCATAATGTCTTGCTGACTCCCGTTGTATTGAACTAACCAGTTCTGAAAACTGTAGTTTAGCTTCAGCACCTCTCATCTTAGATATATCCTTTAAATTTTCATCTATCTCCCTTTTACTATATTCCCTAACAATTAAGTCCTTATGAAAAAAATCAAGTTCCCTGTTAAAAATGTCATCTGCCACTGTTAGTCTAGATAACCTTATTCCTTGGTCCTTTATAATATTCTTAGACGCACTACTTCTATGCATACTATTTCTATGCAAGTATGGATTTTTATAGCATGGTTCCTATACATTTCTGTTGAAGTCCTGCCTATATCTTTCTTAACTTTTCCATCTAAAAAATAAATTTCTGTTGTAGATATCTGTATAGCAAACTTAAGAAAGTTAATACAACTATTCATATGTCCATAGAGGGCCAGTAATTCTTTATTGTTGCCCCCCAGACAAACAATAGGTTATCGTCAAATTTCCTATAAAACAAAATATTTTTGTTGTAAGTTTCTTCCCAGTCTGTCATAACTGCATTGGAGTAGCTATTGGCACAAGAAGTCCCCATAGCCACACCATCCTTTTGTAAATAGCAGCATTCATCACACATAAAAAAAATAGTTTCCAAAATAATTTCCATAAAAAGGCATATAAGGTCCACTTTCTTCCTCTCATATTCACCATATTTAACAAAATACCTTTTAAAAGCAGACAGACCATAATCATTGGGGATAGTAATAAATACTGATTTAATGTCCATCATAAGCAACAGGCAACTCAACAAATCACAATTTTTACTAAACTGAAACAGGTCTTTCAAGAATGTCTTGTGTCTTTCAATTTATACATATTATTATTTAAACAGGTATAATGGCCATTCAACAAATACTGACATGGGTTCAGATAATTTGATGAATGATGCTGAGATTGTGATCAGGCAGACCAATAGTGGTGATGGACAGAATTTTTTACTTTGAGTCAATGAAAAACATGCTAAGGGACAGGAATACTTATGATGTGATAACTGTTGATGATGCACAAGTGTTAAACAGACTTATAGCTAATATGTTAGAAGATTGCCTTCTAAGCAGATGTATTCATATGAATTTATACAAATTTTTAAAAAGATTTTCCTCTGATACCATGCATTCATGGTTTACCAAAAATTCATAAACATGTGGATAAACCACCCTTTAAGCCAATAGTGGCACTTAGAGAATGGTCCACTGCACCCATGTCCGTATTCATTGAACAACACATTAGATCTGTTTAAAATAATATTTATGTATTGAAAGGCACAAGCCATCTTTTGAATCACCTGTGTCAGTTTATTAAAAATGTGTGATATTTCGAGTTGTCTATTAGTTATGATGGATGTTAAAATCACTGTTTAAAGATATCCCCAATATGTATGGTTTGTATGCCTTTAAAAGGCATTTAGTTAAATATAGTGAATATAAGAGGAAGAACTTGAACCTTATATGCCTTTTCATGGAAACTGTTTTTGAAAATAATGTTTTTATGTTTGATGAATGCTGCTATTTACAAGAGAATGGCATTGTTATGAGCACTTCTTGTGCCTCTGGAAGAGCTTCCTAATATCATATTCACAAATATTTTCAAACAATTATTTGTAACAGTAGTAGCGATTTTAAAATGTATAATTTTAGTAATTTTGAGGTGAATGAAGATTGAGCAAATTTATTTTCCAAAGGATTGACATTTGTACCAGCCAAGGGCGATAACATTGAAGAAGTTCTTTTATATTTAAAGTTATATACTAGGAAATTAAATTTCAATTTCCTATTTCCCCACAATAATCGAAGGTTGTCAGATTCAGTTCATCAACGTAAAAATCCTACTACTTTCAACCCAACATTACAACCGATAGTACAGTTGTTTAAAAATATTTGTGAATATGATATCAGGAAGCTCTTTGGCCGTCCCATGAGAGATTATTCAATTTTAAGAAATGACAAAAGGATGATGCTCAAAGAAGTCTTGGGGAATACACAAATCAGGGTCATGAAACCGGACAAAGGTGGGGTCCTGGTGGTGATGAATGTTAATGACTATGTGAACAAAATGTTGTCATTATTATATTCAGACACCTATGAAGACATTTTGGTTAACAAAATGAATATTGCCTATCGACATACTTATTATTGGAAGATCTGTTAATGAATGGGCAAATTGAGGAGGTGAATTTAATTTTCTTCAAGTCACTCACCCAAGGGTCCTCACCATGTTCGGTATTCCCTAAATCCACAAAAGTTCGAACAATCCCCCATTCCACCCCATAGTTGAGGCAAAGGCATCAAAAACCTTCTCCTTAGCTAAATTTGTGGATTTTCATGTGAAAGGCGTGCTGGAGAGACATTCCTTTATATTGAAAGATTTATGGGATTTTTTTATCTAGAATAACAGATGATTTATGATGAAGATTTGTTATTTGTAACAATAAATATTAGGGATTTGTTTTCTGTTATTCCACATGAGACAGGATTGGAATGGTTTTACAGCTTTTCATGTCAATTTTCAGAAAACTTTAAGGACCTTAATGGAATGTATTTTGCAGAACAACTTCATTATTTTTGAACATCTTTTATTTAGACAAAGCAGTGGGGTAGCAATGGGGCCAACTTGTGCCCTTACTTTTGCCAACATAGTCCTGACTTATTGGGAAAAGACAGTGATTTTTCCCTCAAGATTCTCTGATTGTTGGTGCCTTGATGGTAGATTCCTGGACGACATTGTCATTTTTTGGAACAATACTAAGGAGAAGTTAGAAGATTTTTTTGAATTCATCAGTAATTCCACAGGATTTTTGGAATTTCCTATGAATTTTGACTGTGAGACCATCAACTATTTGGACATAAGAATTATGAAGGACAGGGGATGTAGGAAATTTGTTACTACACTGTATAGGAAGCCCACTTATTCTAATAGCCTACTACACTTTGACAGTTGGCATCCCCTTCACCAGAAGAAATCACAGGTGAAGGGGTACTAATTAGACTGGCATGAATGGTCAGTGCTGACCAATTTTTTGAACTGGAATGTAGTAAGCTTATGAATATGCTGATGCATAGAGGGTATCCTATGGAGTTTGTACATCATATTGCTAATGAGGTGAATATAAAAAGAAGAGAAGGGTTTTTCATTCCTCTGTTAGGACGCGTTAGCAGGTCTAATGAATGCAGGATGAAAGGGATCAATGTTCTGAGAGAAGACAGGACCATCTCATATAACAGGGCCCTGGTTTTACCCTTTAACCTGCATTTCAATCAGATTAAGTCAATTATTTTGAAGAAATGGAACATATTTGCAATTAATCAGGAAAACCTTAAGAAAGCAGGGGGAAACAAATTATAGCATATAAAAAGATACCTGTTTTAAAAGACTTATAGAGAGACCTATTAGGTAAAAAGTGGAAGGAGGGATGGTAAGATGTGGACATTGTAGGCAGTGTAAGTATGTTTTGGAAGGGGCTAGAATAGTATTAAACCAATATGAGACCATAAAACTTCCATGCAAAATTATTGTGACAGCAAGGGGTGATTTATATTGTGAAGTGTAAGGAATGTGAAGGTTTCTATACTGAAAAAACAATAAGGACTTTCAGAGAAAGGATATATCAACATGAATATAGTATTAGTAAGGAGGATGAAAAAATGCTCTGTTCAAACATATTAAAAATAATTCAACTAATAATTTTAAATACATAATAGACCATGTGGATATGGGACCCAGGGGTGGGCCTTCAGATATATTTTTAGAATTTAAGGAAATGAAGTGGCAGTTGAAATGTCAAGCCACGTTGTTCCCTGAGTTAAATGATATAATTTCTATTAGTAGTGTTTTGAAGTTAAGAGCTATGTGGACCTTATAAACATTTATTTTTAATAAATTGAACATGTGGCATATGTTTTTTATATTTATAGATGTGTAAAATAAGTTGTCATACACATATGTATAGTTTTGGGGAAGTATATGTGTTTTTTATAAGTAACAGAGTTTTAAAGTGGCTGTTTTCAGGTATGGGAAGTCATGCAATTAGCTAGTCACATGGGGTAATGTGTGGGCATGTGCACATACAAATTCAGTGAGTTCTTTATGCCTGGTATGCTGAAGAAGTCCTTGATAGTTGGATGAAAGTGCTTAATTTTTTAGAATAAAGTGTTCTCAGCTTTGGTATTTGATGTCTTTTGTTTTTCATAAATTGTTCTAGTTAGGAGAAGCTGTTCAAAGAGCATCTGGGTCATTCACAGTACATAAATTAAGCAGAGATCACCCCTTAGGAGTCTGTATGATATTGAGTAGAGCAACATTGCTTATAGTCTATCAGAGCAGCTATGAGTACTGAGCCTCATGTTCTTTCTGTTGAGGTAACATTGATGTCACTCAAGCTGGTTTAGTTGCTTGGTGAGATACATGCTGAAAGATACTGTATATTCAATGATTGGCATAATAAGGGATGAATAAAGTGGGACTATAACTTTTGTGATACCTCATCACATTTAAATGTGAAACAACATCAACTATTATCAATACTCAGTATTTATGAAAGTCTATACCCTTCTTTAGGAGGTCTGAAAGGTCTTGGAATTGCTATAAAGCTACATCTCCCTGTAAACAGAAGTATTCATCCATGGAACTGACTAACTGCATCATCATCATCATCATCATTCTGAATTATGTGAATATGATTTGGGGGGAGTGATATACATGTGCCGTTGATGTCTAAATCCCCTTTGATTTCCATTTAATCACTATACCCCTTCCTAATGAATCTACCAACTAATCTGTAACTTGAAACATCCTTCCTCAAAGTATTAATATAAACATTCCACTCATTCTTGCCTCCTCTATTGATGCAAAGTACCCCTTTCCAAACACCAATTTTGCTAGTGTCTATGATGAGAGATGCGTTTCCTCTAAAACAAATCAGCCAAGGATTCAGTTTCCTTAATAAATGTAAACACTCTTGTACTTTTCACAGGGTTTACCAAAATTCCTCAGTATTAACAGATTTATATATTGTCAATTGCATATATAATAGAAATGCTGTTATTGTCATGCTTCTCTGGCCCTGTCATTCCTCATTTCATACTGACACTCTTCCCAGTACATTTGCATTGTCTTCCTTCATAAAGTTTTAATATTCAACATCTGATTACAAAATATAACTGCACCTGCCTCATAAACATTCAATCTAACTTCATTATAAATTAACAGAACATTTCTGACTTCTAATGTTTTGCCCCAATAAACAGGATTCTAAACTATTTACAAAGATGTTTGCAATGTAAGAACTTAATAACCGATTCTTAAATTCACATTGATACATCTTCCAAAGCATGGCAGGGTTTCTAATGACAATGTCCTTTTTCTGAGATTGGAAATACTTGCCTTCTCTTCTGTTAAATACCCGAGATAATGTAGTTGAGTCACTCTTACAGAAGGGATAACTTCTTTTTTTTTCCCTCCAGCTCCTTGGAGGAACAAGCAGCAAGAATGCTCTTTCTCATAAAATGATTACAAATTATGTGCTATTGTTTTTGAGTCCATAGTGTCGTTTCTGCCACTGCTTTAGACAGCCACTAAAACTTTCTGCCATAACCTGAAATCAGTCAGCAGATATTTTACTAGCATTTGAATCTAACAAGCAGGATTTTCTCCTGTCAGAAATTTGCAGGTGAGACTTGAATAACTGATTTCATAGGTTCATAGGTTAGTACTAAGCTAACTGCCCTTGTGAGCCATTTTAAGCTTAGCTAATTATCCCTTGTGAGACTCAAACCCTGCACCTTGTTGTGTGTAGGCAACACTTTAACCCCACCTAGGGCCTCTTTTCCATAAAGACTTTGAAAAGTATTGTTTATTTACCAGACTTTTTTTTCAAATCTGTAACTATCCAAACAGAAGATAATAGAATTCATAGATTGCAATAGGCAGATACTCTATTAACAAAAATTGACAAACTGACATATTTATCTCTTGAAAGCTTTTTCATTTTTTTATAACACAGATGAAAGATTACATTGTACTGAACAATTGCAGTCAGTAAATCCTCAGTTTACCCAGGTTTCTAAGGATTTGTCTGTGGTGCTGGAGGATTTGTTTGCTCTATGTAGAAAGATAAATAATCTTGAAGTGTCTCCAAATAGTGGGATTAGAGTAGAGGTCTAGATGTTGTAATTTATGAATTCTTGGCATGTCAGAACACAAGGACATCAAATATTCTCGTTTGCATTCACTTCACATAATCATTCCTGAAGTGTTACAATTGGATAGAGACAATGTGGCCTTAAATGTCCAGCTGGATTTAACCTGTCATATTTGTCTAAGTCAGAAATCAACAAAAATATAATAGAGAAATTTTTGTCCTTAATCCCAAGCATCTTGTTTTGAAAAAGGCTATTAATATTAAAAATGTATTGGTTAATGAAGCTATGGTTTCAGTGTACCGACATATTTTACCTGTAAAAAATGAAAAGAGGAGAGATAATTAAATTATTTTAATTATTTCAATTTTTCTTAAATATTTAAGTTACAATTAATGACCTGTGTGGTAATAATAATGTGCTAATTTCTTCTCTGTTCCGTCTATTTGCATTTTTTTTAGTTTGTCCTAGGACATTAGTCTTACATTTTAATTAGCAGTTTCAGGAAGATTGTGTTTCTGCATTATTCTGTGCTTTTATTTCCACAACTAAAATTACTTTTTAAAAATTATCCATTTGTATTTTAAACCCAACTGGTCCATAGTCTTGCAGTTCAATTCACAGTGTTGGCAAAGCTATGTACTCCTGTGAGGTGTTGAGGCACAGTCATTTATTATTGCATTTTTTCCATAAACAGTGTTATTGGTACATTTCTGCATAGCCTGGTGCCTTAAAATGAAGTAGAAGTTCAACAGTGAGAGAATTGTCTCTGCTCCAGTTTGTGCTTCAGTGGTTTTACATTCTGCTTATTTTTTTTACCTGTGTAAAGTTGCATTCTGTGTCTGCTATATCCCCCACTAACACATTAAGCTCTAGTTTCTGAAAAAAAACTCCAGTATTGCCTTCATTTGATTGTATGCCTCTCTAGCTAACCTGGTTGGTTTTCCCCAACTGTCTCACCCTTATTGCCGGTGTTGTTTTATAATAAGGCTGTGTCTGTGATCTCCACCCCTTATGATAATCTGACTTCCAAATTCCCTCTCTCCACTTTCATTGCTATTGACTGCTGTAAAAGCTATTTATGTACTCTTCCCACCCATTATTTTCCACATATCCATGATACTATGTGCCACCCAGAAAAACAGTATTGCTCTTGAGTAAACCTCCTTTCCTACATATTGTCTCCAGCTCATTTTCTAGAAGCTTAGCAAAGCTCGGAGTCCTAGCATGCATTCAAGAAGTGTTTTACTTCTTTCGAGTGCCATCCAGGCAAAGATAAGTTTTTTTGATTGCTAAATTGCACTTAAGTTATTTTGAGTGATCACTGTTTCCTGTTTTAAATCCTGTATTTAACAGATGCTTTGTGCATTTCACCGATTTTTTTTTTGTAAGAAAAAATAATTGCTAATGTTACTGCTGTATTACCATCTTGAAATTGCCTTCAGAAAGGGATTTTTAGCTAGTTGTTAAAGTGGTTTGTGGTAGCATTGCACAGTGGGTCTCTTCTACTGTGTTTGCAAATTAGGAGGACTGGGTATATTAATCTTGTGGCAAGAGGTGTTTGCCTGGTCTATATGAATTGGGAAATACACAAAAGGGCTCATAATGTAGTCATTTTATTGTCCAGAGGACTCATTAGTTAGTTTTTTGTTTTCTCTGTGCTGATATAAATTGTGCGTGTTTTCATGGGTTAGCTGTGCTTTGTACAGTAGCAAACACCTAGAAAGAATGGCTCATAAAACCGTACCTTGTAAAGCAGCAGTGTAGTGCAAATAACTTGTTAGCCAACAAGCTTAGAGCAGCTAGTTGAGAGTCAAATGGCAAAACCTATAGATTTAGTTGAGTTCAGTATTGTATACACATTAAAGATAGTATAATTTAGTACTATTTACCATGATCTGCTTTGATAAAGCACCCTTAATAGCCTTTGAACCCCAGTACAACACCCCATTTGTAGCTCACTAATCAAAAGACTGGACAGCATGGATATGCTATTTACTAACTTCTCTTTAGCTAGCTTGGTAGATATAGGTATCTTGAGACAAGGTAGCAATTGTCTCATGTTTACTGACAACCACTTAATTCTGAGAGAAGCAGATACAGTATGCGGGAGGTGTACTTATACAATGACATTGGAGGCTAATCTGTCACATACAAGTGCACATCAGGTTGTTGAAACCACACAGGCAACACCTATCTCACATAGTATACAACACACAAATAGACTAATATATGCTGAAGTACTTAAAAGCAATCTTCCTAAACATTGCCTAGATCATCCATTGTTAATGCTATGCCTCAGCAAGACAGAGGCACTCAGAAAAAACACCAACTAACACCACATATACTGTCACTCTCAGTGGAGTCTCAAACATTAAGTCCATAAGGCATGCAAACACACTTCGCAGGACTCTCATCATAGAGGAATCCATTGTAAGATATACTGATACCCCTCTAACCAGGCTGAACAAGGAGATAATAACTGTTAGCTGTTTCTCTGTAGTCAGGATCTGCCAAAAATACATTCACTTAAGTGATTATGGCGCAGGTACCAGTATGATTCCATCATCGTCCATGTAGGTATAAATGACCTGAGATGTACGTCCCTGGAATATATGAAGACAGACATTATGGAGCTTTCAAACTATGTGTCTCAGGCTGGTATGAGCCTAACTTTGAACAGTATACTACCATCAGTAAAGATGATGCCACAATATGAGCAAAAAAATGATTAATTTCAACAACTGGCGATCTTTTGGTGTCATTCTAAGGGGATCCAATATTTGTCAGTTTGGGATGACATGGTTAACAGACAACATTGCTTTTCCAAGGATGGCCTGCACCTGTCCAACTTTATCCACACCCTACAATGCTTTTTTAAGCAATGCCAAATTAACAATCCTACCAACATAGCAAAATCAACTCAACTAAACCTCAAGGTGATACTGCTCAATGCCAGGAGTCTAAATTAAAAAATAAATGCAATCCTTCCAAGCCCTACTCACACTCAGGAATATAGACATCTGTGCAGTTACTCAGATGTGCCTTAAAGTGGCAGAGAGTACCCCTGCAGTGCAAGCTTTCAGTGCCTTGCACACTTTTATACCAGTAGTTGAACAGACAAGGGGTAAAGGTGGAGGTGTTTCAATATACATCAATAACAAGCATACCTATAGTGTGGTCAAACAGGATGATATACTGAAGTTCCACCAAGTGCAGAACACCATAGACAAAATCCAGTACCATGCCTAGCCAGCTGTAGGACACCTTCTATGTCCCAAGAAGCTAACAATGCATACTTGGACCTACTGGAGACAATTACCATTCATGCTAATGCCCTACAGAGGAGAGACTTTAATTACTTCTACTTGGACTAAGAATCTTACACAGTCTCAAATCTGCGGGCATAGAGATTGCTGGACTTCATAAATACAAACAGTCTTGACCAAATAGTGAATACACCAACTACAGGCTCCAACATACTGGACCTTGTGCTTACAAATATGGTAGAATGTTGCACCCTCCCACCATGTCTCATTCGCTATGGTAAGGTCAAACCATAAAGCTGCTTCCTTGAAAATCAAAATCAACTCATAATCCCATTAAAACCAGTAGCAGTTAGGAACTATTCAAAGGCAAATTGCCTTTTATTAAGTGATTGTCAAAATTCAATGCCCATTCAAACCCAGCGAACACAGCAGCCTATGCTGAATTGCTCTCAGAAACTCTGTACACCTATGTCAATGGCAGCATAGAGGCGCTGTTCCTACCAGAAGTAAGTCCATAATTAGCCCTAGAAACAAACCACCCCTGTGGCATCACAAATTTAAACAGGATATACAACAAAAGGAAAAAAATAATGCCAAAAATCAGGAAAAGTAATTCCCATAAAAATAGAAGCTCTTTCAATCAATGTAAATAGGCAACTGAAAGGTCCAATTAGATTAAGCAAAGCCAACTTTGAGGCTGAGATACTCTCCCATGTGAAAGATAACCTTCTACAGCTATGTCAGAAACCTCCAAGGCAGCACAAAGCAATGTGCTGAACTGGTGGTTAATGGTGCCACATTCATTGAACCTGGTGTTTTGCAAAACTATTAGCAGAAAATTCAGTTCCAACTTCACCCGCCTCACTCCCAACCATCCTCTCAAAAATGCCGTCAAACATAACCCCTCTAGCTATAACTAGGGAGCATGTAATGGCTATGCTCGCTAAAGCCAAGAACACGGTCTCAGTGGAGCCAAATAACCTCTCAGGATGTCTCCACATCTAAAATTTGAATCATCAAGACCACTGGAGTCATTATTTAACTATAGTCTTAAAATAGGCTTTGTGCCAAGTGAATGGAGGATTGTAGCAGCCATCCTCCCTTCTTATTCGAATTCCCTGTTGAGATTTGATAGTTGTCGCCCTTTGCAAAATATGAAGAGCATAGCAAAGGGTCAGATGGTCAGACTGTCTAGACTGACCAGTGATGATGAGTGTTTTGCATTAGAGATGAACAAGTTGGTTGATACACTACAAGACAGAGAGTACCCTCTTGAATTTTTAGTTAAAATCAAGAGGGAAGTTGTAAAAAATAGAAATGGACGATTTATCCCTATTTTGAAAGTAGAAAGCAATGGTCAGAATATTTTTTGGCAGGAGACAGGTGAATGTGGGCAGGATGTAATGATTACTGAGATCAACAAATGCTCTCAAGAGATAATTTTCAGCCTTAACATGTTCTGGGAAGGTATATTTGACTTCTTCTTCTTTTTTCGGCTTTTTCCCGGTTAGGGGTCACCACAGTGGATCACCTGTCTGCTCATGATTGGCAGTGGAGTTTTACAGTGTCGAGTTGCCAGCCCAGCACCCAACCTTCCACAGAAGGCACACACATGCACACACTCACACCTAGGGCCAATTTAGAGTGTACAATCCACCTACAGCATGTCTTTTGGGATGTGGGAGGAAACCGGAGCACCCGGAGGAAACCCACGCGACCACAGGGAGGACATGCAAACTCCGCACAGAAGGAACCCCAGCTGAGAATCAAACTGGAGAACCTCTTGCTGTGAGGCAGCAACGCTAACTGCTGCACCACTGTGGCCACCCACGGGAAGGTATATTTGACAACAATCTGAAATTAAAACTGGGGAAGAGACCAAAAATAACATTTAGTAGAGGAAGAAATCTTAACGAGTTATTGGAATAATGCCAACAGTCCAAGCCCAGTACACTTAGATCTCACATGGTCAAATGTGGGTTTTGCAGATGTTGTAAATATATAAATGATGGACCCTACATTTCTCTCCCTGGTTATTATAGAAATCTTGAGTATCCAGGCAAATGTACTTGTGAGACAAGTTATGTTGTTTACGTTGCATCTTGCCCAGCATGCCTGGCGTTTTATGTCAGGAAAATGGTTAGGAAATTAAAGGAGGGAATTTTGGAGCATATTCAGGATATACAAAACAAGAAAGTGTGTAGTGTATTATATATGCAAAGTACAAAAAGCATGAATTTTAAAAAATGTTTGTTTTTTATCATTGCTAAGGTAAAAACTGAGAGAGAGGGGTGGTGATCCAAAGTTAGATGTGGAGATTAGATAAACAGAGTGGCAGATTATATTAAATGCCCATATCACGCCTGGAATTAATGACTATCCCCAGGATTCAGCAAGCTCTGCACTGCGTGCAAGAATAGTGCAGGAGCTGCTGGAGGCAATATGGCCGCCGAGAGATCCAGAAACAACCTCCCAGGACATGCACGAGCGCTCCTGTACAATTCCTGCATGGGCACAGCTCCTTTATGCTAATTACCTTACTTGCAGGTGAAAACCATGCAAATGAAGTGAACTAGCAATCCAGGAAGCTGGCAGCCGTCCATGCAGGATTAGTGTAACCTGCAGAAATGTACTCGGCTAGTAACCGAGTACATTTCTGGAAACTACAAAACGGAGCCATGACAGCTCCAAATAAAGGGTGTATATAATGTGGAAAGCATGTCAATGGCCAGATATATGGCTACTGGCATGGAAAACAGTTTCAAAATAACAAAAAATAACTTTTTTTTTTTTACCGATTTTGGTCGTTTAAGCATAGGGCAGCGGCGTGCAAATGGGATCGGCAAATAAAAATAAAACCTTGAAAAAAGCTTTTTCTGCAAAATCACAATTTTGTCATTATAGTCAATGGCAGGCAGAAGACAACAAGGCCAGTGAATAGTGGTTGCTAAGGGGGAAGACTCAGTGTCAGACTTGTAACTAGGCATTAGCAGGCAATTGTATGCAAATGAGGGGAATGATACTGAATCACAGATTTCCCCTCATGGCTAGCCTGCACCCAGCCATGTAGATGCAGGAAAACCATGGTGCAAGCCTAAGAGTTAGCTGACATCATAGAGGGGTGTGTCAGGCATACTGTACATTTATTGGAATTCAGTGGTTTGGGTTTACCCTTAGCTTAGCAGAGCTAAGGAAGGGGGTGTGTTTGAAGCTGCCAAGCACACTTTGCATTGCCTAAATGGTGTGTGCGCTGCACACCAAGGTTTAAACAAACAAAAAAATTAAACCAGGAAATAGCAGCTCCATTCACATGTGAGCACTGGGTTTGCGCAGCACACCTCGGGGCTTAAACAGGAAAGCAATGGGAAGGGAAAACAGCAGTAGGAAAGTAATCAAGGAGAACTAGCATAGCTGGCAGGTGAAATGTATCAGAATCAGCCAATTACACAGGCAGCAGTCAGCCAGCCCAGCACACTACTATAAACTATGCAAACACCTTTCCCTCTAGTTTTTCCCACAAACCCTACACCACCAGTGTACACAAATGGGGAAATTTTACCTAACAAAAGCAAAAAAATGATAGGGGCTGCATTCAGTCTCATAAATCAACATGTGGAAGAAGCTGAGGGTGGTGAGGATGAGAATGCTGATGACCAACCCACAGTGAGGAGAAGGAGAAGAGTGTACAGACCCCAGGGTAACCTACCAGGGGCTACATGAGCTGGAGATAGTGGAGCGCTATAGGGTGGACAGGGACCTCCTACATCAAATTGTTGAGCTGTGCTGGCCACGCCTCACACACAGAACCAACAGAATGGAGCCCATCCCAGTGGATACCAAGGTATGTGTAGGCTTAAAAATACTAGCCACAGGTACCTTCCAAAGGCCAACTGGGGATATCATGGGGATCTCACAGGCATCAGCATCCAGGGTACTCCACCTGTTCCTGGATGCCATGTCAGCACATGAAGGTGAGCACATATATTCCTCAACACTTGTGAGGTGTTGACCAGCAATATGCGTCTGTTCCACCAAATAGCAGAATACCCTGAGGTAGTGGGTGCTATAGACTGCACGCACACACACATCAAAGCACCACACAGTGAGCGGGGTAGAGTCTATATAAACCACAAGGGCTTCCTCTCTATCAACTGCCAGGTCATGTGCGATGCCCAGGGCATTGTAATGAATGTGTGTGCTGGCAGCCCTGGAAGCTATCACGGCTCCCACATCTGGCATATGATGCAGCTATACTGGAGATTTGCCAATGGGGACATCCCATATGGCCACCTGGTGGGGGATTCTGGTTACGCACTGGAGCCATGGCTGATGACACCCATCAAAAATACACACACACCCAAACAATAACTCCATAATGAGGCACATGCACAGACCAGAATCATAATAGAGGGTGTGTTTGGGATGCTCAAGTCACAGTTCCGGTGCCTGGACTTATCTGGTGGAGCCTTGCAGTACTCACCAGCTACATGTACCCAAATTGTCATTGTATGTGTCATGCTACACAATATGATCCTGTGGAAACAGCTGCAGCAGGAACAGCATGGGGCAGGGCCACACAGCTGCCCAACATTGCCAAGGCCTGCACAGGCACAGAGTGACTTGGCGGAGGAACAACCTGAGCCTGCCCCAGTAGGTAGATGGAGGTGTACCCAGTATGCCCAGGCCTTGGAAAAAAGGCAACACATAACACATGCACTGATACTGTAGGAACCGAGGGAATGACACCTCACTCTGACTTGCACATACAGTAAAAGGGATGCCAAACATGACACTACCTGTGCTTAACTATGTATAGGGAGTGTACTGTGTGCATCTGACATAGTCAGCCCTCCAGCACCATCCTCAATACTGGCACAGCCAGAAGGTAAGTCTCGCTCATTGTCAATTGCTGAATGTAGTAGTATGTTCTGCTACCTGTATCTATGGTATGGATGTGAGCATGTTAGGGAATTGGGTGGCTGAATGGGATGCCAGCAGATTGTAGACACCTATATCAGCAGCATGAAATCCTTAACAAATACTGTTGTCAGCATAGTAGGCAGTACTAGACAAGGTGGCAAAACCCACTGCAGGACATGTGGTGGGCCAAATGTGTTTCCACAGGACACACACACATGCATGTCAGTGAGGTTCACATACCCAACAACAGTCTCAGCCAGGAGGACAAGTGTAGACAAACACAAAGATAGGCTTTGGTAAGGCCGCTGATTGATGGCTATGTTGAACAGCCCCCCTCCAGACTTACCCAGACAGACTACAACAGGTCAGGCAGTAGGATGTTATTTCTGAAGGGTAAGAAGTCTGAAACTGAAATGTAGGTCAATAAAACCTAAGAACTGTAGTACACTGATATGCCTCTAATCTGCATGATAGGTCAGAATACAGAATGAAATGGAGTACCTGAAATACTAGTACAGTCATAGCAAATGTTTACAGATGTCGGGTGTGCCTCCCCCCACAATCTTATGTAGAAATGTAGTAACATGTATGTGTAGGTATAATAACAGTGGAGCACAGATTACCTGAGCTGGCCAAAGTAGCGGGATAGATTGCAGCACGTGTACAATATGCAAGGCTCTGTGTATTAGGTTGGTGTGTGTTGTATATTGTGTGAAAGTGGTCAGCATGTAAGCATGGAGGGTTGTGTCCTGGTGGCCAATAGCCAGTGCTGTTGATGACAGGGTCAGGTTTTCACAACTGCAGTGCCAAACACAATGCATCCCAGCAAGACACAGTCCAGCAGTAATCCATACTAATTGTTTGGATGTAATATCTGTCACCATCTGAAAGATGGACATGGCATGAATGTGGGCCCAGACATACAAACAGTACAAAGGTGGAAGTACCCTAGACAGAGAGTGTATAAAATGCTACTGTCAAATGGACACATCTTTGGAATTGTACATACAGGTTAGCAACACATTAGTTGGCTGTGTAGTACGGAATACTGATGTTCTCTGGCCAAAACCTGGCAGACCACAAAAGGCACATGTATGAAGTACTGAGAAACTGCTGATGCCCCTGCACAAGCCAGCATAAGTGGAATGCCCCAAATATATCTGTGAGAAAGCTGCAAGTAGCTTCCTATAGCACACATGCACCCAGCTCACCACACCATAGGCCACAGGTACCTCACAGATCCTATCCCTAATGTTGGAAATGAGTACAATATGAACTCCACCTCTGTATGGGAATAGACACAGAATGCAGCATGCTGAAGAGGTGTCCCATGCCGGTGTATCCCTAGCTGTAAGCAACACCCTGCCAGCATCCACACTAATGGATCAATAA
>NC_056726.1:1183650806-1183663306 GCF_019279795.1 Protopterus annectens
ACAGTTAAATGTACAGGTGCTTACACCGTGTAGGCTTCGCTTACCAGTGCACAAATCTGATTAGCATTTATATTGCAGCAATGCTGAAACCTGCTAAGCATGGCTCAGCCCTGGTAACAGGTGCTCACATTCCAGTCTGATAAAATAGCAGGGTAATGACATCTTTAATAAGTGTATTTAATGCCATGTACATAACATGCATCTATGTGCTGTCATTACAGTAGCAAGGGGTGTGGATCTACTGTCTGAGACACCTGAGTGTATATGGCTTGTGCAACACTCTTTTCCATTTGAGTGTGTTACATACATGGGTAGTATGCCAGGTAATATGCAGTCACACTGGCATGTAGTGTATCATTACTTTACTACTGTTGACAGTGCTTTCCCAAGTAAGAGTAGATTGCAGATTGTAGTACTGAAATCAAACACCCATGCATGCAAAGATGGACTCTGAGTCCTCACTGTCATGTTCCTGGTGTGTGAGCTGTGTCTCATTAATATTTCCTACTGGATATTGATCTGACATGTGGAAATTAACTGTGGACTACTGTGCATATAGCACATGTCAGTGAGGGCTTCTGTCATGTAGTAATGGCATACTTATCGGTGTCAGATGTTTGTCAGCACATTCATTCTAATGCATAGCTAGTTGGCTAGATGATGTTTGTCTGTCCTCTGTACAGATGTGCAGATGTTAAGTATCCATCTTGGCTGCTTACAGGCAATCTTTGCTTGACTGACACTGACATGTCTGCCCAGCTGTGTTATGAATGCCACAGCTAGGAATCCACACCCTGTATGCACCACATGCCATGGATACTTCAACTACACTATCACAGTCAACAGAACATGCTTGGCTACAGCTCTCCAAGACAGACACTGACCATGTTATGTAATACATGTTGCATACATGTTAACTGGAGCACCTTACTGGCCGTCTGCAAGAGGCAACCATGTGATTGGCTGTTGCATGTAACTCTCACCCTGATGATCACCCCTGTGATATCTGTTGATAGATGGCCTGCTGGCACATGGCAGGTGGCATGATACCACTGTACACACATCCCCTACTCTTCCCATCTCTCCATGGACAATAACCTGGTACACACCTATGATCACCCGCACCGATGGACCCCAGTTCTGACAAATGTGTATGTGTGCATTACTGAAAATAACAGTGTCTGTGTGTTTGTCGACCTGTAAATGAGAATACCCTGAGGCCCTTAACACCCACCACACCCCCCATTGCCATAGCTAGATGTGGCTGCTGCTGTACCGGACATTACATGTACCTTGTTACACTCTTCTCCCTAATGGCTACCTGGGACTTGCAGTACCAGCACAACACTGTTGTACAAATGGGTTGATAGGCATGGGATACCCCTTTGAGTTCTGGCAAGTGTGTGCATGTGTGCATGTATGTATATTTGTAGGATACAGCATTCTGAGGCTACATTCTTCTAATACAATGCGCCTTGGCAAACAGTATTAGAGATAGTGATGTTGCTGAATGTAGGAGAGCCATGACAATGCATCACTCTACTATCCTGTGACATGTACATTAGATGCATATCCCTGTAGTAGCACTCTTGGGATAAACAAGGGATTGTATTGCAGTCCTGTTCAATGTGTGATGGAGGGTATGTCAGAGTGTCATCATGGGTTTCAGTGCATACAATATCCACTGTGGGGTGATGTTGCTGGGTATACTGTCTTTACACCATGGTACCCCCCCAGTACATGCCCCATGTTCCATTGTATGGGGACCATTGTCACCATCAACCATACAGGTAACTGAAAACACTATCCAGCCCAGTTATGCATGTGTGTAGTGCAACTTATCTGTAATAAAATGGACACACTGACAGGCCCAGGTCTCTCAGGTGTGTGTATGACTGCTATGTATTTGTCAATGTGTATATGACAATATGTCATGCTATGTGTACAGGCCTGGAGATGTTCTTCACGTAACATGTAACCTGGAACACACCTCACCTAAAAGCTGTGTGGTGTGTGCAATTAAGGCCACACACATCAGTAGCACTACATACGTAGATAGGGGTTCTAGTCCCAGTGTTGCCAAGTAAGAGTGTGTGTGTGTATGTGAAGGAATCTACTTCTGTTTGCAGAATATACATGTCCCAGGAGGTCATATGTCTGAGAACTGCCTGGCATATAATAACATTTAACAGATATCATCCTGTGGAAATACATTCTATCACAACTAGTGATAGATGTGTAAATGCCCTCTTCCCCACTGTATAGGTGTACAGCAATACTGGGATTGGTATATATAGCTGGGGTGTGGCTCTTGTGGACACAGCCACCATCATTGCAGTTACTGTTGAGTGTATCCCCCCGCTTAACTGTCCGTAATACTGTACAGTTCATGTTAACAGGTTAAGTAGTTGTCTATCACACTGTCTGTGGTTCTGCAGCACCTCTCACCCTCCAAAGGGTAGGGCTGTGCCACCCACACCAGCATACCTATCTTTACCAAGTTGAGGAATGCACTACATTGGGGAAGGGGACATATACCCTGCTAGTACCATCATCAATGACATTAAACTAGCAGACTGCTTACTTCATGATGTATTGCTGTGCCTATTCTGTCTTGGTGGAATTACATAGGCTACAATGGGTTCCTTGCACAGGTACATACATCCATGTGTGCAGTATTCTCTGTGTATTGCATCAACACCAAAGACACTGTGTGTATTATACACAAACGTGGTGTGTACCACCCAGTACACTTACCATTATCCACTGTAGAAGGGCTGCTGACATCAGCCACCATGCACTCATCTGTATACATCACCCCCAGACCTATCGGCCATGTGACACATGCAGTAACTGTTATATAGACCTGTGACATGTGTTCACCTGTATCCAGGATATGGCACAGCCAAGGTGTCACCACAGTGCCATACCCCTTGTAGGATACAACAGCAGACCATCATCCTGCTGACACATGGACACCTACAACACAAACGGAATACATTATGGAGACCACAGTCACTCAGTGTTAATAACAGCTATAATGCATCACGGGTGGAGAGCTACACTTCCTGACATGTAAGCATTAAACTTTACTGCTGGCAGCATGTTACACAGCATTACATTGGTACACTATAGTACAGTCACCCTGTTCATCAGAACCATATTAGCCTGTTCTTGCATCGATGTTATGGATGACAGGAATGTGGCACAGGTATCATCATATGCATAGGGTGTGTTGTTGATTTGCCAGAGACCTAGGCTGAGCCATACATTTGGCACCATGTGTGTGAGTGAGGGGGTTTAATTATTAATGTGGCTGTGGTGATGTGGTGTGTGTAGGTATGGGGTTGCCCTAGCTGTGTTGGTATTGTGTGTGTATGCATGCACACATTTCTGCCATGTGGCTGCCCTATACAAGGGTTTGTTGGACAGCTGCAGGCCATACCTGGCAGGGTGTGTGGTTCACCGTATCCAGCCATGGATATGAGAACTGTGCCTGCCAGCGGTTTCTCGGGCACCACCAGGTACAAGCCACAATATGGTACTCTCCTCTGATGATGACATATGTCCACTGGAACCAGGTCCCTCTTGGGACTGGCCAGGGCTATGTGCACGTGGCCTGCTGTGGTGTGGTGTGGACAGTGCCCCCTCTGCAGTGCTGGGGCTGGTACTGCCACTACAGGAGCAGCTCTGTGTTTTGGCATGTCCACAATGACCTCTAGCTGTTGGTGTTGCTGGGCAATGTCCATGTGGCTGTCACACCACTCCCACCATATGCTCAAGCACGGACATTCCACGGTCGAGGATACCCACCATCTCACCCAACTGTCTATCCATGACCTCTGAGAAATAACAGAGGGCACCTCCAAGATCACTGATGTTGTCAGTAACAGCTGAATGAGTAGCCCTCTGCAGCTTCAGAGCCTGTTTGGTGTACCATTCCATACATGCCTGCACCTCCATGAGGGCCTGAAACAAAACATTGGTACAGGGTCAGTGCAGCATTACAGTGCATCAACAGTACAAACCCACAATACTACAGTTTATGTACATTTGTTTATTACTACAATGCAGCGACAGACTATGCATATTTCATCTCACATATGCACAATTAAACTCTACAGATGGATATGCAACAGTGGTCTACTGATGTGCTCTGTGGCCTTATCTGCACACTCCTCTGCCATTGTGTGGGTAGCACCCACCTCCACTATGCTCTCCACCGGGTCTTGTGTTTGCAGGCGGGCAGATGCCCCTAGGCTGGCAAGAAGCTCCTCAACATGTGTCGGGTGGGCTGGACGGCATGAACACCCGGTGCAATCTGGTCTCCCTTAACCGCAGCAGCACACTGACGGGCATGGCGGAGTAGATCAGTGCACTGATGTTGGACCTTCTCATAACTGCAGTTATGCAGGCCAACATTGTTTACCCTGTGGACAAGATTGTTCCACAGGGCGGTCCTCTCCTGCAGATCATGGTCTGTATGCCGAACAGGATGTGGTAGTGCTGCACCAGGTATGTGATGATGACATCATTTTCTCTGCTGTGTACATTGGCAGTCTCTCCCTCGACATTTTGCCTCAAAGACATAAAGACGGAAACAGCTCTGAGGACCTCATACTGCAAGGATATCGTAGTTGTTAATACACATATCTGTCTCCCCCCACCATATCTGCAGCAACAATCTGATCATGCAACAGAAGACTTACCGTTGGGACATATATTGTATTGTACAACTATTTGTGCAATGTGTTTGTAGTCATGTTCCATGTTGAAACACTATCATTGGTGGACCGTTATGAACAATGTTAGCTGCATGCCATTGTAAGGGCCACTATGGTTCCATATATGCATGTGTTCTGTTTGCTATGTGACTGCTGCACATCTGTTGTTTTGTGCTAATGGAGATATCTATGCATGCTGTTAGACAGAATCCAGAAATGTATGGACTATTACTACCCACATATGTTCTATAACAGTGACACAATAGCATGTTTGGGAAAACGGTTGCCAGCAGAACCACCTCTCCCACCTGATCTGGCCATGTTACCAGGCCACATCACATCTGGGACCCACCCTGGGACCTCATAATCTACTGGTCCTGCACTACCTTCAGGTGGAACCACCTTAGGGGATGGTGTTTGCCACCCCCCTTGGAGCACACACAGAGAGGATCCTGTCACCCAAAGTCTGGTCCAGAGTCTGGTGCATAGGGAGATCCACAGAGACTTGGGGGAATGTTCTACAGCACCTTGAGGCCCTCAGTACACAATTATAGGGTTTGCATGCTCCTCCTGTCCAGCCCTCAGCCCAGGCACCTTTAGGGCCGTGAAGATGAAGTTGTGATTGCCCATGGGTGGGGACCTTGGTCTCATTGTTTCCATATTGGGGCTCATGGGCTTCCACATTCCAGACAACACTCCCCATCCAAGGTGTTTACCCACCACATGTGTTATATACCACCCCTATATGCTGTCTTGTCTGTCTTCCAACCCTACCTACCTCCCCAAATATACCTACCATCCTTCCACAAAATATCAATCCCACCTTTACAAACAAGGGCAATGTGTTCCCAACATGCAGTTCTCACCTGATATAACTGTCCATTTTGCACCCACTTAATGCTGTACATATATATATATATATATATATATATATATATATATATATATGTGTGTGTATATATATATATATATATATGTGTGTGTGTGTGTGCGTGTGTGTGTGTGTTTGTATATATGTAGACATACACGTATATATATATATATATATATATATGTGTGTGTGTGTGTGTGTGTGTGTGTGTGTGTGTGTAGATATATATTATGAGTTTTGTATATATATATATATATATATATATATATATATATATATATATATATATATATATATATAAAATTACTAAATAGTTTTTGAGCTGCTTTTACATAACTGCCTTTTACCTTAATACCTTAATTTGCTATTCTGTGTGCTTTTAAGTGTTCACATGCTCTTATTTGATTTTTATAAACTTGTTTTTGTCATCTTTAACTTATCTGCATTGATTTAAACTGTATTTGCCTTAATTGCTACACACTCAAGTTTGCTAGCTTGTACTGCATTTAAAGTGTTTTTCTACTGTCATTTAGCTCACTCTTTGTAATACAGAGAGAACATTTTGAGAAAGCCAACCCACTTAACTTAAAAAAAAAAAAAAAAAAAAAAATATATATATATATATATATATATATATATATATATATATATATATATATTATAAATTCCAAGCTTGTTTTCTGCCTTTCCTGTAAGTAGTCTAATCCAGATACAGATTTGCTGTATCCAGGACTGTTTGTAAGCTTCTATGCCCCAAGCCTTTCTGTGTTGGAGGGAAGCCTTCTAGCTTATCAGTGGGAGTGGTAAGCACTAGGTAGCCTATCTATCACAAGACTAGTTTCTGGCTTAGAAATTGTTGTTTATTGGCCATTTGGGCAGCTTTTCCATCTCTTTCAACTTTCTGGTTTAAAAGCCTGCATTTCTGCTTGCTTCCCACCTTCCCTGTAACTAGTTTACACCAGATACAGATTTGCTGTGTCCAGGACTGTTTGTAAGCTTCTGTGCCCCCAAGCCTTTCTATGTTGGATGGAAGCCTTCTAGCTTATCAGTGGGAGTGGTAAGCAGTAGGTAGCCTATCTACAACAAGATCCAGATACAGATTCTTAGTTTTAGCACTTGAATTTGCTTATCCGTGCTCAGCACTTGTTTAGAACTTGTAAGCACTAAATAAACTACAAATTACTACAGCACTCACCCTTCCTCATTATCCAGAGGAAAACAGTTTTGGTACTTACTTTCTTCACTTGCTTAGAGAAAAACATCTCTTGTACTCACTTTCCTCACTTTTCTAGAGGAAAATAGTTTTTTATTCAGGCATGACCATGGGTCAGCTCCCAGTATTCTCTCCTGTCTATCTGATGAATCTGGACATCTTGGGGCAATGTAGCAATTGCTCATGTACACAGACAACCCTCTCCTCCTACCACCCAATACTACAACCTGTGAGAGATGCACTTATCTAGCCAAATTGGAGGTAATGCTCTCTCCAACCAAGACTGAACTTTATAGTCAAGAGGAGAAGGTAAACACTTGCACCACACTACACTCATCACATAGTCTCACTAAACCTACACCACCAAAATCCACACATTGAAACACAAAAACATTTGCAGAGGCACTCAATAATAATTTGCTCAAACAACAGTCACCTCCAAAGCAGAAACGCAAGCAAACTCCCACCATCAACACAACCCAAATGACACATAGCCAACAGACTCAGTGTGCCACTCAACCACAGCCCATAAGGAAAAACAACGTACCCAACACACTAGTCATAGGTGACTCTATAGTCAGGCACACTGATGTCCCACTCACCAGGCTAAACAAGGAGAAGGTCACTTTCCACTGCCTGTTGGGTGCCAGGATCCACCATGTAACCCACTCTCTCAGGTCACTCCACAAGAAGTACAAATATGACTCTGTGATTGTCTATGTTGGTGTGAGCAACCTGAGATGTACCTCCCTGGACTACATGAAAAGAGACATGGAAGAACTCTCCAATCTTGTAGCCCAGGCAGGTATGACCCTAGCCCTGAGTAGCATCCTGCCATCACCCAGAATGATACTGCAGTACAAGGACAAAATGATTGACTTCAACAATTGGCTAAGCTTCTGGTGTCATTCTAAGGGGATTCAGTATCGATCTGCCTGGGACAACATGGTCGACAGACCACAGTGCTTTGCCAGAGATGGCCTGCACCTGTCACCCCTGGGATTCCAGATACTGGTAAAAGCTCTTGCTGCCCCTATAATGCCTTTTTTAGGCAAGGTTCAAATGACAAATTCACCACCATAACAGGAACAGGCAAGCAAAAACTGAGGGTAATGCTACTCAATGCTAGAAGTCTAAATCTCAAAATGCACTCACTCGAGGCACTCCTTAAAATGGCGAACATCGATGTCTGTGCAGTGACTGAGACCTGGTTCAAGGCTCCAGAGAGCACCCCTGCATTACCAGGCTATGCCTCATATCACACTTTTTGGACATCTAACCTGGACCGGAACACCAAAGGCGGAGGTGTGTCCATATTCATGAAGAATATCCACACCTCCAGGCTAGTTGTTCAGCATAATGTAGCCGAGGTTATCCAAGTGCAATTAACTCTGGGCAAAACTGCAATCCAAATTGTAGCTTGCTACAAATCCTCCACCATGCCCCAGGAGTCCCACTCCTCTTTTCTTGATATACTGGAAAATATTAGGGTTCAAGCAAACACCCTAATATTGGGTGATTTCAACTACCCCACCATTAACTGGGATAACTACTCATGTAACAACTCCTTTGCTCAGCGCTTTTTGGAATTCATAAATTCCAATGATATGGATCAACTTATCTACACCCCCACCAGGGGCAACAATATCCTAGACCTAGTCATTACCAACATGAGCGACTGTTGTTCCACACCTGAAGTCAACTCCTTGTTGGTTCGATCCGACTATAAGCTAAACACCCTAGATATCCATATCCCACCCCCACCCGCCAATAAGGAAACCACTGTAAAAAATTTCTCCAAAGCCAACTTCATGCTCCTTAAGACAGAAGTGGTGAACTTCATGACACCCATGCAGATGGACAATAGAGTTACGACTGCTGGATCTTACACAAATGCACTCTATAAGCACTTACACGAGTGCATGGGTCGTGCTATCCCAAACAGAACCAAAGACGCTATCCTCCAAAAAAAGGAAGCCAATCTGGTGGTCCCCTGCCATAAACAAACTCTACAACAGAAGGAGGAAATTGTTGCAAAAGAGAGTAAAATCCCATGAGTGGAGTAGCTCCCTGGTCAGCCTCAGCAAGAAACTGAGATCCCTTATAAGATCCTTCAAAACTAGCTATGAAAACAAGATTGCAACTGATTCTAAGGACAACCACAAAGCATTTAATAGCTATGTCAAGAATCTCAATGGCAACACCCAGATCTGCTCTGAGTTACAGCACAATGGCACAAAAATTACAGAACCAACGGATATTGCCGACATCCTGGCAGATAGGTTCAGTGCTAACTTTACCCCCCTCTCACCCCCTAAAGGGCCCATATCTATACAGGAAGAATGCAGAGTCCCTGTAATCACAACTTCACAGGTAAAATCAGCACTTTCTAAAGCCAAAATCACAGCATCCATCGGGCCGGACAATATCCCAGGCTGCGTTTTACATGAACTTCAGAACGAACTGGCTCCCCACCTAAGCACCATGTTCAATCATAGCCTCATGTTAGGTTTTGTGCCCACTGAATGGTGTACAGCAACAGTTATTCCACTCCACAAAGGGGGAGCCACCACTGATCCTAGGAACTATCACCCTATCAGCCTGACAAGCTTTGTCTGCAAGGCCATGGAATGTAGCATCATGGAATTCATAAACAAAAACATTGGTAACCTGCAAACTCTGGACCCCACCCTGTTTGGGTTTGTGAAAGGCATATCCTGCCTCCTGAACCTGGTTGACTTCTATGAGGCAGTCACCAAAGCTGTAGATGAGGGTAAGGTGGTTCACACAGCCTATCTTGACCTAGCCAAAGCTTTTGACACCATCCCCCATTCTGGAATTATAGCTAAACTCACTAAACTAGGTATAAATCCCTATGTCACAAGATGGGTTGCTAACTGGCTCACTGACAGAACCCACACTGTAAAAGTTGCAGACTCCAAATCTGACTTCAAACCAGTGAAAAGTGGAGTACCACAGGGTTCAGTCCTGGGACCTCTCCTGTTTGGTATCTACTTCTCTGAAGTACAGGCTAACACAGCAGGCCTCTGGCTAATGAAGTTCACAGATGACTGCAAACAAAAAGCTATAGTCAAGTCTCCAAATTATGTGGACATCCTACAGAAGGGCCTCACTGAGACAGATGCCTGGTGTCAGAGCCATGGCCTCAAGCTCAGTTCCAAAAAGTGAATTGTTATCCCCATTGGTAAAGACTCTGTACCCATGATATACCACATAGGCGGCAGTCTTCTTAACACCGAATGTGTGATAAGAGAGCTTGGTACCCAGGTGGACAGTAGTCTCTCCTTTGATAATCACATTGCCACAGTAGTCAGGAAATCCTTCTACATAGCACACCTCATCACAAAAGAGTTTTCATCCAAGAAAAAAGAGGTCATTGTTCCCCTCTACTCGACACTCATTAGACCCATTATAGAGTACAATGCCCCTTTTGGAATGTACCTCACAAGACATCTGCAGCAGCTGGAAAGGCCACAGAAGTACCTTAGAAAGAGAATTACTGGCCTCAAACAGATGCCCTACACTGATCGTCTCAAAAAACTCCAGCTTTACTCTGTAGCATATTGCCTACTCCGAGGTGATCTCTACCTAACATATAAAGCTATGTCAAACCCAGAGCTGTTGGACATGCTACACCTAAAGAAATCCCAATCCCTCTGAGATACACACTCTAGGGACCTAAACCTTGTCACCACAATAAACAGGACTTGCTGGAGGGATAGATTCCTGTCCCAGAAACTTCCCATACTGTGGAACAAGCTACCCATCTATGTCAAGCAAAATTCCTCAATAACACTCTTAAGAAAAATCTTGATGAGTGGATGAGAAATAGGAAATACACCCTGGAGATCACTTCTGTGGCTCTGCTCGACAGGGGCACAGGAAATTAACTTTCTTGGGTTGGCGTAAGCCAGGGAACTTTGTTGGCTAGTCTTACTTAGGCCCTTGGGCCAATAGCCTAGTACGTACCTATGAACCTATGAACATATATATATATATATATATATATATATATATATACATATATATATATATATATGTGTGTGTGTGTGTGTGTCTGTATATCTGTAGACATACATGTATATATGTGTATATATATATATATATATATATATATATATATATATATATATATATATATATATATATATATATATAAATATATATATATATATATATATATATATATATATATATATATATATATATATATATATATATATATATATATATATATATATATATATATATATATATATATATATATATATATTTATGGGGTGCATTCAAACATCAGGTCCACACTCTTTAACTCTCCTTTCCGCACAGCTGCACTGTTCTGCTTGCTACAACACAGAGAGGTGTCACATGTGGACATAGCCTAACATTAGGGGAGTATATATAGGGACATATTTCAGGTAAGCCTATTACATGTCTATGGCGTTTGTGCATGCTACATTACAGGTTAACATGACTGTCCTGCAAGTGGTGGCTCTGAAACTCATGTGTCCATCATAACAAAATTACTTCTGCCACTAGCTATTGGCGACACTAATATACATGTCTTGCAGTACACACACACTATGATGGCTTACATCTTGTCATTCAGTGCTGATCTGCACAGTTGACAGGTATGGCCCACTGCCCACAGTGACACACTATTGTCCATAGCAGTTGTTCAGCAGGACATCATTACAATAACAACACCTGATGGCACATATAAATCATTCATCGTCATCTATCCCATTATTATATAGCAAGCACTACATTAAATTACATGCATATATATGCTTCACATACCTGTTGTGGGATTGTTGTCTCTTCTGGATACAGTTTGCTGTGTCCCCTTGGTTAACTTGGGATGTCTGTAGGTTCAGTTGTTGAATAACTTTATATTTACTGGATGTTTGTTTGTTTGGTTGTTTCTCTCTCTCTCTGTCTCTCTCTCTCACTCTGTCTCTTTCCACTACATGGATTGAGCTGCTTTGAATAGATTGCAGCATGGATTTTGTAGGTGATGCACATAATCAGGTGATGGCATCTTCAGCAATCAGTGTCCACCACTTGCTACCTGCATGCAGCCTGCTGTGTAGTACTTCCAATTACCACTGTCATGGCAACCCACTACTATAAATTACTAAATCATGTGGGTGTGGTCCCTTTACCTTTCCTGTATGGAGGACGTCTCAAAAAACTACAGCTTTACTCCATCGCATATCGCCTACTCAGGGCCGATCTCTGCCTAACATACAAAGCTATTTCAAACCCAGAGCTGTTGGACATGCTCCACTTAAAGAAATCCCATTCCCTCCGAGCTACATGCTCTATGGAACTAAACCTTGTCACCACAATAAACAGAACATTCTGGAAGGATAGTATCCTGTCCCAGAAACTTCCCATACTCTGGAACAGACTACTTATCTATGTCAAACAGAGCTCCTCATTAGCACTCTTCAGGAAAAATCTTGATGATTGGATGGGAAATGGGAAATTCACCTCAGGGATCACTTCTGTGGCTCTGATCGACAAGGGGCACAGGAAAATTATTTTCTTGGGTGGTGAAAGCCAGGGTACATTTTTTGGCTAGGCTTATATAGGCCCTAGGGCCAATAGCCTAGTACCTACCTATGAACCTACCTATGAACCGATCACATCCTTCCTGTGTGTGGGC